>NW_017842059.1:4878772-4895759 GCF_001891065.2 Hippocampus comes
ATATACAATGGGGTAGGTTGATAATGGTAGACTTGTCGGACCGGGAGAGCTCAGGCTGCTCCTGTTCTAGCTTTTAAGACAATATCTTGTTGTTAAGTGAACGGCTTCTGGTCAAATTAACTGTTGCTTGTGAGAAGATAACATCAACCCCAGGACACCATGTGAGGGACATCCCAAGCTGTGTACGTGGACCATCGACATCCAGCAGGAGCCGTTTGACGACATCTCAGGAATGAACTGTGTGTTAAGTCAACGGCTTCTGGTCAAATTAACTGTTGCTTGTGAGAAGATAACATCAACCCCAGGACACCATGTGAGGGACATCCCAAGCTGTGTACGTGGACCATCGACATCCAGCAGGAGCCGTTTGACGACATCTCAGGAATGAACTGTGTGTTCTCTTTGAAACTCTACATTACTGAAACTGTTGTGGAATGTTAAAATACTCCCCACACCCATTAGAAGATTGTGTATCAGGGACATCCTTCCAATAAATGCAAGGAGACGAACGCGGCCTCTTCAGAGTTGCCCCGGAACCTGTAACGGTTTACATGGCAGAGCAGCTCCAGCTGCACCGAGATTGTGAACCGAGACATGTTTTAGCGCGCTCTCTTTTGCAAGAAAGACAACCAAGCCTGCCTCCTGAGTCTTCCTGTTCCTAATGTGTTCTTAGCATCAGATTACCAGCATGAACCTAACAATCGTAACAATATAACAATTGTTAAAAATAAGCTTTTTTTCACATTTTCAGGTAGTGGTGTGCCGCGGGATTTTTTTCAATGAAATAAATGTGCCTTGGCTCAAAAAAGAGTGAAAAACACATCCTTTTCATTTTTTTGAAAAGGAACGGCAAGTAGAATTCACGGCTAAGGGACTGACTAACATGAACAGTCTCCGGACCTCGTCTCTGTACAGCTTGCCAAATTTACCTGTGCAAATTTTTGGTCTTTGGTTTCATTGTATCAGTGGCGGATGCTGGTCTGTCAAGGAGGGGAAGCTCAATTTCGGCTTACATCATAAAATGTGTCCGTTTATTTATACATGAATTCTACTCGCCATTCCTTTTCAAAAAAATGAAAAGGATGCCTTCACCATAAAATCGGTGATTGGCTCATTTCACTGTCAATCAAAAAGAGATTCAGCCTGAGCGAGATCATCCAATCATCATGCAGAAAAGCTGAGCTTCCGGGCCAGCCTATAAACGCCCACTGTCCATGGACTCCCAGAGACGCTGAGTGTCCAATGGGTGGGACGAAACCAGCATTTATCCAATGACTTGTCTCGTGCATTGAGACAACCTACACTGAACTCTCGAGACGCCCAGCGTCCACGCGGTCGACGCTCAGCATCCACACAGTTTAAAGCACAGTGAAGCTGCAGGAATGAATGAGAAGAGAGTCGCGTCATAACCAGTAATAAGAAGCTGATTCGGAACAAAAGTTGAGCGCGTTGTAGCACATATTTAGTCAATGACGTCCACATAATTGTACGTACACTCATATATCTGCTCACTTACTTTTTGACATTTTAGGGGAAGCTGAGCTTCCCTTGCAGTCTTCGAGCAATCGCCTCTGCATTGTATACATAGTTCAGTATTGTATAACTGTAAAAAAATAAAGCTGACGATCAAGTACAAAGTACAACTTTGTCAAATGTGCTGTATGTTTCACATTTCTTCCCTCTCAAATTTTTTTGCTTTTTTTTTTTTTTAATAAATCCTACTTCACGGATTTCACTTATCACGGGTTCTTTTTGGAACATAACCCCCGCGATAAACGAGGGATTACTGTACTACTGAGCTGCTGATACTGAAGGAGTGTTTTATTTGTAATTCAGAAAACCATTTCATGTTTATAAAGCATTTAAAATCAGCAAAGCACTTTTTCTAGCTGATGGTACTGAAGTACAGGCACATTTGTAATTAATTGGTGGTTTTTGGGTTCATTTATTTAGTTTTTTGTTTTGCAGAGTGCCTAGGGAGAAGCTTTGGTACTTTACGTGGAAATCTGGAGTGAAAAAGAAGTACGTTAGACCAGGGGTCCTTTTGGGACCGGGCTTGGGCCCTTTTGGTACCGGACCGCACAGAGACAAAGATATATTTTGTTTTTGCTTAGCGTCAGTCAAACACAACATCCCCCTCCAACACCAGCCAGCCCATTGATTATCTTCCAAAGGGCAATAGAAATAGGGACTGGGTGATTAGATGATCGAGAATCGTCGTATTATACGTGACCAGCGGCGATCTGTGAGCATATTTACACCATCAGACGTGGGGGAAATGTGCGCGACTCTAGCCACTCGGAGACTCCTTTTAACATTGAGTTTGCAAGTTGAAATCAACAGATTTTGTCAAGAAAAGAAAGAAGAATCAGTAAACAGAATGTAATAATAACAAATTGACGAAACGTACATCTAAAGGCGCAGCTCAATAGCAGCCATGACTTCCGAAGATGAAGCTATTTTGACAAGAGAATTCCTCCCCTGGCGATATCTCCAGAGCGACGTGGAGGAGGAAACTTTTGTGCGTGCTATGTTGTCAAAAACAAGGCAATACAAGAAACCCGTCGAATCAACAAGTAGCACTTACGTGGAAAGTATGAAAATGTGTTCAGAGGTTGAACAGCCTGTCCACGTGAACATTAGCAGTTTAGTCGCTAATAACTAGCCGGCAGCCACCGAATGAAAGCCGCAATTGATGGTGTCCCATTTTCAAGGAGCTATGATGCTAACACCGTATGTTGGATTGTAACTTAAAAATTATGCTTACATTATAAGATGTATTTATTACTCCTGATTGGTCAATTTCTTAGTAGTTTACAGTGTTATTTTATATTATCCTACATTTGTTGTACTATTGAATAAAACTGTTTGAATGGGAAAAAAAACATTTTATAATGCTATAATTATCTTTGTTGTCTGTACCATTGCTTTAAAACTGGCTATTTAAAAGCAATTGAAAAAAAAAAAGTGGTTGCCGGTTCGAACAGTGACACACACAAAAAAAAAAAGGTTGGGGACCCCTGCTGAGATTGGTCCAAGACACTTGTGAGAACAGTTAAGACAGTGCCGAGGTGTGCTGCTGGAGTGACAGAGGGCCTCAAGGTGGAGGTGGGAGTGCATCAAGGATCGGTGCTGAGCTCTTTCTTGCTTGCTATGCTGACGTACAGATTTTGAGATGAGGTCAGATTGAAATCTTTGTGGACTGTAATGTTTGCAGATGACATTGTGACCTGTGTGTGATAAGAGTAGGGAGCAGGTGGAGGTATGCGACGAAGCAAACGAATAAAGCTCAGTAAAACAGAGTACATTGGTGTGAATAAATGAAAGGGAAGCCGATGAAGTAGTGACGTTACAAGTAGATTTTTAGTTTAGAATTTAAGTACTTGGGGTCGAGTCTCACGTGCAATGAGGAATGTAGAAAGAGGGGTGAAGAGGAGAGTGCAGGCAGGAAGGAGGAAAGTATCGGGAGCGATCTGTGACAGAAGAACACCAGCTAAAGTGAAAGAAAAGGATTGTCGGACGATAGTGAGATTAGCCATGTTTTATAGTTTGGAGATAGCATCAATGACCAGATGATTGGAGACAGAGCTACTGTCGATGTGAAGTAGGAGGCAAAGAGGGCCACCAAACAGGTGATTTATGGATTAGATGAGGGAACGCTTGCAAATGGCTGGATTTAGAGCACAACTTTCAGAGGAAAATATGCAAAATGTTTAGCATTGGTGACCTCTAAACAGGGTTATGCCAAAAGTCCTCTCCTGGATTCAATTACGCAATTTCAGTTTGAGGAATCATATAATTCTTCGTAAGTTTTCTTTGTAAGTTACACATGCAGCTGTAGAGAATCCTGGTTTGCTTTACTGTATATTTACTGCAAATGCGCCACATTCCGGGAGCCTGTGATCCAGCTATTGAGAGCTCTATGCTGGACTGTTTTCACAGTACAGCTTTGGGAAAGCACACATGCACATTTTAACCCTTTCATGCGCCAATAATCTCAACTCAACTGTATTTATAGAGCACTTTCAAACAGCCATCGCTGCATACAAAGTGCTGTACATGGAGCAATTTAACATATACAACAACAGTAAAGCAAATCGGTAATAAAGACAGTAGAAAGCACCGAACAGCAAAACCAAGAACAAATCTAAGTCATCTTATCATCATCACTAATTATCTTGATAACCTGATAAGCTGTCCACTGTAGTAACCGCTGTCCTTGAAAGGGTTAAGAAACAAAAAAATGAGGGGTGGTCAAGTTAACCAACTACAATTTATTTGATTATTTAATTCTATTATTTGACTTGGTCATATAAAACATCAGACAAAAATGTAAAAAATTACACCCACACAGTATGTGTGCTAAGCATCATCAAGGTTGATGTCCAGATCATATCTCACATTTGTTGTGAACTTGTGCTTTGAATGAATGTTAAAATACGCTCTTAGTATTAACTGGCACTAAACTGTTGAGTTAGTAAAAATTATTATAATCCACCCATCCATTTTCCAATCTGCTTATCCTCACAAGGGTCGCAGGTGTGCTGGAGCCTATCCCAGCTGTCCTGGGGAAACAGACGGCTTACACCCTGAACTGGTTGACAACCAATCGCAGGGCACACAGAGACGAACAATCATTCACAACTGGGGACAATTTAGAGCAGGGGTGCCCAACCTTTTTTGTCCCAAGGGCTACTTTTCAAAGAGCCAACCTCTGGAGATCTACCAGTCCAGTGTCAACATCTGACCCCCACACACACATTAATTAAAAACAGCCACTAATCTGCATGATGAGCAATAGCCATTACTGACCTTAACATGAACCGAACAGAAAAAAAACAGCTACGAAACAGGTAGATCTCTGTTTGAAAAAAGGAAAACACTTCTTACCTCAGTGGGCTGGCTTTGATCCCAATGTAATTTTGCAATCTCAGAATCTCATCCTCAAGAGTGGGGCTTTCAAAGTCGAAAAATGATTTGACTTTGGCGGCAATGTCACCAACGTCAATATTGGCACCAAATGGATAACACATATAGCTGACTCTAGGCTTGATGGATGTAAAGTCAGTAAAACGCCTCTCAAACTCTGATGAGATGCTCTGAACATGCTCCTCATAACGTGCACTGTCAAGCTGTGTCACACCTTTCCCTTGACGTTGTAGTCCTGCTTGCATGTGAGGGAAGTTGGACAGGTTGGCCTAGCCGCAGCCGGTTGGACAACAGCTTTAGCTTGCTTTTAAACGTGCTCACTGAACTCATCATGTTGACGACATCCTTACCCTTACCCTGCAGCTCTAAATTCAATTCATTGAGCTGGCCAGTGAGATCAGTGAGGAGAGATAAATCTAAAAGCCACTGTTTTGTCCCGCTAACACATAAATCCCCCCCCCCCATTTCCTCCTCCCACCCCTTTCAGTAGACTTGGGACCAGTCCGCTGACTCCCGGTCGAGTGCGATCGACGTATTGGGCACCCCTGCCTTCACATCAGAGGTAATTCGCTGACTAGCTTAGCATTTAGTGCCTTTTTTTTTTTTTGCACGAGTGGTGATTCAGTCATCTGATAGGTTGTCCTCTGTGTCAATCAAGTAACGGGATTGATGATAGGCTGACATATTACGTTCTGTGTATTTAGCACCGCTGTTTGAATGGCATTGCCACCGCCGAGGCATTTTCAACGCTTGTCATGTGAAAGCCCAGGAGCCGCATTGAACCAGCCAAAGAGCCGCGGGTTGGCCACCCCTGCTCTCAGCCATGTTGACGTTTCGGGGTGAAAACCGCTGTAATCGCTAGCTGCTCGCTACTATTAACTTCCAGCAGCGTTTCCAACTCATCAGTAAGGAAAGTAGCTATTGACTGTCCTAAACGTCGCTCAATGATGTCATCACTGCGGGTGATTTACTTGGGGGGATGTTTTTTTTTCTTTTTTTTTTTCTTTTGTAATTTTTATTTGTTGATGTTTTTTTTTTTTTTATTTATTTCAGACGAAGAAAAGTTTTGCATTTACATCCAGCCCAGATTGTAAACCTGGCGCGATCAGCCAGCAGCGGCTTCATTTGGGGGAGGGGCCACAACAGTTCCCGGCGCTGCTCATTGAGAACAACGTGCTTTCACCACACAGACTCCAAAAGTTTCCAATAACACCAGAAAAAGTCGCTAGATTGTTACTAGTCACATTTTTGAAAAAAAGAGTCGCTCGAGAGGATCTAAATACTCACTAAATATAGTGTCAAAGTCGCTAAATTTGGCAACACTGACTTTCTGTCATGTCAAAAAAAAAAAAAAAACATTTTTGTTTTTTTCCCAACACATGTCGCGGTGGCCTTGGGATCAGTCCGCGGTCGACATACACAGGGGTTAGGCACCCCTGATTAAGAGCGTTCAATCAACCTACCATGCATGCTTTTGGAATGTGGGAGGAAACCAGTTTACCTGGAAAAAATCCACGCAGGCACGGGGACAACATGCAAACTCCACACAGGAAGGCCGGAGCCGGAATCGAACACTGCACCTCCTCACTGTGAAGCGGACGCGCTAAGCAGTCTACCATAATTCCACTGTCTTGTAAACAGTATCTTTCACTTTGTTCTTGAAATCCACCACTTGTGTAATGCTAACCCCATGCTATCAATGTACTTGTTTTATTTGAATTTTTAATCTCACCCTGGGCAAATAACCAAAAGTACTATGTTTGGGGGCATTTTCTTCGTGTTCTGCACAGAAAATAAAGCAAAAAAGGTGAAAAAGACTTTGCACTTCACACTGCAGTAACGGATGCATACCAACACCTGGGCAGTGCCTGGGCATGCCTCGGATGCTTGCGTTTACCGCTAACAAAGCCGCAGCAGAACGCAAAGAAAAATGACGAAAGTTCAGAATCCATCAGGAGAGAATGAAAAAAAAAACATTAAAGGAGATAATAGCCTCTTCGATCAAACTTTTATCATAAATATTATCATCTCTTTGTCATACACTACTCGCATAAAAAAATTACTTCCAGGTAAACAGAACAGGGAAATGTGCAGACTAAATGGGAGGGGTAGAGTCCACAGTAACAGGCACGTGTTTTTTCAAGGTGTATGTTTATGCCTCAACCTAACAAGCAAATAGCATGCCTTTAAATAGTATGGTCTCTGCCAGACACTAGTACACAAGACCCAGCCAGCTGATCAAACAGCAACTCCCCACAAAAGCAACCACATGCTCCTACTACGTGACAGAAGTCCAACTATTTCCAAAAGCAAAACAAGGACGAAAAAAGGGAAGAGCGCAAGTACAGTACTTTCTTTGCACCTTAAATCGCTAGTTTACATTCATTACAGATTCTCATACTTGAATTACGTTACCATGTTAACAGCACGTCAGAGAGCCTGCTCTCATAATCCAGGTGTTGTTCCAACGTAATCCCGGGTGCAGCCGGCTGCACAGAAACACTGACAGTCTTCCCGGCACTGTTATCAAACTCCCTGTTTGTTTTCTCCGCCCCACCCCCTCCTCTTACCGATCGTCTCCCCCGATTGTTCTTTACTCCCGCTCCCTCCCTCTTCTTTCATTTGCCTTGTCAAGCTGACATGACAAAAACCATATACATCTTGGAGAAGACCACAGGACATGTTAGCAAAAAGCAGGGGTTTTGTAGTTTCATGTTTATTTGAAATTGGGCCTGTCAGCATGGGCGTAGCCAGAAATTTTTCAGTGGGGTGGCCAGCGTGACACAACGCCTCACTGAGGACAAGTCATTCCCAAGTACACACGCATTGTTCATACTTGGAACCGCGAATGGTTGTATATCATACCATCCACAGTCAGGGTTTCATGAAATGAAATGTAGACTTGACCGTAATTTAGTAGTTAATGCCACTTTGTTTGCTTTTCTGTACAGTACTGTCTTGTGTACTTTTCGCCCCACCCACTCTCAAGGACTTACACACTGCATGAACCCTGACAAGAGCATGGAAAATCCTACTGGACCCCCCACACCCTGCCCACCACCTCTTCCAGCTGCTCCCCTCAAGTAAGCGCAATCGAACTATGCGCGCCAAAACCAGCAGACAACCAAACAGCTTCCTCCCTCTTGCCATTATCTCCCTAAATAGTGATAAAAAGTGGATTAACTCAACTTCCACAAACGCAATATTAATTAATCACAATGCCGTGCTTAGGCTATTCGGGCTGCACAGAACTTATTACTGCAAAGACATTTTTTGGGTTGCCTTCCCCTTTAAGTAAGCCTTCAATAGAGAGGTACCTATTATGTTTTTGTTGTTATTTAATTTCTACTCATACAAGGGAGGCATAATTTAACTTAAGAATGCACAGGATATTGACAAAAATATTGTAACTGTGATAATGGCACATGCAGTTCTGAATGCAAAAGACACGCAATAAATTCAGCTGGAACTTTAATGTAACTGTGACCAATCAATTGCAACCTTAATGGCGCATCTTCATCTAATAGGAAAGCAGTATCTAGTTTCAGTCCTAACACTAAGGAACTTAATTATATAAGAATACATTCATATTTTTCCACATGAAAAAAATGTATCTCTTTTATTAGATATTAAAGATGTCATTTCTTTAGGTACATCACAATAATATCGACATTGCAATATCCAGCACCCATATTGCGTATTACATGTCTTTCCAATATCGTGCAGCCCTACTTTAAATCTATTAGAATTAGAATGTATGGCATCTTTGAGTATCATCTCAGTATCTCGCTAAGGGTCCTCTTTTGTGAAAATCAAAATGTAGTGACCCTACTTTTGGCGGTACGTCAAACTCACCTGAAACAGCATTTAAAAGTGTAAATTACCATACATGTATTTTCAGTGGCTATTGAGAAACAAAAAACAATATTGATTGTTCTTAGAGGTAGGCCCGACTTTGTAACAATAACGTAGATCCCAAGGTGAGAACAACTGAGCTTGAGTCTTTATATCACAGTGAGCCATTGCCATGGAGGTGTTGGGAGCCAAGGAGCATAATTTCAGTTTTATCTGAGTTTAATGAAAATAAATTACCAGTAAACCAGCTTTTGGTGTCTTTACGACACGCCAAAAGTTATGATAGCTTACTGGGGTCATTGGCCAATTTCTACACACGCAGATTCTTTATTATCAGTCCATGCAAATTTTAAGCAAGTCATCAACTAGGATTTAAACCAATTTAGTTCCTTTAAGACAGGGGTCGACAACCCAAAATGTTGAAGGAGCCATATTGGAGCAAAAAAACTAAAAACAAATGTGGCTGGAGCCGCAACAAATTAAAAGCCTTAAAAAGAAGGCTCTATGTATCTATATTGGCTATATTAGCCTACTATCAAAATGACTAAGTTGGCTGCAAATACACAATGAGCCTTACTAATGACACATTTTTTCCCTGTAGTGCATCCTGAAAAGCAGGGGGGGCTCAACCTTTTTGGACCAAAGCTCTATTTTTCGATCAACCAGCCTCCCGCAATCGACCCATGACCGCACACGCACGCACTTACACACGCATGCCATAATGAGCAACAGCCATAACAGCCCGAGATGAACGAGGTACGGGAAGCACTTTTGTAGCGTGTTAACTTTCGTAGCTGACGTGTACCATTTTAAAATGCTTCTCTCTGTCCTTCAGATTGCCATTCTTTGCCAGTACCCTCGGTGAATTGGACATGAAATGCCGCTTCTTCGTACAACAGCCACCTTGCCTGGCATCCTGCCCTGCTAATTAATAGAAACGTGGGTCGCAGGCTATGACGCAAATCTTCGTTGACAGAAATGTTGAAATGTAATATTTATTCGACACGTTTTTATAGCATTAGAAAATGTTTAGAATGTTTGTCCTCCTACAGAAACCATATTCAAACAAAAAAAATATATTTTCACTCCCCCATGTTTTTCCATTTTCAAACATTTTTAAAAAACTCCAGGGAGCCACTAGGGCGGTGCTAAAGAAACGCATGCGGCTACGGAGCCACGGGTTGCTGACCTCCGCTTTAAGCCAATATAACATGCTCCAATCGCTATTGTAAAATGTGGTCAGCTGTGTCCAAACACCACTCAAAGTTTACCACTAGCCCTGTCACGATAACAAAATTTTTGAGACGATATATTTTCCCAAATTATGGCAATAAACGAGACGAATGTGGTCGTTTTTTCCCCCTCCCACTGATACAGTGACGTTAAAACAGATTTTATTTATTTTTTGTTTTGTTTTTGTTTTAACTGTGAAACAGATTTTATTTATTTTTTGTTTTGTTTTTGTTTTAACTGTGACCCGTTTGAAATTTGTCTGAAAAATATGCATCTTGGCCCAACAAAAGTTGTTTTCCAACTGATGTAATCAATACTCACCGAAATAAATGTCCAGGTAAATAAATGTGATATTGTGCCTATTGACTGACGTGTTGTTGCGACAAGCATGCTGTAAGCAATTTGGACTCACCACCATTGGACAGATTCAGACTCGTTGAGCACTCGAAACCGATATCTGGTGCCGGTGGCAACGAGTTCCTGTTGGGCGTAACGAATGTTGGCAGAACCAAAGGTGTATGAACAAGCGATTAAAGAGTAGAAAAAGAGCACCGCAGAGGTGAACTGCGAGCCATTGCGCATGATAGCGCCCGCTAGCGTTAATGCTACGCGGTATTGTTAGCGTTTCCATCCTCCGTCTGCCGTGGCTCATTCAAAACCGAAAAAATGAATTGCGTGTGCCTGAATAATAGATTGAACACATGCGAACCAAACTGTTGAAACAGGCTTTAGAAGCCGCTCCACGATAGTGTTTACTGTTTAGGACTGTGTGAGTGAGTGCCAAATTCAAAGAGCGACAAGGCAGGCTGATTGACAGAGGAGGCAACGAATCGGTGGGAGGGAATTGATGACGTATGTAAACAAACATGCACGGAATGACTATTTATCACGTCCAATTTCACAGTATTATTTAAATTATTTTATTAGTTCTTAATATTATTTCAAGTCTCTTGCTTTCGTAACATATAAAAAAGGATGATCAATAATTGCTATACATTCAGAAATGTTTTAAGAGTAATTGATGAAAACGCCTGTTATCAAGTCAAGTCAGCTTATTGTCAAATATACTCTTTGTGCAACACACGGCACAGATGAAATTTCTTTCCTCTCAACCACAGTGCAAACATTCAGTGCACCATGTGTTGTGAAATGTGAATTAGTTTTATCTTTTTATTTTTCTAAATTATCACGTTATATTTTATATCCTTTTGTTTTATTGTTTTGTATATAAAATATGTCAAATGATTTGCCTGATCTTTGTATGATATTATATATTTTGTCAGTTAAAAAAATAGACCATATATTGTATTGAGTCGGGAAAACCGTCGTCTCCATTTTTTCCCCACATCGAGCAATAAATCAATATCGTAATTAACAACAAGAAGGTTGCTCGAAACGTTGACTAGTGCTATTTCAGTATGATGATACATTCTAAATCCTGACTGAAAAACATATATAGATCATTGCATGAAAGTTCTGCTACTGTTTAGCCAGGACTTTTGAAAGACATTTGGACAGACAAGGAAGCCTGGATGTTATTTTTTTAATCATCTTATTCTTAAACATCTGGTTTAAGATTAGTTTCAAGGTTGATTTAGCTTTGATGACAGACACTTTAAATCACTTCAGGACATAAAAACCAGTGGTAAAGCACCGGTTGGAGAAAACAAGTAGGGATCTGATTTAAAATACGTAACCAAACCCAGGAAACAGGTGAACCGTCATGTTCGCAATGAGAGCTCAAGGGCACTTTGACGTCAGTTTCGGTTGACAGTAGGGTGAGGTCAGGGCCGCTCCTCCCTAAACGCAGAACATGCACTGTGCATAAAGCCGCATCCTGCGTGGGAAGGGCCCCATTTTCCACGAAGGGACACATCGCGGCCATGACAATCGATATCTGACCAATTTGAGGAAACACTCAGACATGTACCTGGCATATCGTCTTAAATTTTATGCGCCTTAGGGTGTTGAGCTTGCGCTGGGGGCGATACTTTCAGCTTATCGGTCAGCGATTCCAAACCGGGTGGACACTACAAGAGTAACAAGTAAAAAGGCCACAGCATTTAGAAGAGCTTAGAGCTGTTCCACATGTTCACAAACCAGCAGTGCAATGTACTAAACCAAAGACGTATCAACGACTGTATTTAGTACAATCAAAGAGAAAGGGGACTACACCATGTGTTATCTGTGTTGCTGCCTGTCTCTCTGTAATGAGTGCTGGAATTGAACTGTGAGGTTGTGTGCCTTTACTTTTAATAAATTCAAATTAGTACTTATTAAATCAAGAATTTAAAGTGTTTAAACAAGAGCCAATAGATTCTTCATTCAGCACTAACTTCACTGTTCCACAATAACAGTTTATTTGTAAAAGGAAGACTGCTAACATACAATTAGCTCCCGCCCCCGTAGTCATCCTTGCCTCTTCATGTATCTTACTGAAATGTCAAAGTCATGCAAATGTTGTGGGAACACGCCTGATCCCAGCAAAGCCCAGAGGGCAATACTCACCTCCCCTACAGTTTTACAAAACAGGAATGCACATGCACACTGCGATAGTGAGAATGTGACAGACGTCTATGGAGAGCATATTTTTCTTTTGGCCAGTTTTGTTACTCCCATTAGAGAATTGTATTCAAGATTTTCGATTAAAGTGCAGCAACAAATATTACAAATTGTAGTTAGTGCAAGCACATGTCCAGTTCACGTGCTCCAACGGACACTGGAAACAACAAAACACAAGGTACCGGTTGCATAGTTCAGAGCAGTTTAGTGCATTTCAGAATGCCATTACATTTATTTTGTGTTTTCATTGTCAAATGGCACCAGAATGTTGGATTTGAGAGGACTTAATCAAGGCTGAAGACCACTATCAGGTCCCCTTCTGTCATCATGAGCACTCTTTGACTGATGGTTCCATTATGTTGTTTTGTTTAAGGATTAGGTTATTTGATTATAATTTATTATGTGATTACACAATACATTGTGTGTGTATGTGAAATGACAGAAGACTTATAAACCAAACAAAAGTAATGTTTACTCAATAAGTAAGGTGACAGTAGCTACTCTTGGTCGGTAATCTTAACAACACAGGCTGACAGCCTTTTTTTTCTGATTTAGGTTTTACAACGTGAATAAGGAGTATGGTAGCCTTAACCCCTTGAGGGACAGTGCGTACTACAGTGGACAGCTTATCATGTTATCGGGTTACAGGCTGCATGAAAGGGTTAACTTGTTTTATGTTGAGAGGGAAGAAATTTCATCTGTGCTGTATGTTACACATACGTACAGCACATTTGACAATAAATTTGTACTCAATTCAATTAAAGGAAAATAAAAACTGACAGGTGAACAGGTGACCTCACCCTCATTCATTCCAAGTCGGATGGCCCTAGCGCCACCCTCTGTAGCCCATTGGTGTTTCAGTGTAACATATCAAGGTAATGAAGGGACCCCCACTTCATGTTCACATTTCCGATTAAAAACTTTTTTTTTTGTTGTTGTTTTTGAGGTTTTTTTTTTTTTTTTTTTTTTTTTTTCCCAAGTGATGTACAGTAAATAATTCCCTGGTCTTGGCTACCATATATTTTTGGCTTTATTCTGGTGTGTTACCAACCTCAGTAATGAAAGCATTCTTTCGTCAGATACCCAAGTGAGTTATCAACAGCACAAAGTGAGAGTGAACCATGTCACCTAATAATCTGTAATTGTCTGATCAAACCAAACAAACCTGCAGAAAGTGAACTGTCACCACAGCCACAGAACGACAACCACTATTGGTCAGAACAGGCCTCTGTCTAGGTTCACAGTCGCAACCGAGACATGACTGTGTACCACAAAGTCTGCTCTGGCTGGCTGGAACACGACAATAATGTGAATTGCAAAGGGAAGTTTTCTTTTCAACTAAATGATAAAAAGGAAACAAAGATAGCATCTATGATACATACATACATGCATTTATACTCGCGGTGTGACATAAATGATTCGATTTGACAAACCAAATAGAAATGTTACATTTTCCTCACATTGCGTCCTGCAATCGTATCTCACGCCATGTATCGAAATACATATTGATTTGTCTTTAACCCTTTCACGCACCAATAATGATAACCTGTAACCCGATAACATGATAAGCTGTACACCGCAGTAACCGCTCTGCCTGAAAGGGTTAACAAGAGATGTACACCAGGTATATAAATTGGTTTGACATTGCTGATGATTTGTTTTTTCTTTGAATATAATGAACTTGGATAATTTGGCTTTTAGAGAGCTTCTACATGCCGTTGCATGTTAATGAACAAGACAAAAGTTACAGGCATACCGTATCGGACTGAAATGTAATCCTATTAAATCAAACTGCATCAAATCGTTACATTTTAAAATTGTACATTTTAAAATTTAATCCTTGAATCGCACCGTATTCCATGTATCAAGAATCTAATCGTCTTTGGTGGGAAATGTACACCCCTAGTACAGTACATACATACATACATATATACATACATACTGTACATACATACATACCTACTTTATATACATACATACATACACATACATACAGTTCTTTAAAAAGAAATACTTGTGCTTGCCTCGGCGTCCTGGAGGTGATCTGCTGAGATTTGGTAAAGGTTCCAGTTTCTCCCATGCGGTCCGATGGTCACCCAAAGTGTTTCCTTTTTTCATCAACCTTTCCCAGCCACCTGCCGTTTCCTTCCTTCCCGGCACACAGTCAGGAAAGAACCTGTAGCACAACTTGAAACTTGCCCTCCGTGTTTGTGTTCTCTATTGTTTGCAAGGCGCTGTCAAGACTGCTGAGCTGTGTGTGCGCGCGTGCGTGTGTGCGTGTGTGCGTGTGTGTGTGTGTGCGTGCGTGCGTGTGCGCGTATGTGCGCGCATGCATGCGCGTATTTCGAGTCTGGTTTTGGGTGTGTATAAATAGCATAGAGAGCAGGGACAGAGGCTTGCAGAGCAGCTGACTCAGCACATTCTAGTTTGGTTGAGTGCTCATCACACAGCAATGCTCGCAAAGATACGCCACATTATCCTCTTCCAACCAGCACCTACATCATCATCATCACCTTCACCTACACATCCCATCACCACTGAGAGATTCACTTGTGTAAGGCAGAAATATTACTGCATACATAACTGTGAATAGATCGTAAATACTATCTATCTATCATTTTTTTGTAATTTACATCTCTAAATATACTTGTTGACTCATACTTAGTCTTTTGTAAATTGAATTTTTTTAATTTTTTTTAGATTCTTCTGGATGAACAGGCAAGTTCAGACAGACATAATTCGATTGAAAATCTGGAACCTGATTTCTTTCATTTTCATTTTGGGTAGGTGTTATGACAAAGATGTACCATCCATCCATCCATTTTCTGTTCCGCTTTATCCTCACAAGGGTAGCGGGGTCGGGGAGGGGGGGGTGCTGGAGTCTATCCGAGCCGACTTCGGGCAGTAGGCGGCGGACACCCTGAACCGGTTGCCAGCCAATCTCAGGGCACAGTGAGACGAACAATTCACACTGACAGTCACACCTAGAGAGAATTTAGAGTGTTCAATCAGCCTGCCATGCATGTTTTTGGAATGTGGGACGAAAACCGGAGTACCCGGAGAAAACTGACACAGGCCTGGGGAGAACATGCAAACTCCACATAGGGAGGCCGGAGCTGGAATTGAACCTGGTACCTCTGCACTGTGAGGTCGATGCGCTAACCACTGGCCCACCGGGCCGCCCAAAGATGTACCTTTATTCATATTTTTGTATGGCTGTTGATATCACTGATCTAAGGTGGACCAAGTAGGCCTCTATGAGTGGTGGGCAATTGACAAAATTTTGCCGGTCCGTGATTTGTCATCCGTCAGCGGTCTGGGGACCCATCTGTCAGCGCCAGTCGATCATTTTTTTTAAGCCAAAGGAAACTGTAATCGTCAGTCCCTTCGTCCGTCATGGTATTTTCCCTGCACTTCCGGTAGTATTCTTTTTTTCTTTTCTTTTTTTTTTTTAATACAGCGTATGACCGGTCATTGTGTTGTGAATTGTGATTCGCTAACGGAGAAACCATTCTCAATGTAATCGAAGATGGCATGTCTGTTTAAAGGAAGAAAAAAACAGCATCACCAAATACCCATAATTGTACTTCATTGGAAAAACTTAAAAAGACGTTATAGCGGAGCAGCGCCAGGACGGAAAGGCGTGGTCAGATGACAATGCATGAGTCACTATTAATATTTTTTTATGTGTGCAACCTCAGTGGTTGCACATTAATATTGAACTTGTTATTTATAAAAGCTTTCATACTTTTTTCTGAGGAAAATGTTTATACCCGGCCCAGATAAATCTGACGAAAATGTATGTTAGGACGTTTATATTTTTAATTTTCAAATCAATGTTTTGGCCTGAACAAGCTTTGAACTTTGCCTTCGTTCTAAAATGGACTTATTCATTTAAGTCGACCAAAGTTTGAACTTTGAGTTTTTGGACAGAGAGAAATGTGGGGAAAATGTTAATGCCTGTGTGTTATAAAAGTTTAACAGCCTTAAAATACATGTAATTTCTGACTGGTCTATAGCCCCCCTTTGCCCTGGTGTAGCACCATCCCTACTGACTGACAAGCTTGGTTGTTCCTCTGATAAGAATGTGTTATGAATGTTAAATATCATTGAAATATACCACTATGCAGTGGCGGGCCGTGCATTTCAACCTTAGGCCTTCAGTGACGTCACATACATACACAATATAGGCTCGTCAAGCAGCACTTAATTTCAGGAGCATTTAAAACCATCAAGTATGCATTCACAATTAAGAGCAGGAAACTAAATTTACAGATAGTCGAAAATAAAAAGATGATTTAAAAATACGAAATAAAATGCCACCCAAATTACGTTGTGTGATCTTCAACAAGTCTGTCCAATAAATTGCGCAGTGTCGCAGTTTCATATAAGACACCAACCAAACAAT
>NW_017842059.1:4896391-4896468 GCF_001891065.2 Hippocampus comes
TTTTAATCTTTATTGAACAAGTCAGGATACAATTCTCAGGAAACAGAAAAGGCGCTAATCCAATCACCGAACGCGCA
>NW_017842059.1:4896871-4901808 GCF_001891065.2 Hippocampus comes
AATAACATAAAATACATAAAAGTAAATTTACTTTTCTGAGAATGTTTAGGCCAGCAGAGAAGGCCTTGCTGGCCCTCAGGGTCCGCCACTGCCACTATGATATCGCAGTTTCTGCTTTTGTTTTATGAATTACTCAAGAGTCCTGCCTTAGGACTCCCACCTGTGGCTTGCGGACTAAGATGCAGTGTTGTGGAGATAGGGATCAGCCCAAAAAGAACTCAATTTTTTTTCTTAACTATTATTATGATTACAGGCAGGTTTCCAGAGTAAGTGTCCTTAGAACAAGAACAAAGAGGCAGTCTGAAAACTGAACAGAGCAAAGAAATTGACTTGACATCTAATGAATCTAAGAGTCTTGGCTTACCCAATCGAAAAAAAAAAACCCAAGAGGAAGAAGACACATAATTCAGGCCGGTCACGGTTATTTGGAACTTCACTTACAGTATGTGCTACATCAGGGGTGCCCAACCTTTTTTGATCAAAGATCTACTTTTCGATCAACCAATCTCCCGCGATTGACCCGTTACCGCACACGCGCAGATACGCACGCACATAAACACGCATACCCTGATGAGCAATAGCCATAACGGCTCCTAAGATGAACGAAACAGAAGAATAAAGCAAATCACTGCCTACCTTTGTGGAGACTTGACGCTGATGCATGCGACGCACTTTTGCAGCCCGTAACTATCGTAGCTCACGTGTACCGTTTTAAAATGTTTCTCCCAGTACTCCAGATTCCCATTCTTTGCCAGTGCCCTCGGTGAATTGTACATGAAAAAACCCCGATTGATAATGATAATAACAAAAGATAAAGGGCAACAGCTTTGATGCAAGCTGCAATTCCAGACTGATGACCGCTAACAACTTCCGGTGATGTGGGCCATGCCCTACCTGAGGTTAAAGGTGAGCTGCTTTTTAATTTAATTTAATTTTTAAAATATTTTTTTGTTTAAGTGAGACTGACAGGATGCTAAGGGTTCAGTGTGCATTAACACAAAAAAATATCACATTAATAACACGTACACAGACACACAAATGTTTTGGGTTGTGTTTTTATTTTTCCCTCGACACCCCTCACGATCAATTTGTGACCAGTCCGTGAGCTACCGGTCCGTCGCGATCGACATATCGGGCACCGCTGTGCTACATATTCTCATTCTTGTGGTTTCCTACACAAGATGTGCTTTATGGAGAAGATTTATCAGACTAAATACAAATAGATGAAATTGAAATAATCATCTTAAAGGAGCTGATTGTTGGAGACACAGCACAGGTGGAGTATTGGGGTGCCAAATGACCATTGCAGATTACGCTAATCAAACACCACACAGCCAACACTTACAGGAACAAAATGTAGTCATTTTACAGATAAAATTGAATTAGGGGAAGTTGGGAATGATAATTTACAGTTCAACTCAGAAAAATAAGGAGTGAGTGACACCTGTTGTCAGAAAGAGGTAATCACAGAGGCCAATGCATAACCATACCGCAAACTTTCTCCATTTCCAGTCTGAAACACAAACCTATCACTGCTTTTCATATGATATCATATCACACTGGGCCATCTTGTCTCTATTTGATGCTTTGATGCTGCATGCGGATTGGTGCTGTCTAATGGAGCTCGGAAAGTCTCAAGCTCATACCACCTGGACAAAGACAAGAGCCAAAGAGGATGGATGGAACAATGCAAGAATTCCAAAGACTGAGTGAGGTTATGTATGATATATCATATTGAAAAACAGATTGTTAAATTCTGTGTGTTTTTCTTGACCACAACTCTCCCCACACTTGAAAAACGGCCAGATGAATTGTTGAATGCAAAGGGCAACGCAAGTCTTCTTATTCTTTGGTTATTTATTGTCTTGAAGATGGGAGTTGGAGTTGGAGTAGAATAAGTTGGATTTGAGCAAGTTGGAATAGGTTGATAACATTCAAATTAAACAGAAGAAGATATACATCAAATAAAGTTCAATGAGCTTTTTTTTTCAAAGTCCAATAAAAGACCAAATATCGCCAATCCAAATGTACTTGATTGACAAGTTTTATAAAACAAATTTTAGTACTTGTACACAAACCAATCAAATTATTCGAGCATCCCAAACAATTTAATGATTTACTTGACTATTTCAATTGACATCATATTCAAGTGTTAAGTTCACACAAAGTTTCAATGAAGTATTTTGAAACATTGCATTGCGCTTCCAAAATCAACCCAAAATTCTTGAGGAACATATCATCCAAAGTCAAAGTTGTTTTTCCTATCAGTTGCGTCTTCTGATTCATCAAGAGTTATGCTAATGCTTTGGTTCCAGGAGCAGTTGAGAGGGGCTATCTGAGCTACTGGCAAAAATGTTATTCCCTGCTTATAACAGTGAGCGCGCAGATGAATATGCTCCCTTTATACCAGTGGTTCTTAAGCTGGGTTCGATCGAACCCTAGGGGATCGGTGAATTGGTCTCAGGGGAAGGAGGGCTAATATGGCAAAAGGAGAACGGCTTCAAGAGTGAGACATGAAAAGTGGGGTGGACCTCAAGGGAGCCTCTGAGTTTCAGACAGATGACGGATGCTTTCATGACTCCCTCAATTTCAGAAGGCCCAATGAACCTGGGAGCTATTTTAGAGGAATCATTCTGGAGGGGTAAATCAGAGTCCGATAGCCAAAACATTTGTCTGTTTTGTTTCAGTAGAAAGTGGGACCAGAGGGCGTGTCCTTTGCTCCGCACCTGTTCAACGTCAAGCTCATCATCAGCCACCTTTAAAAGACTGCCAAGCTGACAACTTGTTTGTTGGATTATTCCTGCCTTGCTCACATGTGTTGAATACCAAGTTCTTGAATTCTCTAGACTTGTTCTCGTTCAATAGTCCATTGTGTCTCATTCTTCGTTCTTCCTTGATCATAGTAATTATTGTCTAGTGCGGTTCTCGGTTTTTGTTGTTTTGGTATTGGGTTTCTCTTGTCCTTTTGAGACAAGCAATTTATGTTCTTGTTTTTTTTTCCTTGCCGTTTGCAAGTGCTTTTGATTTACAGTTTACAGTCCCTCGATATAACACAGTTCATCTTTCACGGCTTTGCTGTTTCACGAATTTTTTTCGTGCAGTTTTTTAAAGTGCATTGTGTTCCGCATCCTGATTGCCTCAGTGACTATAGATTAATGTCAACAGTCTCCGCGTCTCATCGCTGTACATTTTGCCAAATTTTCGCCATGACAAAACCCACAATGTCAACGAAACGTTCAGTACAGTATTTCGAAGAACTGTCAGTTGTTTGTAGGAAAACGTTTTTTTTTTTAAATCCTTGGGCCTGAAATGTGGTTCAACTTTGGTTACAATCAATGCAGCATTGTAGTGTGTATGTAATAATTGTAAAAGATAAAGATGACTACTTCACTACTATTTCACTTTTCATGGGTGCTTTTTGGAACGGAAACCCTCTTGGTCCATTGTTATAAGCATCATTGTTTGTACTTTGTCAGTTTTGCTTTGTACTGTAATTTATTTTTCTCATTGGATCTATCTTGGTCAACGTTTGTGAGATCCCCTCTGATTCCGGAGTTCCTGTTTGTTTTCGCCTGTTCCTGGTGTGAGTGTCATTGTGAATGGTTGTTGTTGTTTTTTTTTTTTTTGTCTATATATGGCCTAGATTGGCTGGCAATCAATCCAGACTGTTCTCAACATCTTCTCAGCTGAAATCAACTGTATTTACAGAGTACTTTCAAACAGTCATCGCTGCATACAAAGTGCTGTACATGGAGCAACTATCATATACAATGAAACTCCTCTACAATGAAATCATGTTTGCAGCAAGAAATTTTTCACAACAGGAGACTTTTCACAATAGCAAATTTATCTCAGATGTAAACACACACACACACACACACACACACACACACACACACACACAAATGTATGTGTACTCTTTATTTTTATTCCAATAGTGCATAAGTATGAGCATACAGTTATTTGACACTTCATATAGCCAGCGTAGAAAGAAAAAAAGGGAAAGAAATTGCAAAATTTACGATCAGCATTCACTTTCACTGACATCAATTTCTTGCCTAATGTCTTTTACTTTGCTTCATCCATCTTTCACTTTTATTACTTTTATCCTGTCTTCAAGAATTAAAGCTTTTCTTTTCTTCACTCCTTGGTCTGCAAAGGTCCGTTTTGTAGCCATTTTAGCAATGCAACGTTCGTGCTGCGTCTGAAACGAACAATAACAAATATTTAATGTACTACTGCGCATGTGTAAACCAGTGTGGTGGTTGCTGTTGTCTTTCCGAGCTAAGCAGTAGCAGTGGCTGGGTTGGATTAGACTTTTGCGGAAGGCTTGTTTTCGTTCCAGTGAATCTCGTTGCGAGGCAAGGGCAGAGAAAAAGATTTCGTATAACGCAACAGGGGTATTTTTCGTTGTAGGGTAGGGGGAGCAGAAAAGTGGGAACGGTTCTAATGCATAAAGATTTTTTTCACACTAGGGGGTATTTTCGCCCATGTAGGTTCCATTGTAGAGGAGTTTCAACAATACAACAATAAAGCAATAAATCAGTAACAAGGATGGTAGAAAGCACCATACAGTAAAACAAAGTCTGTGTCACGTTGAGTCAAATGCCAAAGAATACAAGTGAGTTTTGAGGCGGGTTTTAAAGATGGGCAGCGAGGGGGCTTGCCGAATGATTCAGTGGGAGGTCATTCCAGAGAGAGGGACCAGCAACAAAAAAGGCACGATCCCCTCTGAGCCTCCGTTTGGTTCTTGGTACTTCTAGTAACATCTGGTCCGCAGACCTGAGGCGCCGGGCAGGTGTGTAGGGGCGGATGAGCTCAGAGAGGTAAGGTGGCGTGAGGTCATTTAAAGATTTGAAAACAAATAATAGGATCTTGAAAAGAACTCTAAAATGTATAGGGAGCCAGTGACCGGATGCCAGAGTAGGAGTTATGTG
>NW_017842059.1:4902612-4910204 GCF_001891065.2 Hippocampus comes
TTTTTTTTTTGTTTTTTTTAATCTTTATTGAACAAGTCAGGATACAATTCTCAAGAAACAGAAAAGGCACTAATCCAATCACCGAACGCGCATGGCCAGTCTCTACGTAAGGCCCTCTAGCTAGCCCTAGTAGGCATACGAGAACAAGTCAGGATACAGGATACAGATCACGAGTGTCAGACTCGTGATCTGATTGGCTATTGAAACCTGACGGTGCCCGTTCATTTACAGCGCACAGGGGCCTGCTCTGTTTAATCTGAAGGCCCCGAGCAAGTTTAATTAACCTGGCAACACAAGCTAGATGAAATATGATTGGTTAAAAACTCTACCATAATAAATAAGTTATTTTTCGAGTGGCTTTCATTGAAAGCCACTCACCTAAGTGGAAATAATATGATGTAAAGAATACAGAGAATAATTTTGTTTACATATTTATGAAAATAAAATAACATAAATTATAAAATAACATAAAAGTAAATTTACTTTTCTGAGAATGTTTAGGCCAGCAGAGAAGGCCTTGCTTGCCCTGAGGGTCCGCCACTGAATGGAGGATTGGCTGACTTCAAAGTAAAGTGCATTACAGCAATCGAGCAGGGATGTGACGAAGGCATGAATTACTGTCTCAAGGTGCTCATGAGAAAGGAGAGGTTTTACTTCAGCCAGCTACCTAAGCTGAAATCCAGCTGAAAGAAGCTGGATTTAACAACGGCATCAATTTGCTGGCAAGTTTAAAATTACTGTCCAGTTTAAGACCCAAGTTTGAGAATGTTGACTTAAGATAAGGAGACAGGGGGCCCAAGTCTACAGGATGGGCTCCATTTCACCCACCTTTCTAATGAGGACAAATGGTCAAGAAAATAGATGGACAATTTACTAAATGGAATGTAAATGAAAATGTTCAATGACAGAATCATTGTGGAGGTAGTAAGTGATTAAAGCTGCCTCAAGGGGGCAATAGCAGCTCTAAAAATCTGAAGTGGTGGACTTGTGAGAGAAAAATATAAAAGTGAGGAATATGCCCACGCAGGGGCGTCACTAGGTTTCAAGAACAAGGGGGGTCAAGAATATGGCGTTAGACCAGCAGGGGGCAAAATCGCTGTATTTCTAAATTATCTACTGTACAGCATGTTACAATACTTCTGTGGCAACACTGTTCCTATCATGAGATGTAGAACTGTAGATTTTGTATCATATTACATGACAGAGCTCCATCAGGTTTCAATACAAATTGCTTTTTTTCATGAACACACAGACTCAAGATTCTCTGATAACCATCCAAGAGTTAACTCACAACATGTGCTCCGTTAAGTTTTTTTTTTTTTTTGTTGTTTCCAAGAAAGGCCTCCAGCTGCTTGACCTCACGTGTACACTCGAAAAGTAGTTTTACACCATTGGCAGAACTAGTATCTCTTCTGACATGGCACTGGCATGTAGACAGCAAACACCAGATACTGCTATCTTATATTGTTTGATGTGAAATTGTGTGAATGCGTTTTCTTGCAGTAGCAGTTTTTAAATCGATCACGGTTTTAAAGTTACTGTTGTTTATGGTTGTTCCCCTTCTTATCCGAATGTAATTACAATTATCCTCGACCACACATTTCATCTCAGCTGCTCTCTGATCCTTCTACGAAAAACTGGGATTGACCCTGCATTGTGCATGCATGTACACAGTTCTCCCGCCATAAGATGGAATGTAAAAAGCATTCAATGGGGGTGGGGTAACCTTATTGAAACACGATGGTTGGAACTCCAGCCCTTCTTACTGCGCTACCCCTCCTAGCCTTGAGGGCCACTTACACAACAATGACTCATGTCCTCTGCATGTTGAAATCATTTTCACACAGAAGCATGTGATGGTAACAGAAATGTCCATCCACATACCATGTACAGTCGATTGGCACAGTGGTCCAACTCTGGCATCAGTAAAACGGGCTCAACTATTATGACTCTCTAAAAGCTGACTGCTGGACAATAATTTAGAACACTAAATTAATTTTCATAACAATATGTGTACTCTTTCAGAACACAAGTTACCATTGGAATTTTTTGTGGAGCAAATATGATTTTTTTTTTTTTTATGTAGAGACTACACCCTGGACTGGTTGCTAATCTAAATGTAAAACTAAAAGTTGACAATTTAGTGTCTTAGTACATCATTTACCTGGTGTATCAATGCTACTTGCTAATTATGTTTCTACCTCATGTAAAGTCTGCCTATTTCCCACATCAATCCATCAAAGAATCCCAGACAAGTCAGTCAGGACAGTCATATTGTATCTCATCAGTATTCTCAAAATAGATTCGAACTTTTCATCCTTAGTTTAATATTGAAGGGTAACATGACTGTAAATACGAATGCTAACTGAAAGGGGAGAACTGACTGACTAGAGTCGCTAATTTTAGAACTTCGGACTTGCTCGCCAAACACTCATGACAGCAGACTCGTCACTTGACTCGGTATCCATAAGTGAACCAGCTGCATGTTAGCAGAGGGATTATTTTACATCACTATTTTAAATCCAAAGCATTGCTGTCAATGCATTTGATTTAAGATTTTTATTTGAAATTAAGTCCTCACAGCACATTGGCAGTGTTGTACTGCAATGTTAAATATAGACTCACAATCTTGGTATATAGGCTGTCTTAACTTCATCTTCTCGATCGCAGGATGGCCTGACCAACCTGTGGTGGGCGCCCCTCCGCAAATGGTGTCTCGTGATCCTGTGATGCAGAGGTACAAGTGTGTTGTAATATTGCGTCCCAGCTGAGGCAGGTTCCACCCTGCGCCGCTTGCCATTCGTGTGACAGTAAAGCAGTCTTACAGAGCAAACATCACACTAAGTAGTACTTTCAAAGAAACTTTTACCATTTCAGTCGCTGCACTACAAAAACGAGGCCGATGAAATATTGTCAAAAAGCCTTTATTGAAACTACAAAAACACTTCCTTAAAATGGCAGGAGCTTACATTCAGTTGATACCTTAAGCAATTCATACTGCATGGAACTTCAGACCTCTTTTCGTTCTTAGTTCAGAAGTACTTCAATGTTGGGTAACGCAACCTTCAGTTGCGGAGAACTTATTGCTCAGAAGAATCTGACAGCTGCTCTGCACTGACTTGCTCACATTAACACAAAAAGGAGTCGCTAATTTTAGAACTTCGGACTTGCTTCGCCAAACACTCACGACAGCAGACTCATCACTTGACTCGGTATCCATAAGAAGTGAACCAGCTGCATGTTAGCAGAGGGATTATTTTACATCACTATTTTAAATCCAAAGCATTGCTGTCAATGCATTTATGATTTAAGATTTTTATTTGAAATTAAGTCCTCACAGCACATTGGCAGTGTTGTACTGCAATGTTAAATATAGACTCACAATCTTGGTATATAGGCTGTCTTAACTTCATCTTCTCGATCGCAGGATGGCCTGACCAACCTGTGGTGGGCGCCCCTCCGCAAATGGTGTCTCGTGATCCTGTGATGCAGAGGTACAAGTGTGTTGTAATATTGCGTCCCAGCTGAGGCAGGTTCCACCCTGCGCTGCTTGCCATTCGTGTGACAGTAAAGCAGTCTTACAGAGCAAACATCACACTAAGTAGTACTTTCAAAGAAACTTTTACCATTTCAGTCGCTGCACTACAAAAACGAGGCCGATGAAATATTGTCAAAAAGCCTTTATTGAAACTACAAAAACACTTCCTTAAAATGGCAGGAGCTTACATTCAGTTGATACCTTAAGCAATTCATACTGCATGGAACTTCAGACCTCTTTTCGTTCTTAGTTCAGAAGTACTTCAATGTTGGGTAACGCAACCTTCAGTTGCGGAGAACTTATTGCTCAGAAGAATCTGACAGCTGCTCTGCACTGACTTGCTCACATTAACACAAAAACTCGAACATTGTGCTCACTTTCCCTTCTTTCACGTCCTGTCCTCACATAGACACAACAGCACAAACTGAAAGTGACAAATTGAGCATCTTAAAGCATTACTGTGGCTTGTGCATATTTCTAATAAAGCAAACTTGCATCTCATGAGACTGCAATCATGAATCCAATTATGTACTTCCAAAATTCGCGCTCGTTTCATATTGGCATACAACCGTTGCATTTAGTGCTACGGTCCCAAAATTAAACTGTAGAACAGAGACATTTAGTTGTTTATACTTTCACGTTTCTCGAGGAAAAAACAAACAAACAAAAACAAAATGAAGATTAAGTCGATAGGTTTACCAATACTGTATGTACATCTCATACCACATTTTCTTGGGTATGAAGCTTTTACACAAGTTTGCAGCTAAGCCTAAGAGGTGTTTTGTTTTCATTAGAGGTCATTAAACACTGGGAGGGCAGAAAAACATGCAGGTTTGTTTTAGCAGAAGAAAGTCACTCTTGAGGGTGAATGTGCTACACTTGGTTGAGCATATCAGTTTGGTGAAATTGTCATTTAGACAAAAGGCGGGAGGCGATTAACTATGCATTGAGAAAAAGAACCGCAACTGGGTAAAAGTACACCCACATTTTGTTGTTGGCAAAGCAGTTGTAGAGAAAAGGTGGGGACTGGACATTGAGTGCGATTAAGACTTTAAAGAAAACAGTAAATACTGAATTTCGAATATTTCCGGGGACATTTTCAAACAAAAAAACCTTGCTGCTAGCATTCCAGCCAAAGTAGCACATCAGAGGAATAATTGCAGAACCGGGACCGTTCTGCCTGTCTCTTCACAATGACTCACGACACGGCATGGAATTCCGCTTTCTGAATTATTGCCTGAAATCATCAACTACTTTTAACACAAAGGGATGCAGACAGTCAGTCGTGGGTGTTAAAACTTTACACTTCTGTCGTGGCTGGCAGCGTTTGGTGTCTGATACGTTTTACAAGGCGAGGAAAGTGCAGGAAAAGGCCAGAGGGAAAAAAATAGTTCAGATGCCATTGTGAAAGAGGTTTAAGTTCACCATATGTTCCAACTTGTTCTCACCTATGTGCAAACAGCAAAGACATTTAAACCACGCATCACGGCAAAGCCCCTTGTACTAAGTGCAAAAGCCATTTCAAGGCAGAGGAAAAGATGAAGACTGTTCAAGTGAGCCTGAGGCAGAAAAAGAAGCGGAAAACTTGATAGTTGAGTTTAAAAGCTGATGATTGACACAGGAGAAAAAAGCACAAGAAAGAAGTTGACCTCACAGGCGTTGATGGCGCACTGGTTCCAGCACACCATTCATTGTACAATAAGCCATTACAAAAATAAATATATACAAAATAACATCCTATTCTGGGACTATGTGCTGGGAATTTGAGATGACGTTATTCAAATGGAATTGTGATCCTCTCAACGTTCACAAATCTTACAGACTTCTCTGAAAATAAATACAGAGACGGTGTGATTCATTGTCAGCTTTCTGGCGTGCTGTGCGCACACCGACGGATGCTCGAGGAGAATCAGATGACTTTGTAGGACAGGTAGTCACGGAGCGGCATGGGAATGGCCAGCGACTCCACCTGCTGTGTGGTCATCACTCGTCTGAGAGCCATCCTGCACATGTGCTGCAGGCTGGCAGTGCTACGAGGACACTCCCAAAAGTGCACGCCGCCGTCACAGGTTCTACAAATAACATGGAATCGTTTGACGGTTGCAACCAAAAAGAAGATATTAAATGAAGACATCAACATTGTAACATGTCAAAAGCAGGCACGACTGCTCCTAAACGTCAACAACTTACCCAGCAGCAAGGACACTTCCTTCAGGAGAGAAGGCACAGCAAAGGCCATTGGGCAGAGAGGCGATGGCCTGGGGAGCTCTTTCTTCAATACTCCAGAAACGGACCAGTCTGAGTAAAGAGAGGGACGAAACCACTGTCAGGTTATCTAAACTATATCTGATGTTGCTCCAACACATGCACAGAGGAGGCCTTATTTCCGAGCGGAGTGCGAGTTGAGCTCAAAGTGCAGCTTCAATGTGCGCACTGGAGTTTTGTTTTTTCCGAGACTTTGCACACACTGAATTGGGCATAATGGGGGGTGGGGGGAGGGAGTTGCGCCATTGGGCATGGAAATAATCTTTTCCCGGCTAGTCCTCGCAACATCCTTCATTTTTGCATCAAAATCAGGGCGTCCCAAGCGGGGTACACCGAAGTGTGCCGTGTTTGCGGAAACAGAAATAGACTCGCTGGGGTCTGTGTATGAAATTGGCAGGCTTTTCCCTTGCGGATGATGTAGTCCGCCGTGCATGTGACATGGCAGAGACAGCCCTGCACCCCCGATCATGTGTCAGTGTGTGACACCTAAAAACAAATAAAAAATATGACTTTGGGATTACATTTTTTACCTCAAAAATAAAAACACCCATTGAAATACATTGGGTGGAAAAAAAAACCCCTCTTAAACATTCAATCGGAGTTCTCCACGAATATCTGGGGAAATGTGGGTGTGTGTGTGCTTGAAAAACAAAAATACATAAAGAAATAACGTAAAATACTGGAGGAAAAAATGCGACTATGCAATTCTGTGTGTGTCACACCATGTGGGGGTTTCACTGTACAGATTGATATAATGCTTGTTTGTTAAACAATACATGGCAAGTACACACACACACACACACACACACACACAAAAACGGACCATCAGTGATACAGTAACTTCAACGATCAATCTTTGTCCAGAGGAATCGACAATAACTTTTTACCACCAGAATATTCTTAACGTTTCTTGATAATGGGAGCTTATTCTTTTCATCATTAAGGAAATAAGTCTGCCATCATGCACTTTAGTTGTCTTTTATGTTCTTCTGAAATTTTGTTTTTGAGCTCACCAGTCCTCCCTTCTTTTTAGAAATGAAGTACTGTGCGGAGCTGCCTAAGAACACTGCACACTGTCACATGGCAAGCTTAGTTGCCACGTTTGTTGTTATATATTTATGGCCTAGAAGTGTTTGACTCACTCACACATTTCCATGAACTATGGCTTTACTACTTCTGCAGTGAAGGTTAATCATAGACTATGCCGGTGTCTGACTCCTGCCGTAGTAACGGAATGCCTCATAAATTGAGTACTCTCTATTGATCATTTCCTTCACTTGCATACATTTTATCGCGACCTCCGTAATCAAATAACTCAACTCAACTCTCAACTGCCTTCTCATTAAGGCCACTTCTATCCTGCCTGGAAGAAATCAAAACCTGGATGGCACAAAATTTCTTGACTTTCAATGAAAAGAAGACAGAGGTGATATTGTTTGGTCCCAGTGGCCCTTGTACATCCCATCCTGTCGACTTGGGCCTCCTGTCTCCTTAAGTCAACAGTCTCAAACTTGGGCCTTAAACTGGACAGTGATTTCAAACTTGACCGGCAAATTGGTGCCGTTGTTAAATCCAGCTTCTTTCACCTTAGACAGCTGGCCAAAGTAAAACCTCTCCTCTCTCATGAACACTTTGAGACAGTAATTCATGCCTTTGTCACATCCCGGCTCGATTACTGCAATGCCCTTTACTTTGGAGTCAGCCAGTCCTCCATTAAGCGTCTCCAGCTGGTCCAGAATGCCGCTGCTCGCCTCTTGACCGGTACTCGTAAGAGGGAGCACATAACTCC
>NW_017842059.1:4910406-4924396 GCF_001891065.2 Hippocampus comes
TTGTTCTTGGTTTTGCTGTTCAGTGCTTTCCACCGTCTTTATTACCAATTTGCTTTACTGTTTGTTGTATATGTTGAATTGCACCATGTACAGCACTTTGTATGCAGCGATGGCTGTTTGAAAGTGCTCTATAAATACAGTTGAGTTGAGTTGAGTTGTATTTGCTCAACTAAATAGAAGTTGAGTTGAGTTGAGATGTATTTATAGAGCACTTTCAAACAGCCATCGCTGCATACAAAGTGCTGTACATGGAGCAATTTGACATATACAACAAACAGTAAAGCAAATCGGTAATAAAGACGGTACAAGGCACCGAACAGCAAAACCAAGAACAAATCTAAGTCATGCTGAGTTAAATGCAAACGAATACAAGTGAGTTTTGAGGCGGGGTTTGAAGATGGGCAGCGAGGAGGCTTGCCGAATGTTCAGTGGGAGGTCATTCCAGAGAGAGGGACCAGCAACAGAAAAGGCTCGATCCCCTCTGAGCCTCAGTTTAGTTCTTGGTACTTCTAATAATGTCTGGTCCGCAGACCTGAGGCGCCGGGCAGGTGTGTAGGGGCGGATGAGCTCAGAGAGGTAAGGTGGCGCAAGGTCATGTAGAGATTTGAAAACAAATAAGAGGATAAAATACATGTAATACTTAAGATCAAATCCAGACTATAACAAGGGGATGGACTGCACCTTGTTGGTCGATTATCCATAATTGTACTTTCTAGATCTCTTGCAAACGGAAACGTATCATGTCCGGTGTCCTGCTACAGGACAAAAAGTGTGGCGTTCTTCCATGGATCATCTTTGGGAATTCCCTTATGCTTCCCATCCATCCATCCATTTTCTACCGCTTATCCAGGGTCAGGTGACGGGGCAACAGCTTTAACAGGGAAGCCCAGACTTCCCTCTCCCTAGCCACTTGTTCCAGCTCTTCCCGGGGTATCTTGAGGCGTTCCCAGGCCAGCTGGGAGACACAGTCTCTCCAGCGTGTCCTGGGATCGTCCTCGGAGCTTCCTGCCGGTGGGGCATGCCTGGAACACCTCACCAGGGAGGTGTCCAGGAGACATCCTAATCAGATGCCTGAGCCTTCTCATCTGGCTCCTCTCAACGTGAAGGAGAAGCGGCTCGACTCTGAGCCCCTCCTGGTTGACCGAGCTTCTCACCTTATCTCTAAGGGAGAGCCCAGACACCCTGAGGAGAAAAGTCATTTTGGCCGCTTGTATCCGGGATCTTGTTCTTTCGGTCACGACCCATAGCTCGTGACCATAGGTGAGGGTTGGAACGTGGATCGACCGATAAATTGAGAGCTTCGCCTTTTGGCTCAGCTCCTGCTTCACCACGACAGACCGATACAAAGTCCGCATCACAGCTGACGCTGCACCGATCCGCCTGTCGATCTCACGCTTCGCTCCAAAACAAAAGTTCAATGCTTGGTCAGCCTGCAGTAAGCTTGATAAACAGCCTCGTGGTGACAGCCATGTGACTCATCAGAACAAAGCCACATACTGTAGCTACTCTGTGCACTTCGTCAAGAGGAATGACTCCAGATTTTAAGAAACAAACAGCAAACAGTGGAGCTTTTCTGCAATGCATTGCTGATTACATGCACACGGGAAGCCTATTAGTCGAGGAAAGAGTGCAGACAAAAGCGTTGTTGATTAGATGGACAGTCAGAATCCTACAGTTCTCGGTTTGTTTACTTTTGCTGTGCCATGCTGCGTCATACTTGAACTGCAGGGTTGTTTTTCTAAGGAGACGCTGAAAATGCTGAGTATAGTACAGCTGTTCTCAGACCTTTGACACCAAGTACTACCTAAAACAACACTGAGTCCTCCGAGTACCACCAAAATTGTCAACATTAAAATACAGCAATAGGTCACAGTGTTCAAGAAAATAGTACTACTGCAAGTCTCTGTGACATTCTGCATAGTTTCAACATTGCACCTCAAGATCGAAAAGGTGTACGAAAAATGTAAATACAACTAAACTGTACTTGGGCTGTGATTCTTTTCAAGTACCACTAGAAGTGAGTTTACGTATCACTAGTGGTACTGGTACCACACAGAAGCACTGATTTAGGACACATTTATCTGAATCATATTTACGCTGAGATAAGCCACGATCCTTGAACAAACATCATTACATAGCACAATGTTCAACTAAGTCATTTTTGACTACAACTTGGCTTTTATTCACCCCACGTAGGAAACGTTCTGAAACTCTGGCCAAGAAATCAAAGCTGCTGATAAAACATTAACAGAGACATGGAATATTTCCACTCCAATAAGCAAAGAGGACACTGAAAGCAGGGTTATGTACACAACAAGTGTTCTATGAGTGCCCAATGGCTACCAGGGGCGAGAATACATACAAACAAACGTCATTAGTGAACCCCAGGTGACCCAGGCCATTTATAAAATCCGCCGCGAAGATAGTCCCTGAGAACACAAGGATTCTGAGTTTGCGACTCATAGAACCATAGCTTTGTAAATGTCATTCTTTGACATCCCTCCAGGGGAAGTGCTTAAAGCACGAAATGCTTAAATACCAACAAAGTCACGAGGAATCCCAGATCCAAACCTCACTGAGGCCTCCGAAGAGCCAAAAACCACACCGGGCAGAAGCGGAGTGGAAACATCCACACTATAAAATCCAGAGAGAATGCTAGGCGATGACCAGGAAGCAGCAGCACTCCCGACACAGCAGTCCAAGATGTTGCAACACACCTGGTAGGATGAAGCACTCCCAATGTCAAGGGGCATCCCCAATGCCTAGGGGCAGTCTGACGCAGGAAAAGACTGACGAAAGGTATCCACAATCCAGCGAGACAAGCACTGTTTGGAGAGGGCAGCTCCCTTGGAAGGCCCCCCCCAGAAGAAACAAAAAGCTGGGCAAACGCACAGAAGGTCGCAGTAGCGACAATATAAAAACAGAGTCCAAGAGCTCTGAAAAGATGGAGGAACAAACGATGTGTGCCGGATCAATTAGGTCATCAGTCACATCACTCTTAGGGCAAGGGCACCGCACAGCCCACTGAAGAGGCTCTTCCAGGTACATGATTAAGAACGCCACAGCGGGCTCAACACGAGGCTTCCGATCCAAGCAGCGTCATGCATAGCTGAAAAAGCCCAGCCATCCAAAGTGAGCCAGGAGGTAGACCCAGTATGACCCCAGCATAGAAACCAGAGACTCCAAAGGTCACTTGCAGTGACCATGGCTGTTCTTTAAAGAGTCAATGAGGAAAAGGAGATGAATCTCTTACCTGTCATCAGTAATGCTGGCGATGTGGCGGCCGTCGGGGCAGAAGCTCACAGAGCGCACCCAGCGGTCATTTGACCCTCCAGCAAAAATGGGTGATGGCGGAGGAAAGCGGTGGCTGGAAAAAAGATCCATTTGATTTGATGAACAGAATAAAACAAATAATTCAAAGTCTAGCGTTATTTCATTAATATTGATACATTTGTTGTAGTTTCAGCTGTATATGAATGAGGGTACCAACAACTTTGTCCATGTGTGTACATTTTTTTCTTGCCACATACAAATCTTCTGGCAACCTGGCTAGCTCTTAAACAACTTTTGAATAAACTGGAAAATGCTATTTCCATAATTCTCAAGTCCGTACAGCCCCCCGGGTGCTGTAACATTTTTTTCTTTTATTTTGCCCAAAGAGGTATGTTTTTCCAATTTAAGTTGTATGACTTATATTCCGCATAAAAGCGGGGCAAAAAAGTTTTTAAATTATTCATCTTGGTCTCATCGTTTCACATCACCAAATAAAAAAATTGACATTTCAACAGGTGTGTGTTGACTTTTTATCTCCACTCTCCATGTTTATTCACTCACTTATTGGGTCGTAACTTTTTCGAAATTTCTAGTTTGGCTTCAGCATGCTCACACACATACGCACATGCGCTTGCACACAAACACACACAGAGTTAAGGGTGAAAAGTAAACTATTGAAGAATTGGGAATGAAGAAGGTCTTACCCCAGCTCGAGAAGGATCATGGCCTTGTGGGGATCCCAGACAATGACCCGCGTGTCATAGGAGGCAGTGGCCAACAGCGCCCCATCTGGTGAAAACTCACAAGACACCACGTCATTGTGGTGGCCCTCCAACTTCCGGATTAACGTGTATTTATCCATGTTCCACAAGAACACCTGCAAAGTGAAGAAAGCTCTGTTAAAATCCATGGAATGATGCGAATTGTTTAGTTGTACTATTAAAGGTCTACCATTACTGTCTGCACAAAAAGTGCTTAACAATTACATTAAAGACAATTAGGTGATGCTCTGTGTCAATGGACATATTACTGGAAAAAAAATTCAAAGCAAACAAAAGTGCACATGCTACACAAAAAGCAAGGCTACGTCTCAAAATCTGACAATTCTATGAAATATTCAATCACATTTTGGCTGACTACAACGTAACTAACATTTGAAACATATTCTCAGCTTTATCAAACTACAAAATCCTTTAACTACATACACTGCTTAAATCATTAGTCAATAAGATGAATATGATTACATAATTACTCATATACTGTTAACAAAAAAAAAAAGAGAAAATAAAACAAGTAGTAACTTAAGGTAACATAATGTTACTCCACTGGTTTCCCCTTTCAGTTTTAGTTCTCTCTGTTTACAATAGGCTCGCACCTCCGGCGGAAGCCTACGGAGAGAGACAGATACTGCAAGAGAAAAGAATATTTTATGGCCAAAGGGTTGACACCTCTGGCAAAGTATACATAAGCACCCACACATCCATGCACACACTCGCACATAAAAAAAGTTTTTAAAAAATGTAACGCTATGACCTGCATTAATCAGTATAAGTGGGATTCGGTGAAACACCTGATAACATTTTGAATATGCAATTTCAGCCCTCAGCTTGTTTGCATCATTTGCGTGAAAGAGTGGCTTGTGAACTGCTAGTACAGGTGCTCCCCGCTTTACGAACTTTCGTGTTGCGAACAACGGTACATACGAAAATTTTTGCGGGTACAGGTATGTCGAAAAATGTTCTCGGACAGAGATGCTGTCAGTTAGATTTTGTATTGCGCGCCTTTTTCCGAGTACTGTAATACTTCTTTCCACCGCTAATACCGACGTGAGGCGCTGTGAGAGGAGGAGGAGGAGGAGGAAACGCCTGTCCCCATGAAGAAGTTCGAGACGGAACTCTCTCCCCCTCCATCATCTCCTGAAGCCTTCGAGTACATCTTCCAAAAGTAAGTTAAACTTCATTTTATTATACTTATATAAACCTTAAACATACTTATATAAGCCTTAAACATGAATTCCATACAAAATATAGCACTGAAGCAACTTACGTATGAATTCAGCCAACGAACGATCCTTCGGAACGTATCTCGTTCGTTAGCTGGGGAGCGTCTGTACTGTCAATGCTTGGGACAGGTTTTTTGTAGGAATAAATCCCAAATTAATTTTACAGGATTTAACTCATGAATTACCAGTAATTTAAGTTAAGGTTGGCAATTGTTGGGTTTAATGGATTTCTATGCGAGTCTCCAAGAGGCAGTCATGAAGCTAAAATTGTATGTAAATGGTCTTTGTGTGGAGGAAGAATCATTTCTTTTACATGACTCTCAATATTTTTCCTATTCGTCTACAAGAATGTCACAGTAGCATCTGCAACAACCCTGGCAGCATCTAACAGAGAGGGCAGGCTACATACATGACATGGAAGTCCACTGGAAAAACATCGAGCCAAATGACAAAGCAGAATCTAATATGTGTAGATAGATGGTGAACGAACTATTCTGAGTTAAGGGAATGGGAAGAATTTGGGAAAAAGGCAGTGGTGTAAAGGGGTGGGGAGAGGGGGAATAATTCATGACCAGTTTAATGATAGTTTTTAGATGAAATTAATAAAAAAATAAATAGGAACTGCAACAGCAGAGGTAGACAGACACGGAGCAGCACCTACGTACAGAATGACCTTGCGGGTCAGGTGCCAAGTTGCCCCTGGCAGGCCTTTGGGCAATGCGCATCCGCGGTTTACACCGGCTGCTCAAAATGTCAGCGCGGCGCTCCCCTCAAAACCAATCACACACTGAGCTCTGCCACCACCTGTGACAGGGAGAGCAAGACACACACACTGTAGGGGGACACATAGCCTGTCAAAGCTACTACCAACTACATGTCAAATACCGTTTGATCAATTTCAGGAAAAATTGAAAATATCTGTTTATGGTGTCCACTAGGAGTCTATAAACTATGACATGTTTTAAGGATGGGAAGTTAGGACGTTATATATAGAGAACAGATTTTGTCTGCAAGGCAAATCAGTCACAAATGACAGAATTTCCTTTAAAAACTAAAATGCTTGTTGGTTTGTTTAAAATCACATACATTTAATACATCTAACTCGTTGAGTGTTTCTTTGGGGGTTTTTTTGTCACTTCAGTGAACACTTAATTAGATGTAGGTAGATGTGTGGTCAAACAGTTAGTTGTGAGTTTTGCAAAATTCAGTACACCAAAGGCCTTTTCCCCACTGTAGACAAAACCAAACAAAATCTAGATGCAGGTCACTTTCACTGAGGACACAGAGCAAACTCGCTTTTAGTGTGAGTGTAGGTGAGCAATACTGGGATGGGTTGAATTTCATTCCATTTCTAGGTTCATTGAGCATGGCTAGTCACAAGCAATAGCACAACAATAAGCTAGCAAATCGATTCAAGGTGAATTAGGAGGAACGTGTTTACATACTGCTTTGCCTGTGCCGACAGAGCACAGGATGGACGAGTCAGGGGAAAAGGCGCTGCAGTAGACCCAATTCTGGTGACCCCGCAAAACTTTCACCATGTTACCTAAACAAACAAGTCACATTATCAACAAAACCTCATTTACTCTCAAGACTCATGTGTTTATGTGAAGACTGTGATTTCAAGCGAGCTGCAATCTCTCCACAGCAATCTCTCTATGCACCACAGATCGTGCGTTGGAGAGATACAGACTTAGTATCTCACTTTCAATTGCGGCACTTGAAATAGGTATTCTGTGCCAGCTTTAGTTCCTGGTAGGTGAACGTTCACAGAAGCGATTGTGCATAAACAATCAGTGAAATAGTACAAAAAGAGAACCGAAGAAGATAGCAGTTAACTGACACAACCATTCGTGCCGTCATCTTGGCTAGAATTAGAGCTATTGTACACAACTGCGACTCATTAATGAATTAGAAAGAGTTGTGTGTGCCTATCAACCAATGGACACATGCAAACCTAACTTTTTTTTTTTTTAAACCTAAACCTATTTCACAGTAATATCAGCAACAAAAAACAAAATCCGGCAATTTAGGTTTAATGCATTTCTCAAAAACATGGAAATGTGGAATATGTGCAGGATTTAAGAATACAGAATATTGAGTAGTCTACTCTAGCCAAGCAGGGGTGTAAAAAAATAAAGTCTCAGCAGTTTGACGAACACTGGAGTTGTTTTTGTTTTCTCATTAAGCGATAAGTACAGGAAAGTAATTATCGTGACAGGTCAACATACTGCACAAAATTTAAGACCCACATATCAAAATTCAAGACTTTTTCAAAACTTCCATCTATCCATTTTCGGATCCGCTTATCCTCACAGGGGTTGCGGGGCCTGCTGGAGCCTATCCCAGCTGTCTTCGGGCAGTAGGTGGAGGACACCCTGAACTGGTTGCCAGCCAATCGCAGGGAGACAAACAACCATCCACACTCACATTCACAACTTGGGACAATTGAGAGCAGAGGTGTCAAACCCGTTTTTTTTCATGGGCCACGTTTTAGTTAACGTTTTCCTTGGAGGGCCGTTATGACTGAAACCACATAAAGAAGTGAAGAATAACGTTTTTTTCAACTTGTGTTTAAGTTATTATAATGAGGAGTTTGGCAACAAGAAAATGCTTACAATATCTCTCTTATTTATTACATATGAGAATATGAATTTTGGTACAGATTTTTTTTTTTTAACAGATTTGCAAGCATCCTGTAATTTCACGTTTGATTTGGTTTCGTGGGCCACATAAAATGATGTGGCGGACCTGGTCTGGCCCCCGGGCCTTGAATTTGACACCTGTGATTTAGAGTGTTCCATTAACCTGCCACACATCTTTGTGGAATGTGGGAGGAAACCATAGTACCCGGAGAAAACCCACTCAGGCACAGGGAGAACATGCAAACTCCACACAGGAAGGCCGGAGCTGGAATCAAACCCACGACCTGCACTGTGAGGCCGACGTGCTAAGCAGTTGATCACCGGTGTGCCATAAAACTTTCCAAAAACAGAAATTCAATGCTTTTAAGACTTTTTAAGACCACACGGGAACCCTGCTAAAAAGGTGTCAGAAAAACAAGTCATATTTTTGGTCTGTGTAAATAAATTGCAAGAAAGGACATAGCTGAAATATCAGATCAAAACACACCATCATCTTTGAGGTCCCACACACGGAGGGTCTTATCTCTGGATGCTGAAACCAACATGAGGCTTCCATCAGGAGCAAAGGTCAAGTCTCGCACTACATCAGAATGATCCATGAGATTCAGCAACAGTTTACCTGCAAAATGCCATCAAACCAAAGAATTAATGGAAATCTCGACTGGCACATGGACAGCCGCTTGTAGGATACATGTGTACCAACGATCTCAGCCAAGGGAGAAAGACAACAATTATTAATTTGCTCTGGTTTCAGCCTTGACAAGTTACAGGCAAAAGGAATTTCTGCAGTGCAAAATGTTGATTTTCAAGTATGCTCACCAGTGTAAACATCCCAGATTTTGATGCGACCGTTGTTGAGGCCAGTTGCCAGTAGCAATTGGTCCTGGCCGAATTTAAACCGGTGCCATTCGATGTTAACACAACGGCTCTGCTTCTCAGGCACAGATGAGCCAAAAGCCAAACCCCAGACGATGTCGCCGCAGTCAATGGTGTGCTCTCTGGGATCGCTGGCTGTCTGTATATACTGGCCTCCATCACTGTTCTGACGGGAAAAGCGTCGGGGACTTAACGCATTAGTGCCTTCTCCATCCTGGCCCACTGAACTGAAAAAGAAACAATTGCATAACATGAACTATTCAATGAGACAAAAGGCACACGCTACAGTTAAGATAATCATTTATTATACTTATTTCTCTGACATGCTTAAGTGTAGAGACACATTGTACTTTCAGCTCCCTCTTCATTTGTGTCTTATGACTATTACTCCTTTCACCATACAAATCTTGAAGGAGCATTCTGCTTTGTCAGAATTTTCTCCAACATTGAAAATGACAAACCATACCAAGTGCTGATGGTGGCATCACACTTTGGTATGCTCATCTAAAGCAGAAACTGAGGCTTTTGGTCACCGTGCCTTACGAACAGATCCAAGTTGTATGATCAGTTAGATAGAGTGATACATTCCAGAAACCTATTTTAGGAATATCACAAATGACATTGACATGCATTGGATCTGGGCAATGAACCACTTTGAATTACATTATGATGTAAAGTCTCAAAGTTGAGAAACCCTGATTTTTTTTTCCTATTGAAAAAAAAAATGACAAAAAGTACTACAAAATTATCATCCAAGAAGTGTTTAAGATGATACTTACAAATTGGTCAGACATTTTGGCCAGGGAATGAGCCTGACAATGCGATGCCCCTGAGACCAAGCGAAGTAAGAACCATTGGGTGCAAACGCTACAGTCCAAGCTTCATGCCCAGACTTCTGGTCAAAGGGAGCAACAGGCACCAGGAGTTCACCAATGAACTTCGCCTTACCTGTTAAAAAAAAAAAAAGGGGGGGGGGGGGGGGGGGGGGGGGTTGAGGTGATTTCTAGAACATTTGTTTTTCTGCTCAAAGGTCAGGAATTCCTATCATCAAGATGCCGCCTTTCTGTACAGTAAACGTGCAAACGTGTTAAACATTAAATGACAACAATGTCAAATGAAAGTTCATCTCGTGAGATGGTTGTGTAAAACATGAACAAATAGTTTGTGGTGCTTCTCGTGAAATGAATAAATACAATACAATACAATACATGCTGATTTATATAGCGCTTTCACAACAATGGGGAGTGTTGGGTCACGGGTTACCAAAACTCTGAAAAAAGGACAACTAAACAGGTTCTGCAATGAAAACAAGATTTATGTTTTCTGTAACTATCTCTGTGACACCGTCATCAGTGCCCCACCCTTAAATATTTACTGTAAACTATAAGCAGAGTCAACTTTGATATGCAATGTTGAAACAGTGTAAACTGTTGGCTTTAGCCAGTGAATAAACACCAATGCTTTTGATATTGGGGACACAAACAATTTGTGGGGAAAAATACCAAAAACTGCTTGCTCCATCATATCTTGCTAAAAATATTACAACACGTGAGCCGCTTTCCGACTGTCCAAATAAGCCAACATTCTCCCGGGTTGATGTAGATTCAAGAATTAGCTACCTTTAAGTATCAGAGGCAGATTTCATAAACATCATCGAGTATAATTAATGCCCAAAACTCATCCTTCACGCTCCTCAGTCCTTGGTGTTAAAAGCAATAGTCATGTTGATTCCATGTTGATTCCAATTGTTACGCCCCGCCCGCCCCAAAAAAGTTTAATTTGTTCGATGAGATAATAAATGTACAACAACGTGTAAATTATAACCAACTGTTCAGTGTATTTGTCATATGGTAATACATTGAGCCAGTGTGAATGAGGACACATTGTATTTATTTATTGTATTTAAGCCAATTTTGCCATGAATTACGGGATAACTACAAGTACAAATTCCGTGCGTTTTACGAATGTGCCAGCACGAAGCTAAATGGTTAGAACAGTCGCCCCAGAGGTCCTGCTTTTTTTCCTTCACGTCAGGGTTTCAAATTACTGCTCTGTACCTTTTTCTCTCTCTCCGTCTCTTTTTTTTTACTGTGTTTGCAATATCCTGCAGTCTGTCTGGAGTCGTGAACAAGCCGTTCAGTTTGACGTGTTAATTGAATCATTGAACAGTGATGCAACTTAAGAATTTTTCTGTGGTTTGTGAAATGCAAAAATAATTCCCAGAATGATTAGGGCCCCACAAAAATATGATCTTATTGGACAAGAAGGGGGTTAATAATAAAAAGAGGAAAACATTAATTTAAAAATTAGATTAGATTAGTAGTAGTAGTAGTAGTAGTAGTAGTAATAGTATAGTTTTCAACTAACCACCCTGTTCAGAGTTATACTAGGTTTGAGTTTGAATGGACATTATTGTTTTCTAAGTCAAATAGTGGAACGCCTACCATGAAACAAGCACGAGCGAGGCGAGCATATGACTCCCGACGCTGGTGTGGGGGAGGGACACGTCCGATGCAAAGTTTGTCCGTTGTACCTTAATAATTTCATGCGGTTTAATGATTAAAAAGAAAAAACAAAAATCACACCGTTGCTGTGCTGATCAAAGTAAATTTAACCCATACAACTTGTGGACACACATTCCTGACACGAAGGAGGTAGGACCTGCAGCGCGGAGACTGAAAATTAAAATTCATTAAACCAACTCAGTCTTTAATTTCCACGCAGCTTTCTATATGCAATTTTAAAGCAATTACACAACAACCTGTCTTATATTGTAAATTGTTTCGATTTTCAACAACAGATGAGTCGTAGGGAAGGCCTTTACTCGTCGGTCCCTGCCCGAGCCCAGAGAGAAGAAAAGGGTACACGTTGACAGTTGTACTTACCTATATCATTTTCGTTTATAGAGTCTGGGAAGCTTGCCATCTAAATGAGGGCAGAGACCAAGAAGAAAAGCCAAGCACCGACGGTAAAACCAAGATTAAAGTGGGAAATCGATGCCTGCGGATGTAGACGACTTCTCCCCCCCTCTTCAGCTTCTGCTATCGTCAGATCCCTCCGCGCCTCAAAACCTGGGTAGAAAATGCAGTCGTCGTAAAACCCTTGATTACTTCGTCTCTCTACTTAACTACTCTTTTAAATGCGATAATATAATACAACTGGTACAACCGTGTCTAATAAAACCCTTTGAAGCTTTGCCGTGGAAATCACAGTGTGAATTATAATGGCTTCTAACCGTAGACTGCAATGTATCAAGCTATTTTCATCCGGTGAGGGCTGGGGGGAGCTTAAGAGTGGGCGGTATTTCGTCCACGTCAGCACAGTTTCCATAGCAATACTAGTAACACCCTCTTCTGATGTTTTTGCTTTGTAAAATCCCTAATATCTAGTACAGTACAGTACTGGAAAGCTTATTTTTTGGGGGGGCGGGGTGCATGTCTAGCAGAGTGATTCCCAACCTTTATGGATTATTATCTTCCCGATTTCCGATGAGGAAAGGTGCACAAGAACGCCGCTTTGAACAGTAAGGTCTGAGTTGAAAAGTCGGGAAAAGAAAGACGCAGAGTGGACCGACCGACTTCGTTGTGACGTCACTCCACAATGGCGACCTCACGAGGGTCCCGGCTGTGCCGAAGCCTATCCCAGCTGTCTTCGGGAAATAGGCAGGGTACACTCTGAACTGGTTGCCAATCAATCTCAAAGCACACATAGAAAAACAACCATTCTTGCACACAATCGTAATTGGGACAATTTAGAGCGTTCAATCAACCTACGGTGCATGTTTTTGGAATGTGAGAGGAAACTGGAGGACCCGCAGAAAACCCACGCAGGCACGGGAACAACATGGAAACTCCACACAGGAAAGCCGGGTCCGGAATCGAACCCTGTACCTCTCTGCTGCATGGCAAGGGGGACAACTAGTCCACCCCCGTGCCGCCCATATATGGTATTGATAGGCAGTTAAAACGAGCAGATGACAATCTTCTTGCGGAGGGCGAGAGGGAAGAGGGACACAAGCAGCTGCTGCTGACGCGACACAACACACGCAAGAAACCCACTTCCGTGTTTGCTCTCAAGTATATACGGACGGTCCACATATAGTGTGTTTTAGGACATTAAGTGACCATATCTATAATTCCAAACTTACCAATAGATAAAATAGAAGTACTTTTGTAAACATGCACAGCCATCGTCACGTGTGGCGGGAGTGGTGAACTATTTTTTCCCCTTTCGAAGCCATACAACACATCCCTCCACAATAAATAAACCACGTATCCTGACGAAGGTTGTGATTGACCAATTGGTACATAACACACATGTTGATACAGTTAAGACAAACACAATAAACACTTCATGAAAGATTACATTTTAGCCATATCGCACACTCCATGTATGCATGTATAGATAGATAGATAGATAGATAGATAGATAGATAGATAGATAGATAGATAGATAGGTAGATAGACAGTGAAGTCTGTATTCTGCTCATATTTAGTCATGCTGTATAACCTTCCCATGCCCACAGCGTAGCTTGGCGTCCTTGCAACAATCATCTCCTAGAATTGGAATACTCTTGTATTATTCCTCTCTTAGTTAGATTTGATGGCTCAGGTGTTATTCCTCTCTGTTAGTTGTGTTTGTTCAGACACTTGAAAGCAACAATGTAGAATGCTGTTGAAGGTATTTTCTGCTCACTGTGTTTACAATCACCTTTAGTGCCCCTCGACCCCCATCACTTTTAGGGCCCACCTCCACAGGACATGTTTAACATCAAAAGAGGAACTGTTATCTCAAGTATCTGTGTTCCTGCCATCACACCAAATGGTGGGTCGTGGTGGTCTGGTCTCACCTCACCACTCCCGACTTCTTCCAGCCACACCGGCCGGGTCAGATGACATGTTACTTTCTTTGTTTCTGAGATTTGCATGAGAGGCGTACCTCCCCGCCTCTCATTATCATATTGTCTCTATATAATCTCATGAATGTGTTTCTTTTACGCGGGGGTGTCAAAGTCAAATGGACGGAGGGCCAGATAAAAAAAATTGCTGCAAGCCGAGGGCCGGACTGATCGAATGTTCATTGAAAATTTTAAAAATGACCACATATTGTTTATTGAACCAAATTTAATTGACTGAAAACCTAACAAATACATTCCAATATGGTCAGATAAATAAAGCAACATTTTTTTATGGCT
>NW_017842059.1:4925411-4983882 GCF_001891065.2 Hippocampus comes
ATAATAAATCAATATCATCCCAGGGGCTACTGAAAACATTCTCGCGGGCCGGATTTGGCCCGCGGGCCGGCACTTTGACATTGTGCTTTTACGCTTCCTGATTGAAATCTGGACCCCTCGGGAGCCCGCATCGATTCGTAAACTGCAGAAAATAAATTAAACCCTTCGAAAGAACTGTTCATTGACTCCAGCCTTTATTTGAAGAACCAACATTCTCCTCATCCAAAATTCAAGGAACGCGCGGGGAAGAGAAGGCCGCTCTTCCCCCAACAATAGATAGATAGATAGATAGATAGATAGATAGATAGATAGATAGATAGATAGATCGATAGATATACACACACACTCATACTGCACACACACGCAATACGCAGTGATAACTCGCTACTTTACTCTTCAAATTTTGCGGCTTCGGTGTTTCGCATGTTTTTTGTTGTTGTTTTTTTTCAAAAATCAAATACAATTTGTTTTATATTATAAAATACAGCGATATCGACAGAAGCGTCAGTTCTCAACCTCAAATTCGAATCTTTCCTCTGAAACTTCCTCAGCTTTCCTTTGAATAACAGAGAGAGACAGGGGAAAATCAGATTGAGAATAACTTCCCCTATGATACCTTAATTCTGCCAGAAATAGTAAGGTTAACCAGCGACTAAGTGACTTCATGTCCCATCAAAGTTTAGCACTATTTATCTCTTCTAATTGCAGTTTTTGGATATTGTTATGGTGGCCCGGTGTTTGAGTGGTTAGCGTGTCAATCTCACTGTGCAGAGTTTATGGGTTTGATTCCGGCTCCGGCCTGCCTACCTGTGTGGAGTTTGCATGTTCTCCCCGTGCCTGCATGGGTTTTCTCCGGGTACTCCAATTTCCTCCCACATTCCAAAAACATGCATGGCAGGCTGATTGAACACTCTTAAATTGTCCCTAGGTGTGAGTGTGAGTGTGGATCGTAGTTCGTCTCTGTGTGCCCTGTGATTGGCTGGCAACCAGGGTGTCCCCCACCTACTGCCCAAGACATCTGGGACAGGCTTCAGCATGCCCCGCCTTGTGAGGATAAAGCGGATCAGAAAATTGATGGATGATATTATTATTTCTAAGTATTTTGCTTCTGATTTAACTTCAATTGAATTAACAGATATGTCACTGGTTGTATAAAGAGGGAATAAGTCACATTTTTCAATGTTTAGTGATAATGTGGACGCTTTCGAGAATCTTGTGATGGTGTTGAGAGTTTTGTCCACCATGAATCTATGCTTTAACAATATTGAGATGTCATCTGCAAATTGACTTATTTTAAATTCTTTGTCGAAAATGGTAATCCATTTAATATACCCCGAATTATTGATAACTAATGTTAAAAGTTGTGTTGCTAGTATAAAAAGCTTCGTAGAAACCGGGCATCTTGTCATGTTGTTGATGGTAGTGGACACACAAAAGCGGGAGGCAGGAGAAGCAGGGTGTACTGAAAAAAATACTAACTGCAGCATGTGTAATAAATTCCATGCACTTACCCTGTCATTTGAAGGAATTTGGGAAGTCGTTTGGATTACACTTTGCTTGCACCTCTGCTTAAGACATTCAGAAATTGGTGGTAGGCTTACAAAATGTTTTCTCTGAGGCACCGTAGTGCACGTGCACATGCTTCGAGTTTAGGTCATTGCATACTACCTATTAGTTCACCACTAGAAACCACTAAATTCTATACACTGTACCTTCACGACCCGATCTCACTGAGCTGCGAACATTTCCGGTTGTTTGTGAAGGTAATGAATGTTGCATTCTCATCCTGGATCGTTCAAAGTCGCAAATGTTTTGCCAGGTGTTTGTCAGATGTCCACCTCTACTTTTCTTGTCATGAGGGAATATGATTTACATCAGACCAAATAGAACGACTATTTTGCGTCATTAACCTGTCATAAGACCCATGACCATGACCCGAGACAAAGCGTTTTGACAGTGGGCAGCACATTTCTCTTTAGAATACCATGATAGTCTTGAGATTTCATTATATCCTGCGGAGATTCACATTGAGTCAAACAACAACAGATGGTGTGGTCTGACACTGATGCACCTTGGAGTTGACCTTTAATTTGTGGGAGACTGGACTGTTTCAGAATTGTCTTCATGTCGATGTTAAAATAATGATTGCCTTGCTATGGGTTCACAAACACCCCAAAGGAATTTATTTTGTGAATTATTTGCTGATTGAACACTCTAAATTGTCCCTAGGTGTGAATGTGAGCGTGGATGGTTGTTCGTCTCTGTGTGCCCTGCGATTGGCTGGCAACCAATTCAGGGTGTCCCCCGCCTACTGCCCGAAGACGGCTGGGATAGGCTCCAGCACCCCCCGCGACCCTAGTGAGGATCAAGCGGTTCGGAAAAAGAATGAATGAATTTGCTGGATCTTCTGTTTTGTTGCATTTCACAGTTTTTTCTAGTGCAATTGAAGGTATCACAAATTCACTCCTCGAGCAGCGGCGGCATGGTGTGGAAGACAGACATGCTTGTATTTTTTGGGAGTTTGGAAAATAAAATATCTGCTGAAAAGACAACACTGTAGCTCTTTATGTCTCGGAGCTGCAACAAATTACTTCGAAAGGTCACAGCTCACTGTGGCTACTTTTCATCCTTTAAATAGACTGAGTGACCATCGGTGATTTTAAAGGGTGGCAAGGGTGTCAACTGCCACCTTTACCAAATGCCTTGACCCCCCAAGTTGCCACCACTATCAGTGACAATAAATCTATCAAAACTAAATTCAATTTTTTGTTATAAATGTCCCGTATATTGTCTCCATAGTGTGTGTAAAAAAGTGTTTTGAATTTAATCCCACTCCGACTGCCTCCTCCTCCTATCAAGGAGAAATGGTTGCTCCCATCAGGGCCACTAATTAAGGAACAATTCAAATGCATCTTGACTACAGACAGTCAGGCAAGCAATATTATATCAGTGGTTGCGCTACTGTATGTTTAATATGTTCAAATAGTCTGTCAAATTTGACAACCTATGTGAAATTGTAGTTAGCGATAATGTTTTCAGAAATTGGGGATTTATTGAGGCGATGCAGCAGTGCTATCAGACTTACATCGGGGCATGTTGTCTGCCTCTATACAAACGAGATTTTGAAAACAATACATTCTAAAGGTTTGCAGGAAACATTACATACAACAAAGCAAACATGGACGTCGTGACATGCATGAAAAGAGCATCTCTCTCTCTCTCTCTCTCTCGCTCTCTCTCTCGCTCTCTCTCTCTCTCTCTCTCTCTCTCTCTCTCTCTCTCTCCCTTGCTCAGTGCCATACTTGGTGCGTAAACTCGTCAATTCAAGAATCTGAACATGGCGTTCTTCAGAACCTCTTCATCGCATGACAACAATAAAATCAGTTCATATTGTTACGATGCTGAAAAAAAAGTGTGCCTTCTCATGCTAAAGTTGTTGTTGTTTTGTAATTTGTACCATCATTTCTAAACATTTCAGGAATGCTGATACAAATTGAAAAGTTCATTCAAAGTTATTGTACACTCATCTTAATTGTATTGCTCATTTATTTTTATATACTGTACCTTAAAGAATTAGGGCTGTAAGGTAATGATGGTCATTGGTTTTATAAGAGCAGCTGCTTGCTAGAGCAATATGCTGTGATTTACATGATCCAATTGGCAATTTGTCGACAATTTGCAACTACTATTGGTGACTAGTCGACGAGCAAAATAATCATTTGTGGAACCCCCAGTTGTGAGAACTGTGTGTGTGTGTGTGTGTGTGTGTGTGTGTGCGTGTGCGCGCGCGCGCCTGCGTGCTAGTGCGTTTGTGTGCGTGTGGGGCGGTTATAACCTCCGCCTTCCCAACTGAACCTCCTGCCTCCACCTTGCCACTCCAGGTGAAACTGTCTGGAACTGTGAGTGCAACAAGAGCAATCTATAACTTATTTGAAACTGACAGTCTTTACTGTTCATATTTATTAGTGTCTTTATATAAATTATTGTTTCATTAGGACCGTTAATTTGATATGTTTTACAGATCTGACCTTGACACGAAGCTGAAAGTGGAGCAATGTCCAATTCAAGCTATTTGTTTCTGAAACGGTATTATCTTTATTCATATGCTTTAGAATTTTATACAGTTTATTGTAAATAGTTTCTTTACATATTTGCATTTCAAACTCAACTCTCTATATTTTAATTACATATTTTAAAAATTATATATAATATAAAATTATACACGGCTGTGAGCAATGTTGCCATTGCCACAACCTCAATTAACGCGAGACTAAAACTCACGCACCACCAATGACTGGTTACACATAGACATCGCGAGATTTGAGCAGCTGTTTAGTGAGGGTATTTTTTTTCTCAGCCTGCTACTCTGACAACACGTGGGGAAGAAGATTGACTTTGTACTGGGACAATTTTTTGAAATCGAGGTTTACATCGCGTTGGTCTCATCGTGGCGACCTCAAGGGCCTTAACAAACTGTAAGTGAAATAGATAATTCACATTGAGACATTTGTGGCTCCAATTAGGTTAGCTTCTAAGTTAACTGCATGTTCACTCCGCGTGGCTAGGTCAGTTCTGCAGGAGTGGGATGCAACAGAAGAGTGTTTTTGTTTGTTGTTTTTTTTTAAATACGATCTTCATGTTGATAGTATGCATTCCTGCATTTTCTTACAATGCAGGGACGTTACTCAGTCCGTGTCATTGAGCAACTTGCGTCATCTTCCAACCTTTATTAAACTTGCATATTGAAGTTAGCCACTGTCCTTCTTGTGATCTACATACCATGGGCATATTCGCCCTCTCTGTTGTTAATTCACGGAATAATAACAGGAGCTAATGTGTGGCAATGAAACATACGTTGCCAATAGTATTTAAACAACAAACTGATTTCGTTTTCGGCAGGCCGGTTAGCAAGCTAATGTCAAGGTCTGGGGCCCGTTCGGTAGAGGAGAGCTGTCTGAAATGTCCTCAAGTTAATATTAGGACATTTTATTGTATTTCATAGTGTTACGGTAGCGTGAATAATATAATTTTATTGGGCTAACGCTCGATGAAATGCTGTCCTTAGACACAGGTTTTGTGACGGTTTTATGAAACCATGGTCAGAGTTGTTGGGCCGAAAATAAAGCACTTTAGTATTTGTACTTGTACTGACATTGACGCAACGTTATCGTTAATTCGACTTCAGTAATTTGATTGTTTTTTTTTCTTCAACATAATTACGAGGCTTGGCTATAAACGTAATGTGTATCAAACACTGCGGCCTCCCAACGAGCCATGCTTTATTCCCAGCAGCGTCAGTTAGCATTAGGTCACAGCGATCAGCATCGGATTTTTCTTAAATCCTGGTCACCGTAACATAATTTATTGATTTGCACGTAAATTCGTCTACTAAAACGCCAACCAAAATGTTTTGCAACGTTGTGAACATGACTCGTTCGTCGAATATTTTGACATTCGGATAAATCGTCTGAACTTTGTAATATCCGTAGTCAGCCTACTTTTTTCAAGCAGTTCAAGATTGTCTTCGTCTGTATTGTTGTGGTATATTTGACGTTTCAAACGACTGTCAAGCTCGAATCAGAAGGATAAATGGTTGGAGGTTTCATTCATGGCTTGCCCTTTCAAGGGGAAAGACGTCCGTGTCGGTCCGTTTCACGCTTTGGTTGGCTAGCTAACTCCTTTAACTCCTTGTTAAAATCCACAAAATAAATGCTAAAATGAAACAAAACTCTGGAACTAAGCACCACTATTTGTCAGAACAAACGTCTAACTGGTTTTGCATACGAAGCCAACGGTATGATAGGAACAGTGACGTTAGAGGATAGTGTGACTTTCTTCCGTGTAGTTAGCACCAACAGTATCATTGTAGTAGCTGCAGGGAATTCATTCGGGTTGGAATTTTCTCTCCTTGTTTTGAATGTTAAAAGTAAGCTTCATAATGTAACAGCACGTTAATTGGCATCACTTGAATACAAAAACACACAGACTATCAGGTTAAATCAAAGGGGCAACAGTTCATCACACGATTTAATCAAGAAGCTTAATTGCCTCTTCTACAGTAATGTACCAGAGAGAGAGAATTGAATATTTTGAATGATTGCAAGACAAAACAAACAAAATGTTTTATGTTCAATAACAGGCTTTGTTATAGCTGCAGCTGTTGTGAAAGTGCTCTCTAAATATTGTATAAAATGCTCAACAATGCTGTACTTTATGAGCTGCGTCAGGTCGACTTGAAATGCAATGGCTGACGCTTGATTTAACTGATTTCAATATGTAATGAGTAGCACAAGTTCCTTAGTCTTAGGTTACACGGTCACTCTTACGCTGCGATGTTGACATTTTGACATATGACATATGTACAGTTAATAGTGATGTTTAATTACAAGACTGACATTCTGGATGTGGTCTCTGCTGAATACTGATGTTTGAAGAGGTGGACCTTTTTGTTTCAGTTATCTAAAATGTTTTAGTGTTTCTATTAAGTATGCATAATTGATTCATTACATTTGTAGATGACTTGGGTGGGGGGAGCGGAGATTAACGATAGCTAGATCTATGGAACGGTCACAAGCAAATACTTGGTAATATTGTTATAATGTCCTATTCAGTTCCCAGAATGATATTCCATGCAATGCATTTAAATGATGTAGTTAAAAGGACATTCATGTGTGTTTGTGTTCCCAGTAGTTGAGTGTGGCACATTTAACTTATTTGTTTGATTTATGCTACGCCGTTTTGGTCTTATTTATTTGCATAAACTTTGACTTTAGCTTGTGTGGAAATAGTGACATCCAGGTCAATTTCTTGCGCAACTTGCATTACACATCAGAGCCTTGCTTTCAAAAATTAACATTTGCTTTGTTTTGAATGACCGGCCAATACATTTTCAACAAATGTCATGATATGCACTACTCACAAAAAGTCAAGATATTTGGCTTTCAGGTGAAATTTCAGGACAAGCCTAAAATGCCTTCAAACCGTTACAGATTAACTTAATGTGACCATCTCTAAGCTTTTGAGGGCACATGTCCAACTGTTAAATATTTCAGTACTTTTTACAGAAGTTGCTGTCCCCTAACGAGGAGCTTAACGGCAAAATTCACAGCAATTGATTGATCCTTGAATCGACCAATAAATATCCTTGTTCAATTAGAGCTGGTGTTTAAACAATTGTCCTAACAATGGATCAACAGTACCTTGCCATTGTGATGCTTCAAATAGGACGTTCTCAGTGGTCACTGAGCTTAGTGTCACAGAGTGTCATCAGTAGGTTGCAACAGAGATACCAAGAGACTGGAAGAGTCACAGAAAGCTGTAGAAGTGGATGCCCTTTGGCCACATCCCATGCTGATGACCGCTACATTGTAAACAATGTCTTGAGAAACCAGATGATGAATGCCACTCAACTCAGGCACATTTAAGGGTGGTGAGAGGCACCCAAGTGTCGCATCCGACCTTTCGAATCCTTTTTCATTACCGTGGTCTGCATGCTCGACGACCTGCAAGAAGAGTCTCTGACCACACCACCAGGTATAGTTGTCATCATCTTGCATGGGCCAGAGAACAATTACGTTGGACGAGGGACCAGTGGGCCTCAGTGCTGTTCTCAGCTGAAAGTATCTTCACATTGAGTAGAAATGATGGCCGGCAATGATGTTGGGGATGTCAAGGAGAGCTTCTATACATTAGCTACTGCTGTCACCAAACGTGCTTTTGGTGGTAGCGGTGTTAGTGTGGGCATGTGCGTTCAGTCGGTACACAACTGCCCTACAGTTTGTGAATGATACAGTGAAAAGCCAATACGACCAGAATAACATTATTCATCCAGTGATTGTGCCCCAACATGAGCAACACGGGCCTAATTTCATCTTCATGGACGACAATGCTCCAGCTCATCGAGGTTGCATCATCAGGGAAGGGCTGTTGGAGCCTGGTGTACTTAAAATGGAATGGCCTGCACTTTCTCCAGACCTGAATCCTCTTGAAAAGTTGTGGGATCAGCTGAGTCGCCGCGTAGAGGCTCGAAACTCTGCACTCCAGAACCTCAATGACCTAAGGGCTGCCTTTCAAGAAGAGTGGTATGCAATGCCTCAGCAGACAATAAGTCGACTTGTGAACAGCATGAGACGTCATCGTCGAGCTGTCATTGATGCTCAAGGGCACATGACAAGTTACTGAGACAGTGAAACTTAGTGTTGTGGCGTACCTATCATTGTTGTTAACTTTGTTTCAAAAACTGTTTGAGATGAGGAAATCACCAGTGCGTCCTTCGACTCAAATGTCCTACTCTCATGATATAATCACTGCAGCGTGAACTTTTTACATTTTTCATGGATTTCACCTGAAAGCCACATCCCAAACTTTTTGTGAGTAGTGTATATTTAAAAATATGAGGTTATGGTATAGATTTATGTGTAATAAACAATGAGACCCGTTTTAACTTTGGTCACTTGCTGTAAATGGTTCGAATGCAAAAGGTAAAAACAATCGGCAAACATCATCCATTCCCAGAGGAAATGTTTATTGCTCAAAGATTTGAGAATCTCACATAAGTCTCATTTTACTTTCTCTTGCCTCAGATGAGGCACCTGTGACACTGAACACTCACGTTAGCAATGGCGGCATTTATCTTGGAGAACATCTCAGGGTGTACATTCTGGAGATGTCTCTAAAAATGTGTTTGTGATGTTCTCATGCTTGACTGTTCCACATTCGTTACACTTTTTTTTCCTTCATTGTCAAACGTGAAATGGCCCCAAAATCCTCATCGATCTCGCGCTTTATGAATGTTCTTATCTGTACTTTTTTTGGGGGGGGAATAATATAAAAACAGCAAAAATAACAAGAGATTGGCACTTTACCGTATTCTGCTGGTCCGTTCTCCGTCCGCAACCTGGTCCTCCTTCCGTCCCCATCCTTCTTTTTAAGCGATTTCATCCTTATGTTTTGTGACATCCCAGCGGATCATTGGTTGACTGGTTAGCACGTCAGTCTCACAGTGCAGAGGTACAGCGTTCGATACCGGCTCTGGACTTCCTGTGCAAAGTTTGCATGTTCTCCCTGTGCCTGCGTGGGTTTTCTCCGGGTACTCTGTTTCCTCCCACATCTCAAAAACATGCATGGCAGGCTGATTGAGCACTCGAAATTGTCCCTAGGTGTGAGTGTGAGCGCGGTTGGTTGTTCGTCTCTGTGTGCCTTGTGATTGGCTAGCAACCGGTTCAGGGTGTCCCCTGTCTTCTGCCCGAAGACAGCTGGGATAGGCTCCAGCACGCCCCACGACCCTTGTTGAGGATAAGCGAATTAGAAAATGGATGGATGGACATCTCAAACATTTAAATAAGACTTTCTTCTACAAAACAAAATAAACAACAGAAGTGAAACAATGAGTTCAGTGAGTGTGTGTACATGGAAGTGCACTTTATGTGCATTTTCGTGTGTATGCGTGTTCCCTCCACCCTGCAATTTTATGTATGTGCATGTGTGTGTCCCCTTCACCCTGCAACTTAGGCATATTTTTGTGTGTGATACAGAATGAAGCAACTGCCCTGATACAAGGGCAGGCATGTCTTACACCGCATTCTGGTTTCACTTCACTTGCCTTTGCGAAGGCACCTTCGCTGCAATGTGCAAATTTAACCCACTTCAGGGAGGTGGTTTAAAAATTTGCTCCGGAGCAAATGCTCGTTTGCGGGGCATCACCGATGTAAAATGGTACGTGTGAATGCTACAATTTGCTCCGGAGCAAATGCTCGTTTGCAGGAGGGGGGGTAGCCTCGCTACGCATGAGAAGAGTTGATTACGTACGGCGAGAATGCGTTGCTTTCGTGCTCTGTTGTACTTCCGTGTTTGTTTAATAACGACACAAGACATGATGGCTGGCAATAACAGTAGCAAGCAGCACCTTGCCTCTTGGGTTATACCATCGGGGGGGTGTCGGTCGGATAGCCCCAAACATCATCTTTCCTTTTGTAGGAGACTGGACTGTCTCGGAGTTGTTTGTGTAGTTTGTTCCTTTGCTGTGTGTTCGCAACCCCCCCATAGAATTTATTTTGTGATTTCCTCCCTTGATTTTTTGTTTGGCGCATTATATGTTTGCCTTTCTGAGTGTAATTGAAGTCATCGTTGATTTACGTTTTCGGGGGCGGTCACTGAACGCCTCTCGAGCAGAAGGCACGGAGACCGAGAAGGAGTTGGACGTGCCTGTACAGTAGTTGCTTGAGTTGTACGTTTTAAAAAGAACCAACACGACAGCTCTTTTTGTTTTGCTCCGCTGCAGTAACTGCCGTGTGACCGCAAGTGGGGCTGCACTGGCGCTATGCCGGAGTTAACACGCTCCGCGGGTTTGTACGTGTGACCGCTCCACAAAATTTGCTCCGGTGTAAGATATATCGCAACAAAATACATCGGTGCAGCACCGGAGCAAATGTGTGCCGTGTGAACACCCCTTTTGATGGCTGCCCCTTAGTTTTGCTTTGAAGATATTCTTCCCCAAAAGTAATTCTCATGGGTTAATTCTTTCTTCTCATCGCTACTAGTTTGAATGCACACTCTAGTAACTGCATGCTACTCCACCTGACTCTCTGCTATTCCACAACTCCGCCCACATCTCCAGTTTGTAGAAATGGGATAATGACCCTCAAGAATGTGTGGATGGTTACAGCTGAGTGCTCCTGCGTCTCACTGACAGCACAAATGTTCACACGTTCAAGGGTTCCATCAACCATCCTGCAGTATGCAATGAAAGGACTGTAAAATGGCTTGTTTTTCCAATGGAAAGTCTGGATTTCATCTTGCACAACATAAGTTCTTAGCAAGAACACCCTGCAAGATGATTGTCGTCAACGGTGTCATTGTGTCCTTCATCTCCTTCAGGTACAGACTTTGCATTTGTCTCCATTGTTGTGGCTTTGTTCCTTGTTCGGTAAAGTAAAAACGGTGACCGTAATTGCCCACAAAATGCTAAAGAAACTGCCTCCTGTGGTGTCCGACCCAATTCTCCAACTTGGAGTGAAACTGCAAAACATTTTTAGAACGTATGTGGGTTGCGCCAGAGTATAAAGGCAAACTGCACATGGCATTGCCACAGTGGCATCTGCGCGGTCACTACCCGCGTGAGTGTAAGCCTTAAGTTTATTTTTTATACAACAAAAATGCATCTGACGTATCGTATTTGACAATGAAGCTAATGTTAGTGCATTCATGATAATCTTATCATTTTGCTATCAGTTTGGTAATTGCGCCGGGCAAATCCACTTTTGTACTGGCCAAGGTTCACCAGGCATTCCTCTTAGAAGTGACATACAGATAAACAGCTGCTGAATGTTCTGTCGCCGGTAGCACTTAGGCCAAGGTCGCTGCTCATACCGTCTCTTTTCCCTGATACACTAGTTGGGCATCCCATTGTCTGCTTGGAGACAGAGGGCATGTGTTTACGTTAAAAAAATAAAAAAATTTGAAAGAGCGAAGCTCCAGCTGGAGAGGGGAGGCCACTCTGAACACGCTGTCACTGGACACGTCCACATGAACGCGCATAGGTGAAAAAATTCCAGAGCAGTCAAGCTCCAGTCAGCCGAAGTGACCTCTCTGCGCCTATTTCCCAGATATGCTTGACGGTGTCCCGCTGGTTGCTCAAAAAAAGTGGCCGTGTGGTTAATCTGCAGGGATGGTACGGGGCTGGCTCTTCATTCTGTGATGTAGAAAAGTGAGGGCTGTCGTTTTCTTGGTTTGGGAGGACCTTGTGCTTAAAGGGCAGAGCAGGAATGCTCAAAGATGGATGGATGAAAACACTTTTGAGTAGTTTTTGGAGAGGAATTAGCATTTTAACAAAAAGGTTAAAAAAAGGTTGATTTAGCATGATATGGCTCCTTTTTAAAAGCAGTCTAATAATAGCTAAAAGCTAAACACCTTCCTTGTGTTAATTCACCAAAATACTAGAAGGATACTAATTAGAATGCTTTTGCTGACATAAAAAATGGATTTTGAACATCTGGAAACACTTAACAGGGGTGTCCATTTCATGGAGGAAAATCTATTCCCAAGTGGTTCTTACCAATAAAATAACGGCGTATATAACAATTTGAGCAGTCAATACTGTATCTTGTCTTTGTAGTGTATTCAATTAAATATAGATTGAACATGATTTGCAAATCGTATTTTGTTTTTATTTGTTTAACACAACCTCCCAATTTTATTGGAATTGGCTTTGTACAACTTGTAATGCTAATCTGAGAATTGCTTATTAACAAAAAACAAAAACTTAATCCTGTGCATGACGGGTCTATATTAGGATCATGTCTATAATATCATGGTATAAACTTCAGTTATACAAACGGAGTTATGGTGAAGTTTCACGCGGTGTCATTATTATTAATTTGTATTAATTTTTAAGAAAATTCCACAAAGATGGTGGACATGTCACATTGCTAACAGTGATTCCCAACGTCGTTGCTGTGGCACCCTATTGTCCGATTATTAGGAGTGCTGTGGGATATTAAAAGGGGCTATTGGGGATTTCTCATGATGGGGATTTGCTCTGCTGTTTTTTTTTTTTTTTTTGGGTCAAATCTTTCATTAAAGGGACTTGTGCAACATGGAGTAGGAAAAAGGTTCACATTTGAAGTTTCATCTAGGAAAGCAAAATATGCAACAAAATATGAAAATAAATGAATGTCAAACAACAATATCAGGAAGTTGTAGTAAGATGACAGGTTTCTGTCAGAATCCATATCAGGGTTTCCTCGAGAAAATTTGCCAAGACTGGTGGCAAAGAAGTTGACTGGCCACTTGGTTAACGATAAATCAAATCCCTCTCATTCAAAGTAAAGCACCAAAGATGATGATGATGATGATAATGCATCAGATGGACTCATAATGGCTTTAACATTGTCTATTAAGGTATGGTAACGTTAGGAGAAAAAAAATAGATAAGAAATTCCAAGGAGGGGCAGCTAAAATAAATATACAAGTAGGGATGTGCAAAAAAAAAAAAAAAAAAAAAAAGATTCACTCAACTATATGCCAAGATTCAATAAATCGATGTCAAAGTTAAGAATCGATTGTCAGGATTTTTCAGAAAGCAAAGGTGAAGCTACCACTTTCCTGCAGCAGATGGCAGCGCGGAGGCAATATGCTGTGGCGAGTAAGTGGATTTAAGCATTCAGGAGAGTCTCAGTATGTCATCCGAATGAGCCAGTGCCTGAGCCACGCAGCCGACTCTTTCTGAAATAAATGTCAGAAAGAGTGACTGACTTTCATCTGGCTGCACTGATTGAAGTACGTGTCTCAATGTATGTATTGTTTGCGGTTTATATTGTTTAGAATGGTTTTAAAATGTTCCAAGAAAACATTATTTGAGAAAATTACCAGTAACGTGATATTAAATCGCAAATCGTAGTATAATCAATAATAATGATATAATTCGAATCGTCACACAAGTATTGTGATTTGAATTGAAACTGGGGGTAAGTAAGTGAATCCTCCCACCCCTACAAAATAGCCAGTCAATCGTAAAAAGTAACACTGCCTGCTTCCGCCACAGCAAAGAGCAGATTATTTAAACCTCAAAATACACTAGACATGGATTCAAGCAAAAGGGCTGGAATTGATCAATGTCTCTGTAGTTTATGCATGTCTGAACATTTCAGATGCTAACCGACAACCTGTTGAGACAGCCCCGAAGTACTTTGTCCAGTTTTATGAATAAATGTTCTTCACTGTTGACAGTAATTCGGCGCTTAGCAGGGTATTGCTGATCAAACCTCACATCTGGTTTATCTTTGGGCTGTTTTCTCTCTCTCTCTCTCTCTCTCTCTCTCTCTCTCTCTCTCTCTCTCTCTCGAACATTGCACGCCACTTCTCAACTGCCAGGGGATCTTTGGGGACTATAAAGATCCTATGTCCATCAAACATTATCTGGTTTGATTTAGCTGCTTTCCGTCATTTGTTTCAGCTTGTGGAAGTAGTGCATCTTAAAAATAAGAGGACAACAGGGTTCATAGTCATTTGCATGCAGATGGAGTCTTCTATGGCATCTGTCAATAAGATAAGAAAACCTTTATTAGTCTTGCAATGGACACATTCCCAATTCACAGCAGCAAAGTTATGAAAGGAAGTAGAAGAACAAAATATAGGAGCTGCTGGAAAGGCAGCCACTCTCGCAGCGCCATCTTGAAGTCAAAATAACAAAATAACACAACACAAAAGACGCAGTGCAATCTTAATCACTTCTCCTGCATACACTTTGTTGTTTGAAGCAGTTATAGATGAAAGAGGAGAGGATCAAAGTGTCCTTCCACCAGTGGATCAGAGACGTCATGCTGAAAATGTGCACACGTCTGCTACAAGCTAAGTTTTGAAAGCAAACACGAAGCTGTAGTGTCCGTTGCCGAAAAGAGATTGGCTCACATCTCCTGCCAGCGCTCTGCACTGACACTCCTTTCTTCTCATTGTCGGCTCCTCAAGCCTTGCATCCATCCAGCCGCAGAACGTCAACAGCACCGATCTCTCCGCTGAACTAAGCGGGGCTGTGTAAAATGCTGCCCATTACAGGGGGCAAAAAAACACAAGCGCCCCAGAGCTGTCCAGCAATGACAGTCAAATGGCACAGACATTCCTCCCAATCAAAAACAGTGCTGGTATATCCATGCTGCCGAGAAGGCGCAACCACCAAGCACCAAGTCTCCTCCTTGATGAATGTCGTGGCCAAAAAATGTTGAAAAACAATCCACATCTGGTCCACACGACGCAACAACAACACACAAAGTGACAAAACAAACACAAAAACAACAAAAAGAAGCAAGGCTCATGAGAGCACTTGCCGACGGCTGCCTACTCGGGCGCCATCTTGGACTTCCAAAGTGTCCGCCCTTCCAAAAATGAGAGCCAGCTTTAAAAGTTGTGCCACAAATTGCTTCGCTTTCCTTCCATTCTTGGCGCACTCTTCTACTGCGCCCTTTGAGATCGATGCACTTGTCAGAGTCTATCCACCGCTTTTGTCAAGCGCCCGGCTTCTTGTTCCAACTTTATGATGTCGACTGAATCAGAGGCGCGGCGTTGAAAGTCTGTTAGGTTGTTAGTATGAGCAGTAGCAATCACATTGACAGCAGAAATGGCATCGTTTCCCATTTAAAAATTGCCAATTCTCCCCTAATTAATGGCCGGGAATTGGCCAATCCTCATGTCGATTTATTCCTGCAAACTCAGATTTAATTTAACATAATTCAGTGTGGAGAAAGGCAATAGCCCCCCAAACTGTCGGTTCACCAGGGGCATATTTCTGTCAGTTTATGAAATGGGTGTCCGTCTGTAGGTATTTGACTCGGTTAGGGACGATTACTGGTATGGACAATAACCCACTTCCGTCCTTGCTTAGTCTGTCCTTTTTTTCCCCCCCAGAAAAAAATCTTCCCGTCCTCCGTTCTCCGCCCCAAAGTGGGTGTCCGTACCATGGACGGAATGCCCATCTGACTATTTCTGCGGTTGTTCTGGATGTTGAGCTTTCATACTCCCATTGCACTGTATTATATTAAATCTTGTTCAACAAATATGGATTAAGACTATAATTGTTTAGGTGCGACTTGCATTTAAAATGTGGACTCATTTTTAATTAGATGTCACGTCGCAAATGAGATAAATCTGTTCTTCTTCCCCCCGTTCAGGTGTAGCTGCTAGTGTCCTGAGGAGATGCCTCTAAGGTTTCGTTCGATTGTGCCCTACACACTACCTGGAGTCCTTGCACTGATCGGCTGGTGGTGGTACACTTCCCGTAAGAAAGAGCGCCTCATCAGCCATGACGACCCAGATGGAGGTCCAACTAATGGAAACCTGAGATTGTCTCGAGCAGTGGGTCGCAATGGCATGGTTGAGAAGGACACTGTATCTACTGCAAATAACACAGAACACCACCTGACCTGCAGACATCCAAAGGACACTAGAAAAGACGACGAGGAGGAGCAGGAGGAATATATCTCCCCAAACCATGTTGCTGATACAGACACAGCATCTATAATGGGACAGACTCGTCGAGAGGAAGCTGTTGAGACATGTGGGATGAAACTGGGACTCGATAAACCCACAGTCTCAACTCTGTCCTCAGATGACCAGGACAAGAGTCTCAATGTGTCACTAAAAGATCATAGAGACCTGAAAAAAAGCTCAGTACCCTCCTGTGTTTCGGAGGCAGACGTCGATCTAAATAGAGAACCAAGGTCTGCTTCATATGTTAAAGAGATTGTCTTGCCCGGCCAGTCCACCAGAATTACCCACTCATCCACTATGTCGGTGTGCCTTGCTGATGCAGAGCGGCCTGAGCCAGAAGGGGAAGTTGCAAAGAACCACAGCACTATGACAACACAGGATGATGGTTGTGCAGTCATACCTGTTAAAGTGCAGAGTGTAGTGTCATCACAGTTTGAGTCTCGCGATATACCCATTTCACTGCAAGATTTTAATCAACACATTCTAACCAGCACACCCAACTCTCTGGTCCTGACTTCCAAAGCCCAGTCTGCATCATTAGCATCACAGGAACTCCAGGTTCACAGCGGTCATGAGGAGGAGCAAGATCTGGAAATACTGGCAGCTGGACTCATAACTGAGGTCATCTCAGCAGCCACCCAGCAGGTTTTTGGTGGCCCCAGCTGCCCACTCTCTGACAGAGGGCAACAGTGTCACCATCCTGAATTGTCAAACCACCAAAAAACAGGCTGTGATGAAACCCAAAACATAGACCAAGGGATGCCCAACGGGTCTTTTCCCGCCTCCGTATGGGAGACTCTCAAGGTTAATGAATCAGCGCAGATAAACACTAAACAAAAGGACCCCATGCCAAAACTGTCTCACCAAGTAGCAGACGGTACACCTTTACTAAACAAAAAACTGAAAGCCGATGAATCAGTGACACAGACGGAGGACTCTGCTTGCAGCACCTGCCACTCTGAGGATGGCATCAGCAATGAGAATCACCAACATAGTCTGACTGACAGCCAAATTAATGTCTCTCAGATTTCAGACTTGTCAGAAAAAGAAGCAACACAGCCCCAATCACTACTTGAGACACCCATGGAGGAAATTATTTTTTCTTTGACGGAAGAAAACTCAGTAGATGCTATTTGTGGTGTTAAGCTGCTCGATGGCATGGACCTAAGGAGCGGACCTCAGGGGTGTGAAGTGGAGACCGATCAGTCTGGAGGTGAGTTACGCATTTGCATCACTTTCAATTGAAGTGAAATATGCGGTGGAACCTCTAAAGCAGTGGTTTTTAACCTTGTTAGAGGTACCAAACCCAACCAGTTCATATGCACATTCACCGAACCCTTCTTTAGTGAAAAATAAAAATAGGATTTTTTTTTTTAAAACAAATTCAAGACATTAAAAAAAACCCACATTTATTAAAAACTGAAAAAAATAAACGTCGAGGGGAGCCAGATGAGGTGGCTTGGGCATCTGTTTAGAATGCCTCCGGTACACCTCCCTGGTGAAGTGTTCCGGGCATGCCCCACTGGTAGGAGACCCCGGGGATGACCCAGGACACGCCGGAGAGCCTGTTTCCCAGCTGGCTTGGGAATGCCTTGGGATCCCCGGGGAAGAGCTGGAAGAAGTGGCTGGGGAGAGGGAAGTCTGGGATTCCATGCCAAAGTTGTTGGACCCGTGACCCAACCCCGGATAAGTGGTTCAAAAAAAACAAAAAAAAACATTCTGTGGACCGGTACCTGGCCATAGCCCATTCGGTTACAGAGCCACACAGAGACAGACCCGACGAGATGGAAATGTGTGCGACTCTAGTCAATCGAAGTACCCCTTCTAACATTGGTTTGCAAGTTGAAATAAACATTCGCCAAAAAATGAAAGAAGAAGCAGTCAAAGAAAGTATTGGTAACAAATTGACCAAACACACAGCTAAACCCACAGCTAAACCCATGACTTCCGAAGATTAAGTCATTTTGACAAGAAAAATTTCTACCCTAGCATTATCTCCAGAGTGATACAGTGGAGATGCTGTTGTGCGTGGTATGTCGTCAATAACTATGCCATACGAGAAACTCGTTGAATCATTTGAACAAGTCGCACCCACGTAATCAAGTGGAAAATGTGAAAATGCAAGCAGAGTTTGCCCTGCCTGCTCACCTCAACATTAGCAGTTTAGTCGCGAATAATTAGCCAGCAGCCGCTGGATGAAAGTAGCAATCAGTAGTGTCATCTTTTGTCAGATTTGCAAGTAATAATGATGCTTACGCCATATGTAGGATAATAACTTAAATGTTTACATTATAAGGCATATTTATTCCTCCACACAGAGCCATTTTAATGCCCTAAGCATAAATGCTTTGTGGTGCCCCACACACCCCCTGAACCACTTCTGATGAGTGTAATTCTCTGTTTGTAATTGTCTAGGCTCTGATGTGAACAGTATGGACTCTGTGGACAGTGGCTGCACCATGGGCGGTAGAGAAAGTCACAGTAACCCTGCTTCCTCTTCAAGCTCTGAGCTTGTCATCTGGGAGATTGAAGTGCCAAAGGTGAGGCATTCCAAGTCTTAACAGTCTGGATTACTCTCGTGTCAATTTTAACACATTTTAGTGCATAATCAGTTCAAGAGCTTGCCAGCTTGTCACAAATATTCCTTTAAAAATAAGGGCACACTCACAGAAAATAATGTGTGCTGTGCTTGGAACCGCTGACACCTTAAGTTTTTTTTTTTTTTTTTTTTTTACAGTGGTACTCAGTGCGAACACAGTTCATTTCACTGACACTGTCTGTTCGTAAATCCGTGTCACTTTTTCCACTGAAATAAATGGAAATGCAATTAATCCGTTCCAGCACAGCAAATATTGCAGTTGATGGGTTTGGCTTAGATGAGGATGAAGGGTATTCACAGTAATTCAGTTGGAATGTTATAAAAAAAAAATGCAGTTCAGTAGCTCTTAATTTTACAGCTTTCCAAAGGTAAACTGAAAGGATCTTCAAAATGTAATAAATGCTGAATTAAAAATACATCAGTCTTTCCTTGCAGTTACGGTATATAGATTCTCATGTTTTTATTTAGTAGCAGTTGGCAACTTGACATGCGCATGTACAGAATTTTTCCATGTTGTCACTTGTGATAACAGTTTAACTGCAAGCGTTTGTGTCAAGGGTTTTTTTTTGTTTGAGAGGCAAATTTTAATTTCACGTATGATTTTTGCATGTGATAATGGCTCTCTCTCTCTCTCCCTCTCTCTCTCTTTATAAATAATTGAAGTCGACTTACAGCATTCGTTCAAATGTGAATGTCTTTCTGTTTCAGCTTCTTGTTGGGCGATTAATTGGGAAGCAAGGAAGATATGTGAGTTTTCTGAAGCAGACCTCTGGTGCGAAGATTTACATCTCAACTCTGCCTTACACACAGGAGTTCCAAATCTGTCACATAGAGGGTGAGTTCTGGGGACTCAGATTTTCTGAAGAATCTTGTTTTAAAAAGGTAGCTCACTTTCGAGAAAATCTGGCACGCAAGTGCTTTAAAAAAAGATACAAATTGATGTTGAACCTCATGTTTGACGTCTTCCCAGGTATGCAACAACAAGTTGACAAAGCCCTGTCTCTAATTGGGAAGAAGTTTAAAGACATGGATTTGACCAACCTTTATGCACCTCCACCACCCCCCCTCACATTGCCATCACTCCCCATGACGTCATGGGTAAGGTTGACTCTTTGCCTTCTAGAGACAGTACCTTTTATTGGATTATCTCCTGCATAGTCTCGGTGGATAGAATGTCATGGTGAGATGAAGAATTGTATGTCCATTTTAAAAGGAAATTGAACATTTGAATATTACCCTCCAGAGTCAAACAGTTATCATCATAAAATCTACAGTGTACCTATGGTTGTCAGAAGTAAAAATGTACAATGGTACCTCTACTTACGAAATTAATTGGTTCTGGAAGAAATTTCTTAACTACAAAATTTTGTAAGGAGAGACGTGCTTTCCATCTAAACGCCCTAATTCGTTCCAATCCCCCCAAAATTCAGACATAAGTGTTTTGTAAAGCATAAAATATGTAAGAAATAGAAGTTACAATTAGATTATTGCACAATAAATGAGAGTTGTGCATAATGTAAAAAAAACAAAGGATAGAGTAAATAAAAATCCCGATCATTTAACTTTTAACTGCGTCCTAGTAAAAAAATGGTGTGAAAAGAGAAGTGCTTCAGTGGATGGATGGGTGGTTGGAAGAATACCCTGAAGTTCTGCTGTTTGACAGTGTAAGGCGGGGGGATCCTGGTGATTAAAATAAGCAGAGATGAAAGTCCTCCGGAATTAACGATACCTTTAATGACACGAAGAAAATCAAAAAGTAATCCACCAGAATAGAAAATCAAGATAGGAAATCACAAAATAAATTCTATGGCGGGCGGAGGGGGGGGTGGGGGTTGTGAACACACAACGAAGGAATAAATAAGCAATTTTGAGACAGTCCAGTCTCCATCACATACGTGCAATACAGGGGAGTGTTAGGAACACGTTCAAGTGGTTATGGCTTGAGGAAAAGGACTTGAACGGAGATTTTTTTTTTGTCCGGCTACATTAGAAAGATCGACAAACCTGGTAAATCAGTTAAAATCCAATATATGTATGTATGTGTATATGTGTGTGTGCGTGCGTGCGTGTGTATTTATTTTCTTTTTTTTCAGGAATTTTCAAGAAAGTCCACTTTCATCTCTGAATAAGTAACTAAAGGTTGATGTTGTGTGTGTGTGTATATATTGTTTTCCAAAAAGTGAATATAAGGATTGGCAAAGCACTTTGGACAACATATGGTGTTGATAAAGCACAATAAAAGTGCGTTTCGTTTACCCATTCATCCATTTTCTTATCCTCTTATCCTCACAAGGGCCACCTCATTTACCATCGTGACAAAATTGGATGTTAGATTTTTCATAGACTATCTTATGACGTATTTTTAGCAAGTATAATTGGAAATCGATGTGAGATTCAGTGGTTAAATGGTTAACGAAACAGCAATATGTGACTGGTAGTAGTAAATTATAGGGCTGTTCACACGGCAACTTTTGCTCGGTGTAGCACCGGGGCTACCCCCGTAGAGTGTTCACGCGTACAAAGTTATACCGGTGTAGCCCCTGAAAACAGCTTAAACTAGAGCAAATTTGAATCCTGCTCAGGAAGTGGTTTAAAAATTTACTCCGGAGTAAATGCTAGTTTGCAAGGCAGCACCGATATAAAATGGAACGCGTGAACGCTACAGGGATTGACTCGCTACGCGTGAGAAGAGTTGATTACATACAGGTATTCAATCCGTTGCTTTCGTGCTCTGTTGTACTTCCGTCATCTTTCCTTTCACTCTTCTCTCATCCTTTTACGGTAGACCACAGTGTTTATTTGTCCGGAGAAGTATAAACCATGGTTTTTTGATATGTCACAAACAAGGCAGGGAAAAGGAAGTACACTTTACGCATGCGCATTTTTTATTTCCATATTATTACGTATTGCACGACCGCAGAAACTGCCGTGTGAACACAAGTGGGGCTGCACCGGGGTTAACGCGCTTCTCTTTAGTAAGCAGCTTTTTATGTATGAACGCTCCACAAAAGATATGTCACAACAAAATACGTCGGTCCAGTGTCGATGCAAATGTGTGCCGTGTGAACACCCCTGTTGTTGAATTTGCTGCTTCCATAATCGTATTTCGATTGACCTCGACACTTAATCTTCGAATACACCTGGTATAATAATAATGTACTATATTGCAGATCCAGATTTCAATTCTTGTTAAAACTTCAAAATTTAAATCCATGGCCAGCTGCAAAGGCTGCAGCCACCAAGTTTTTGTCCTAGGCAGATGTCTGCACTTCTCAGAGCTCTCTCATTTTGATTTAGCATTTAACACTTTGTCATTTGTCCTTTAGCTTCTCCTGCCCAGTGGTGTGACAGTTGAAGTGATTGTGGTGAATATTGTATCTGCCGGACACGTCTTTGTCCAGCAGCACACCCATCCTACTTACCATGCCCTAAGAAGCCTTGACCAGCAGATGTTCTTGTGCTACTCCCAGCCAGGCACACCCACCCTTCCTTCCCCAGCAGAAGGTAACCATACCTTCAAGTATGTGGCTTGTCCAGTCTCTGACCGGCCTCACAGTCTGAATGAAGTCAAAATAAAAAGTAAAGTTTGGGGTACTTTTGTTTTGAAATTTTATTTGATGTGCACAATTGTGGGCAGGACAAACAAGAGCAACTTATTTGGTGTTGTTGGTCTCGCGACATTTTCGCAACTGTATATTTAGCAACTTTTCCAACCTATTTGGTGAGTTTTTTTCAAAAAAAGCCATTAGCAACAACATACCGTATTTTCACAACTATCAGGTACACTTAAGTCTTAAATTTTCTCCAAAATGGGTGATGCGCCTTGTAATGCGTCTTACCTATGCACAGAGTTACAAAATCTGGGAATGTTGCTGTGTGACATCGATTAGCGCTCCGCTTGACTATCTGATGTTATGCAGACACGTTTATGTGGAGGAAACCTTTGTTGACATTTTATTGTCTCTGTTGCGTGCTTGACATAAATCTCTGGCACTGACCGGAGATGACATGCAAGAGCAAAATACGAATACACTGAATGAAATGTCCCTTGTCGGGCAATTTGGTTTGCAGCAGGTCACATTGACAAGCATTCACAGAACAGTCACATACCTGTATACCCAGAACAACCGTAGTACTAATAATAATGCTTCACCTTTAGTACAAATTACATTCAAAGCTGAATAAAAAAAAAGGGCATTGGGAATTTAGAGTATACATTTTATGAATTATATCAATTCAATTGATCAATAACTTATGAAAATGATCTGTCTATGTGGCCAGGATCCATGTAGCTAGATCGTGGGGCAGATACATCGATTAAATACATGCATCTTTGCACCCCTAGTAAATGTGCCTAGTAAGTGTTTCCTCTCTCGAAGGCACTCAAAGCACTTCAACACTGATTCCTCATTTACGTTCTGATGACACGGCATAAGAAGCAACGGTGGTTCACTATCTCGCTCCAGGACACTTTGACATTGTCAAAAGGGCCGGTAATCGAATCCACAACTTCTGGGTTGGGCGACAACCACTCTTACTCATGAGCCAGGCATGTTCAGCACCGGTCCTTGAGGGCCGCTACCCGCTACCATGTTTTGTCTTCTGACTCCAACACACCTGATTCAAATTATCAGCTTATCAGCAACCTTCAAAAAGCCTGATAAACAATTCTGATCACTTGAATCAGGGGTGTTGAAGTAGGGAGACATATAAAACATGCTAGCGGGTAGCGGCCCTCGAGGACCAGGTTTGGACACGCCCTGACCTGAGCCATGCTTCTCACAATGTATGTGCTTTTGCACATATTAATCCATGGTCTTTCTGTCTTCATCTTCCTAGTTGGTGTGATATGTGCTGCTCCGGCAGTGGAAGGAGCATGGTGGAGAGCTCAAGTCATCACCTTCTATAAAGAATCAAATGAAGTGGAAATAAGATATGTTGATTATGGCGGCTATGACAGAGTCAAGATTGACTCATTACGGCAAATAAGGTATGGCTATATGGAAGAAGTACCCTTTCAGGTCTCATTTCAACAGAGCACTTTATTTTTAGATGTAGCTTCTTAAATAAACCTTGAGCCATGCAGCAAAGCAGTTCAGTCCCTCCACAGAAGCTAAAGATGGCTAGCTACACATGCAGTCTCAAGCCCTATAGTGTCTTCAGCCACATTACGAGAGCTCGCAAGTGATTGTGTTACTGAGGCTTCATGGACTAAAGCCCTTTCCCTTCCTAACATGCTGTCTCACTGCATGACTGCATTTTTACAATCTCCATGGATACTGCTAGTCGGATAATGACAACTGCTAACAATCTAATTATGGAAAATGGCTTGAGACTTCTGGCAAGCTAGCTGTCACTTCCGCTAATGCTGTGTGATTATGGGGAAAAAATGTACTTGCCAATTGGGGTACTTTTATATCCCACTAACCCGTTGCATCCCAATGTAATATTTTTCCCTTAAAATTACATGAAATGAATCGAAATGTTGTCTCTTTTGTCCATGTATGTATAAAACAAATATTTAATGTAGAAAGCACAAAACATTAATGAAAATAAACAACAACAAATATCCAGTGGCCAGATAAATACCTGGGGGGAAAAAATTAACTGGATTCATGAAGCAATCACTTTGAATCCATCCACCCATCCATTTTCTGAACCGCTTATCCTCACAAGGGTCCTAGGGCGTGCTGAAGCCTATCCCAGCTGTCTTCGGGCAGTAGGCGGGGGACACCCTGAACTGATTGCCAGCCAGTCGCAGGACACACATAAACATACAACCATCCGCGCTCACACTCACACTTTGGGACAATTTGGAGTGTTCCATTAACCTGCCACGCATGTTTTTGGAATGTGGGAGGAAACCGGAGTTACCGGAAAAAACCCACGCAGGCATGGGGAGAATATGCAAACTACACACAGGAAGACCGGAGCCAGAATCAAACCCTGCACCTCTGCACTGTGAGTCCGGCCCGCTAACCAGTCGACCACCAGGCCAATTTAAATTGCCTTGCATAAAAATTAATCACTGGGATTGTGTACCCTGTGTTTTGGCAAATACAAGACTACACACAAAGATGGGAACACCAAATATTTATCACACTTTACCAAATTGCACTTTACAAAGTGCACTTTAACTTGATACATTTTTTTCATTTGGCACAGACAGGCGAATAGTGGCGCATACATGTTGCTGGATGCATCTGTGATAGGCTTGACATAGAACCACAGGAAGGTACAAAATTTAAATTAAAATACAAGAAACGTCAAACAACGAAGCGTCCGCGTCTCAAGAGTAATCGTAGGTTCCACTGTTGGAATCCCGCACTGTGAGAGTCGTGTCGTTTCCCTACACCAGAATGTAAATGTGCGAGTACATGAATATCCATTGTGGGTGCTTTTAGTGTGAGACAGAAAACTATTATTATGGTTCTAGCAGATTTAATATCTTAACTGGCGTGTACTGTCAAAATACCATAAATTATCCAACTGTCATGTACTGTCATCCGAAATACAGTAGAACACTGTTATAATAAACAGAATACGAGGTGTAAAATTAGCGCATCAGTCGATTTTTATCCTATGGTAATATGTTGTAATTCAAAATACAGCACTATACTGTTAAAAGAAATTACAGTAGGTGCATTGTAAAATAACAGTACAGTATTGGTGTCACTTGCTCTCAGTAATTTACTGTTATTTTACAGAGAAATATTTTACAGTGTAGTATAACATAGTTTCAAAACATGGAGACATAGGCCTTAAATTGGAATTGGGTTGCTTGGACATGGAATGATGACCTTCTAATCCATAACGTTTACTCGTACCCTTTATTCCTGTATTGTTATTGGACTGTATTGGGAAGCTTGTCAATTAATGTCCCACCTACAGCTCCTCCAGACATCGTACAGTAAAGGGGCTGCAACATTATAGCAAGAACTTTTCTAGTTGCCGTAATGCCTACAGACATTTAAGTTGACTGTGACAATGTTCAACAGCTTGGTGCCCTTTTCTTTTTAGGTCTGATTTCGTAACATTACCGTTTCAAGGGGCTGAAGTATTGCTTGACAACGTCGCTCCCCTCCCAGGTACACTGAGTTGACACAAAACCTTACGACACTGAAAAGTTCATAAATGAAATGCTTAGAATGGTCGAGGTTACTTTTCATGGCTGTCTTGGAATAGTTTATTCTGTATTTAGAACCAATGGCATTAGTTTAGTTCCTAATGTCTGTGTTGTCCGAATGTATCAGGAGAGGACCGTTTTTCATCAGAGGCCACATCAGTGTTAGAAGAGATGACAAGAGGAGTTGCATTGCTTGCCCAAGTAAGCCTTTGTCAGTCAACTCCCCGAGACTGTTGGTTGACTGTCACTAACGGGCAACATGGTTGTCTTGTGTTTTATAGGTCTCGAATTATGATACCAATACAGGCCTCCCACTGGTTCATCTGTGGAACATGGTGGGAGAAGAAGTAAGACATCACATGATTGTTTTGTTACCTAATTACCGTATATTTCCAGTAGGGCTGTCACCATTGACTATTTTAGGATCAATTATTGTATTATTCACTTGAATAATTGGATACAAATCTATTTTTGCATTAAAATGTTTGGCAGAAATATTTTTTTCGGATTACTGTTTATTCACCAATTATTGTTTGGTATTGTTTAATGCTTAAACAACCAACCAACCAATTTAACAATCACAAAATGCTTTTTGGGGGAGATGGGGTAGTGCATCATGTAGAGGCTGAGTGATGTAAAGGTTGTTGACCCCTGTTCTCAAAAGCATCCGAATGAAGGCTGGTGTTAACCCGAGGGAATCCCCCCCTCCCCCCCCCAAAAAATTGTGTGTGAAACATTAAATTTGTTTAGGCCCCCCACTAATACTTAAACTCCTTTGACATCTTGACCATAAGGCTCCAGGCATAATGTCAAAGTAGACATGACACCTTGGAATAACATTACTTTACAAAGAGCAGTTTGTGTGACTAAATTCAGTTTTATGATTTATTATCATTCACTTATGTATAGTGTTTATTTTCCTCACATGCTTTCTCAGCAATAATTCTAACCAAACTAATTTGTCTCTTCTTTCAGGTTATTTCAATAAACCGCACGCTGGCAGAGAGGGGCTTTGGTGTATGGGTGGATGGATTCTGAGTCATCACCAGTTAGACACATCACTGGATGATTGATTTTTGTTTGTTTTTGTGTTGTTTGTTTGTTTTTTTTTGCTTTCCTGTTGTTCTTTTCCTTTAAAAAGACATTAAAATATTTTTCAGGCATAGTCTTCGAGAACAGCACTGTTTCAAAATAAGACAAACCTTTTCCTGGTTCTCGTGCAGAACAGAGATCCCCAAATGAAAGGAAGAGAAAACTTGTACATGGAAAAAAAGGGTCTATTGTAATTTAAATAAAGATTTAACCAATATATTTTTTCTCCCCCAACCTGAACTTTTGCACTGGGATTTTGGACATTGTCTTTCAATCATCGCGCTGTGTGATGAGACATGTCAGACTGTGTAGACACTTGTCAACAGTAAATACCAAATCAGTGACAGCTGTAGGTCAGTAAATTTCAAAGTGTTTTGCATAAATGTTATTTGTCTGGTCTAACTGTAAGGCTAGTAATGTTCACGTTGCAAAGTGCAAGGCTGAGTCGATAGTGAGCACTAAAAGCATAAAAACGGTCACCTGGCTGGGCAACAACTGTCACTAACAACCGACACTAACATTATTCTGACAACTTGTTTATGATCACAAAAAAAGCTGTTCTCTATGGATTTGAACTCCACGCTCTCTGCAGACTATCAGAGGCTTTTTGACTGAAATAATGCTTAGCCATACCTTCTAAATTTTGTCACAGCACCACCAAAACCAAGTATATTATTTAAAAAAAAAAAAAAGAGTTAATGTTTCTAAATATTTTTGTGAGAGCATTGAGGTTATTAAGATGGCAAAACAAATGTATAAAAGGACCTAAGGGAAACAAAGGTCTGAGACATACACTACTTATTGATGTTGTCTGGTTCATTAACATCACTTTGGAAATTGAATGAAGCACCATTTAAATATAGTAGCAGATCGGAAAATTACATGACTCTCATGCAGTGTGGCTTACTCGATGATAACTTTAAAAAGTGATAAGGGGGCCTGCTTAGTTAAAATCTGAGAACTAAAAAGTTATAGATAAGTCATACAAGTATATATGGGCTACACTACTATTTATAAATGACTTTCTGTGACCTGTATTATCTGAATGCAAGATTTAAACATTTATTCTCTGTGGTTGATGGTGGGGGTTCATTGGATAAAAACAAGGTTTCCACACTCCTGGCCAAGGGCCCCGAGAAATAGGTAGAGTCCATTTTTGTGTGTGTAAATTCATACCGAAAATTTAAACAGGGCTCCATGCACACTGTAAATGTGTACCTAAAACAGACTTCACCCCCCCTTTTTTTTTGTTATTTCTGAGGCACATAATGAGAAGATGAAGGTAGAAGACACAATGCCTATGAAATGAGTGCAAAACCAAGGTGGTGAATTTCTGTACTTGCAGACAACTTCTGGCATGTTTGCGTGTAAATTTGGAAAAAAAAAATCTACAGGAACCTGTTCTATTGTATCTGTATCCCCTATTATGTAGTAAATACTGTAGATCAGTGGTCCCCAACCTTTTTCGCGCGACAGAACCGGTTCAAATAAATATGTGGGTTTTTGCGGTCCGGCAATCATTCGGGTTGGGGGGGGGGTGGTTGGTTGTGCATGATGAAACGATGACACAGTTGATTCCAGCTTTGACCCGATGGGGGAAGCGCAGCTATTTGGTAGCTGGTACATCAGCAATCTGTGCAAACTCCTCTTGCAGTATCATTCTTTCCACATCATCACTTGGGTGTTCTTTGTTGAAATGATTCAACAAGCTTGTTGTTGCTTGCTTTTGATGACTGACTTGCACAATGGCTTCATTTACTTTTCATCTCTCCATTTCCATAGAGAAGGAAAAGCTGGACTCTGATTGGCTGCTCTCACGCACATTTCTGCCATGTCTGATGTTCACTTGCTGATGCTCACAGCTGGTCACCGGAATGCATGTCAAATTCTGGTCCTTGAGGGCCACTATCCAGCCTGTTTTTTATGTAGCCTTATTCCAACGCACCTCATTCAAATGATCATCAATCAGCTCATCAGCAAGATCTGCATGAACCTGATAACCGATCATTTGAATCAGGTGTGGTGGGGGAGGGAAATATCTAAAACATGCAGGATATCCCCCATGTGTCTTTCTGTGCGGCCAACGGAGCGGTGATTGGGGACCACTGCTGAAGATGGCTTCTCTTGTAATGCAAATTAGTTTCCAAAACACCTAAATACTTACTTTGGTTCTATGTAAATAAGATGAAACTGTATTTTCTATAATGCCGACCCGAGTGGAATTCAAAGGGAATAACAGGTATTTACTGCTATTGTTTGGTGTGTTCTGCTTCATCTTGCCTCTCAACCTTTCACTCACCCATATTGGTTTTGTTTTTTTTTTTTTAAGTTGTGGGACTTTTTGTTTGTTTTTGTTTATGAATAGCTAGACAAGTCAATATTGGGATATTTGAAAATACTGTGCCCCAAAGTTTTTAAATGTACAGATGAAGTTTTTTGCTAGGCTCATCTTCACTTGGATTGTACAGATGGATTAGGAAAAAACAATAAAGGGTGTTTAAAGTGTATATATGCATTTGTTTTCAAGGCTTTTCTTTTCATTATTGGTGGAGGAATTCTCAAGTGTGACAATCCCAAAAGCAAGAGAAGTGTAATGTGTATCTACATTCATGCCCAAAAATATTTGGACATTGACACAAATTTTCAGCATTCCAGTTCTGTACAAGACAATGGATTTGAAATGAAACAATGTGTGCTTGAAATGCAGACTATTATATCCAAATCAGGTGAACGGTGTAGAAATTACAGCACGTTTTATGTGTGCCTCTACCCTAATAAGGGACCAAAATTAATTGGGACAATTGGCTACTTGGCTGTTCCATGGCCAGGCATGTGTCATTCCCTGGCATCATTTCACTTAACAGAAGATAAAAGGCTTAGTTATTTTCAAGTGTGGTATATTAATTTGGAATCTGGTGAGCTCATCTCTTAATATGAAGTGCAAAGGTTATGTCACCATCAATAAAGCAAGATAGATATACATGAAAAATCAAAACAAACCCATCAGAGAGATGGCAAAAACATTCAGTCTGGCAAAATCAACCGTTTGGAACATTCTGAAAAAGAGAACGCACCGGTGAGATCACCAGCGCCAAAAACCTGGAAGACCTTGGAAAATTAGTGTGGATGACAGACGGCATAGATGGCAATTTTCCGCGTATCCGCGGAAATCCGCCGTTTTATTTCTTAAATTGATCATTTTTGTGAATCGTCTAAATCCGTTGAGAAAATTTTAGGGGCGGTCAGGTACCTTATCGTCGAGTTTTCACGAGCTCTCCCGAACAGTCTCTCCGTTTTCCGTTTGTAAACAGCCCTGCGATTGGACGTGTATGAAAGCTTCAACTCATCAGATCACTGAAGGCATTATTTGTTGCGGAAGTCTTAGCTCGATTATATACGGCCCAGCGATTTGTTAACTACAAGCGATTGGACCAATCAAATTGCATGTAACATATTGTTTTACCTGATTCATGGCGGCCTGTACGTCTCGCAAATTCATTGTTCTGGGATCGTTTTGAGCGGAATTATGAAATTTTTGACGAAAGATCAGGAGTCTTCAATCCTAGAAATTGACTCAAATGTCAAGAATAAATTCCGATGGGACTAGCTTGACAGAAAAGTCACTGTAAAGGTTAAAATTGGTTCCAAGTTCGACGAAGTTACAGAAGCTCTTGGACAATTTTTGAAGAAACCAGACGTAGCAGGCAAAGCTTATTGTGTGTATTGTAGTGACTTAATTAACTATGGCTCCCGTGGATGCGTGGCACTGACAGATCATGCAACAAAAGTGAAAAAACATGCCGACAAAATCGCCATTCGACGGAGCAATTATTCTTTGGGATCGGCATTTTTCAAACAAACTTAGTCAGCGGATACAACTAAAGACGTTACACGCTGGGGTACTTACTTTGGCTGAACCAAGCAACGAAATCTGCTCCACTGACGCCCCTCGCCGATAGACAGGTACACTCCGAGGTATATACTTTTTTATTCAAATATACGAGGATGATATTTTCAATTTTATTTGGTATGCATTTGTAGCAACAGCATGATAACATTTATTTGTTTTTATTTGCGTTTTATATTCATATTGATAATTCACGTTTTGTCTTGGATAATAAAGCACGGTTAGGCATAATAAATTGTATGCATAATAAATATTCACTATCACTGTATGAGGTAAAAATCAACAGCTTTTTATCACATTTACACAACACTTTATGAATACAAGTCATGAACAAATCTTAAATATGGCAGGGAATGTGTTTACTTTTTTAGTTTTGATTTTGAGCAGCAAATTTGGAGTTACATATTGGTGCTCACCAGGAATGCATAAGCAAAATTGCACAAATTTTCACTTGAAAGAATAGTGGCGATCTTGGGATTTTTTTCTGTTCAATTTTCAAATAGTGTGTAAATTCAATACACTTCATCTTCAGCATGCTTAGTGCCACTTTTGTAAGTAACCACGCCTCCGACCAGGCCACGCCCCTTCCGATTTTTTCATCACTCGCCATTGACATCTATGCAGACGCATCCTTTCGCTCATCAAGAAAAGCCCCGTCACTACAATTGGGCAGGTCAAAAGCACTCCAGGAGGTGAGTATATCAGTGTCAAAGTAAAAAATTCAGGGAAAAAAACTTAAACAGAGGAAATACAAAGGTTTTATCATCACAAGGTGTAAACAAACCATTGGTGAGCCTCAAAAAGAAGGTGAGATTAGAGTTTGCCTACAAACATATAAAACAGCTCTGGAACATCTTAGGGACAGATGAGACAAAAGATCAACTTGTACCTTAACGATAGAAAGAAAAGAATGGAGAAGGGAAGGAACTGCTCAAGATCCAAATCATACCACCACATCAGTGAAGCATGGTGGTAGTATTGTCGTGGCGTTGGCATGTGGCTGCCAGTTGAACTGGATCTCTTTAATTTAACAATGATTTGGCTTGATGACAAACACAGTAGAGTTAATTCTGAAGTGTTTGCCACTCATTTAGCCAAATGCTTCAAAATTCATGGGGCGACACTTCACAATGTAGATTGACAATGACCCGAAGCGTGCTGCAAAAGAAACAGTTTTAAAGGGGATGTTGACCCCCAAATCTTCTTGACAAGAAGTTAATTGCAGGCCAACGAGTCTAAATACGGCATTCTGATTAATATTGTTTGTGGCATATGAATTAAGCAACAGTAAGCCTTTATAAATATTGTTTTAGGTTGTTTCTTTAACTGTAGAACAGGTCTGGTTGCAGAATAACAAAAATAGATTTTTTATGTTTTAGTCAGGTGTTAAAGGTAAAAATTGCAGACTTCAGAGGCCTTTTATTCTGAAATAACGAGAGGGGGAACGAGTGTGGCCTGGAACTGGTCTGGTTGTCGGATAACGAAAATGGACTTTTAATGTTTAAAAAAAATCAAGAGTTAAGGTCAGATTTGCACATTTCAGAATGCTTTTAAAATACAACATCAAATCTCAGTGAAAGTATTTTGGTTGGATATCTAGGGTGGCCCACGGTGCCCTTGAACTGGTTGAGGGACAAAGAAAATTACATTTTTAATTATTCTTTTAAAGGTAAAAATTGCAGATGTCGAAGGACTTTCATTTTAAAATGCTGAGTCAGATCTTAATATTAGTATGTTGGTTGGATACCTGTGGTGGCCTACTGGGCCCTAGAATTGGTCTGGCAGCGGGATAACAAAAAATATATATATTTTTAAAGTTTTTTTTTTTTTTTATCAGATATATTTTCAGTCACTGATGCAAAGTTAACATTAACTTCTCTTTCTATCAACTTCAGAACGTTTCTTGGTGCAATCCTGATACAGTTCGCTTTCTCTGGAGGTGAACTGGTTGCGTATTTGATAACATTATTTTAAATCCAAACCATTTATGTGAATGTATTAGTTAGCTCTTATTTAGAAGGTGGCCACCGCCGCTCGCTGGCGGCGGATTACCGTAATGCCCGGTATAAACAATCGCGGTGGTAGCTGGTTTGACTTCGGCTTTCTGTGTTGAGGCTGGCCTGGCCGCGGTATTAAGCTTTACATGATTAAATTTTCTTTTAAAAGCTTTTAAAAACAGAACTAAAGACAAAGGGGAAAAAACAAGAACAGTAATAAATGTACGATGGGGGACATATTAATTTGAAAAGTTAACAATGAACTGGGATATTTTTTTTCCGACATAGTGCAGGTTCTTCTGGCACATTACTGTACATTAGAAATGGAATGTCGGGACTTTACGTCATACACTTCATATGTAATGGACAAAAATTAAGACGATCTGTTGCACTTGTAATCTTGCTTTGTTTTTCATTAATTTACCATCAGAAAGCAACGACAACTACGCAAAAAATACGAACTAAACAAGTCGTATTTATGTAATGCAAATCATGTCTAAATAGATGCGCAGCGCAAACAATCCATTGAAAATTGGCACTGAACTTTCTCCAGCGTGTAGATATTACATTGTGTGCACCGAGTTAAATGGACACATCCGGTTGCTAGCTGAGGTGTAGCTTATTGCTCAGAGCGTGGAGGAGAGACAGGATATTTGTGTTTCCCATTACGGTACAATGATACGGCCCACCGTCCCATTACAACAGCTGGCCCTTCTGTGGACACTCCGCTACTCTGTGGATACTTTCTTTTCTGCTCAAGACGCAACCAATCTGTGAGTAACGGTAGCCAAACCGCATTATGTCCAACCTGAAATACTTGTTTCGCTTTAGGTTCTGGTGTTTGATGCATTATATCAGATGTGTACTGTGGTGCCAAATACCGAATTTATTCTCTTTGTCTTGAAGGACCAGGGCAAAAACGCAAAAATCGAAATTCCTGAGTGGCAAGACAGTCGTATTGTAGATGTCCTAGATCTATGACAAATGTAAGCTTAGTCAATTTGGATTGGGTGCTTCTGGAAGTTAGTCGGGCCTTGTGGATGACAATTATCCGTGGGACCTTTGAAAGTGAATGCTATGAACTAGCTAATTCGCCTTCGGGGTGATCGAGTTACAATCGAAATCAGATATGTTCTCAAAACTTTAACTTTAAAACCTCGGCATGACCACTACTGGCATTTATATCGATTTTCAAGGATAAAGTGTTTGCCAAAAGATGAGACGTTACCGTTAGCCTGTTAGCAGTGAGTTGCAACAATGAGCAACAATCACAGCAGCAAAGCGTTGTACAGTATATCACGCCAGAATCATCCTTGTTCTGCAGACATGTTTTTGTCGAGGGCAACTGATATCATAGATATGTGATGTTGAATTCTCACACACAAGTTAGGTGTATCGTTATTGTTTTGTGTTTTTGGGGTGTGTTTTCATTGCCCCCGCCCCCTCCTTTATTGTCAATATTCAGGTAACTTGTTATTGTGAACTTAAGTGGAAATAAAGTTAAAAAGTGACTATTTTCTTGTTCAACCAGAGTTGTTTCACAGCCGACGACTGTGTAGTGTGTGTAAAGACAGACCTGGTTGATGAAATTTGGCCCAACTTTCAAAGATGTTTTTAATAAAGCTTTGAACAGTCCCCATTTTACCCTGATGTAGTATTGCTGTGGGCTTTGCATCTCCATCTAAGTTGTCTTCACAAGTTATGTATGAATGTCAAAATTGTGGTCATGAAAGCCATCGATGTTAACCAGGGGTGTCAAACTCATTTTTGTCACGGGCCACTTTGGAGTTACGTCTTCCCTCGGAGGGCCGTGATGACAAAAACCGAATTAACGTTTCATCATCACATTACATTATTACTTTTACACACACACAAAAAAGACTGCCTACTAGTTTTGAAAACAGTCAACTATTTGTTGTTTGTTCAATTATTGTTGTTCAAGTGAGTGTAAACAGGGTCGCAAAATTATTACAAAATCGCAACATTATTTATTACACATGACAATTTGGTATTTCGGTACAGATTTTAGCAAGCATCATGGAAGTTGTCACCCATGATTTGCTTAAGCGGGGCCACATAAAGTGACACGGTCGGCCGAATCTGGCTCCCAAGCCTTCAGTTTGATACCTGTGAACTAGACCAGAGGTCCCCAACCTTTTTTTGCCCCACAGATCGGTTTCATGTCAGACAATATTTTCAGGGCCTTTAAGGCCGGATAGATACAACAATATATGACCTGCGTGAAAAGTGTGGTATTTTCGAAACTTATAGAGAAATCTACGAGCATGTAATTGTATCATGTTTAGAGTTTCACTTAATTTGGGCACGTCTAGACGTTTGGGTGCGTATCCAGCGCCCCCAAATGCCTGTGCGTAAAGGCGTCGGCCGTCTGGGCGGAGGGCTTTTGAAGTCCACAATTATCACGTCAAAGCAAGGGGGTGAACAGAGGGAAGAAGACTAGACTCGGTCACAAAGTGGGAATAAACAATTCAGGAACAAAGCGTTGTTGAACATCAAAAGACGGTTTGAGAACGCCTGTCGCGCCCAGGCGGACATTTGTCATCTGCAAAGTCTGCAACTTGTTGATTCATTGTAGACCAGACAGAAAGGCGTCAACTTACCGTAGTTCAAACCTTAAACCAAGGTAACCAATCACTACCGAGGGGCCGGACCGGGGGCGTGGTATGCAAATATCGGGGGCAGTGTTTTTCTTGTATTTTGCATATGTAAAACAATAAAAGTTCAAACTGGCGGACAGGGAACTCTGAGCGTGATAACCCGGGCAATAACCGTCGTTCGCCCTCAGAGATCCCTCCCGCCGATAATGAAGACAATTTTCCCTGTGTGCCAAGTCATTTCTTTAACTTTGTCCGAGTAAAACTCGGACAGAAACATAATAATAAACACGAATCATGACACGAGGAACGTCCTATCTGGCCGCAACATTCTCTGGTCGCTATGGTAACATTTAAACGTGCCTTCAAAATAAGATACGCCGCAAATAAAAAGTGCATAAAAAATACAACTCACCATTGCCGCTTATTATGCAGAGTAGGTAGGCTTGGTGCGTGTGAATCTCCCCGTTGAGATAAAGACATATTTGAAACAGGACTCCTGATACTGTCGATTAAATGTGGCCTTCTCTTTCTTGAAAGTCATAGGCTCCTCTTCTGCCTTCTGGCTGGGCCTTTTCCAAACCCTTCCGAAAAAACTTTTCAAAGACGTTTGTTTTTTATTCATTTTGCTAGCTCCTGGGTTTCATTTCCTATCACGTGACCGAGAAGCGTGCATTCATCTGCGTCAAGAGTGACATACTATAGACTGATATAACAGAGGATCCGGTAATTTTTCAAAATAAAACATCTTTCAGATTCCGAAATCAATAAAACGGAAGGAATGTAAGTTATTTATTCTTTCTGTGCGGCCCGGCGGTTGGGGACCCCTGAACTAGACCATCAGCGGTGGCCGTGTATCGTTCACCTTCGTTCCACTCATCGGCGCGCCAACAACATATTGAAATGTCACTATTGCTGCATTCCACCGCGCGTAATTCTGCGGTTCTTGTGTTATTTGACAGTAAAGATCGCTATCTTCCAGCCCCCGAGACGATGTAATTTTTAGTGCTACAGTGATGTGACGGCACGTCGTCCAATCCGATTATTGGCTCGTTTATGTAAATTAGGTATGCAACAAACATGGCAGCCTCAGTTGTCGCGGCGACATCTGTCCTGTTTTTACGTTGCTCTGTATAATTTACCAAGGATGTGGTGATGGCGAAACAGTGAAGGCTTTTTCAATTCTACGCGGGGAGGAATGTTGTCACTGTACCAGTGAATGGTTGACCTGTTTGGATCAGACCGAAACATTGCTTGCCAAGACAGCGGGTACCAGTGGACTACTTGTTGAGGCAGTGACCATGAAATTCAAACTTTAGGGTTTCATGACACATTTTATGGGTGGTTTCTTGACTCTAAAACAGGGGTGCCCAAACTTTTTGGACCGAAGATCTACTTTTCGATCAACTAACCTCCCGGGATCTACCCTTACCTGGACGCACGCGCGCGCACACACACACACACACACACACACGCACACACACACACACACACACACACACACACACACACACACACACACACACACACTGCACGTTTGCAGCCTGTTAACTATCGTAGCTCACACGTACCGTTTTAAAGTGCTTCCCTGGGCCCTCCTAGATTCCTATTCTTTGCCCGTGCCCTCGGTGAATTGTACACGAAGCAAACTCTGAATGAGAATAATGACAATAAAAGATAGAGCGCAACAGCTCTGATCACAAGCTGCAATTGCAGACTGCTGAGAGCGCTAACAACTTCCGGTGACGTAATCACGCGCCACCGTAAATTCAAGATTTACCTGCTTTATTTTATTTTTTAAATATTTTTTTTGTGAAAATGAGACTGATAGGATGATTAGGGTGCAGCGTACATTAACACAAAAAATACATTACTAACATGTACAAAGACACACAAATGGTTGTTTGGTTTTTTTCTCCTCGACACTCCTCGGATCTACTTGGGACCTGTCTTAGATCTACCGGTAGATCAGGATCGACGTAATGGGCACCCCTGCTCTAAAACAATCATAGCAGTTGAAAAAAACGTCAGGTAGCGTACAGCCAGAATGAGGTTGAAGCTGCAGTGACTATTGCTGAGCAAGGAGATTATTCACCATTTTCACCCCAAATTTAAAGGTAAATTCTCAGGTGAATCATGTCACCAGTACCGGGCCACCTAATCTTCCTGCTGTCTGTGTAATTTGCACCAAACTGAAACGTGACCAAATGAAGACAAGAGTCAAGGATCGCTTATGTAAACCAGACAAAGAAATGTCAGGTTACGACCCAGCTATTTTATATCTAAATGTGAATTTATTTTTCCGCAGTAAAATTCGACTTTATCCACACTAAATGAAGTTGGGATATAAGTATACAATAAAGCAGATGCTCCAAGCTGTAAATTTTTAGATTACCGATAAATGTTTTTAATTTTGCTTAACCTGCTTAATTAGTAGGGGTGTCTCTTCCCTTCCTTAACCACTTTTAAAAATAGTGTTCTTTACAATTAAAAACGTTTTCAGTGCAACTAGGCTGAAGAATGATGCTGTTAGAAAGAACATCTTGTTACATACATACTGAAGGTCAGGACTGCACAGCAATTGAGCTCCGGTATCGCACAGCTGTCAAAAGGAACTACACGATTTCTGAGCAAAATAAAAGAACCAAGGTAACACAATATCCTTTTTTCCCCTCTATTGTAGGTCTTAAAACCTAGAAGAGGCTTGACATGCACTCCTCACCCCCCATGACAGCGCCATGCCAAAGGCAACTGAATCCAACTGTACTAGAGGATCACTGTTGACCCAGAACTGACTACTATGTTTATCATAGAATGAGTAGCTGATAAATCAAGAGGGAACCGAGGAACACCTAAAGATCACACGCCTAAAGGCCATCCTAGCATTAGGTCGTCGAGAACCTGACGATGACCAGTCTGTTCCGACGAAGCAGTAGTAATGGGGGATCAAGAAGCAGTGGCGGTAGTGATGGACAGGGCGAGCTTAACAATAGCAGACCCAACCGCCAGGTACGCCGCCTGGAGTTCAACCAGGCCATGGAGGACTTCAAGATCATGTTCCCCACAATGGACTATGAGGTCATCGAGTGTGTGCTACGTTCCAATAACGGAGCTGTGGATGCCACCATTGACCAGCTTCTCCAGATGAGCATTGATGGACAGGCTTCAGATGATAGCACTGACTCTGATGACAGTATCCCGCCGGAGGTCAGTGGAAAGTGTCCAAGCTCATCAATGCATATTAGTATTGATATTATTTTACAAGTATTGCCATCCCTTCTGGAGTGGATATAGACCATAAAATGACATGAAGAGATTGAATTGAAGCATACGTGTGTGATATGTATTCTTTTCCTTCCTCCCTCTCTAGATTCTGGAGCGAACGCTTGAACCAGACAGTTCAGATGAGGAACCACCTCCAATTTACTCACCTCCTACATATGACATGCACATTTTTGACAGAAAATACCCAGAAGCTCCTCCGACACCCCCACTAAGGTAAGGCGGGAGTTCTTGGTTCAAAAGTTTCTACTTGCCACAGACAGTTTTGCAGCTGCAGCTGGTGACCGGCCATTCAATCTCAATTTGTCACATTTAATCTCGAAGTTTTGCCAGATTTCCCGTTTGACCCTGGAATATTTGTGAGTCAATTCGGGTTTGTGTGCGATGGGTTGATTTTGCCGAGTGGCTACACACAAAACACTGTATTTTCAAAGCTGTTGTACCTGTGATTTATTTGTTTATTTTCTCTCTCTTCATGTGTGGGGTCTCTCAGGTTTCGGAAGTCAACTGTCAATTTTAAAATATTGCCATGTGGACCAAGCTTGAAGTGGTCCGTTAGAGAGAGGCACGCACTGGGAAATTATCAAATTTTGCTTATTTGGTCTGGATATCTTTGCTTTCTATTTCCTCCTAATATCTTTGTTGCGCCATCTATTGGGGTTGACGATTAATTGGAATTTAAATTGTGATTTAGATTTTGCTTCTCTTGCTCTTTAAAAGTTATAATCAAAGAAAAGTGAAAGAATGGTGCAGTGCTTTGACAAGTTCCAGACGTTGTGAAAGTATAATACAATACAATACATCTTTATTTATATAGCGCTTTGACAACAGCTGCAGCTGTCACAAAATTTAGAGAGATGGACGAGTCTTGGTAGGTTTGCAATTGTGTCATACTCTTTCCATTTCAATATGATTGCTTGAACAGGGCTCTGGGAGATGTTTGAAATCTTTTTATATCCTAATTGTGCTTTAAATTCTCTTTAACTTTATCCCGGATGTGCCTAGTGTGTTCCTCGGTCTTTGTGATGCTGTTTACTCTCCATTATTCGTTTAATAGACCTCTGGGCCCATCACCAAGCAGGTGCATTTATACTGAGAGTAGATTACACGCAGGTGGACTCTGTTTATCATCCTCAACATTTAGGTCCATATTGGATCATTCTGAAATCATGCTTGAGAGAGTTGGCTGCACTGACGGGAAAAGGGGCCGAAAAAGAATCCACGCCCGACTTTTTAGTTTTTTTATTTCCACAAAAAGTTAAAAATATATGGTGGTGTTGATTCCTCACACACTAAATTCCGATTTTATATTTTGAAGCCTGAAATGTGGCAAAAGGTCAAAAAGTTCACATACTTTTGCAAGCCACTGTCCACCCCAGAAGGAGCAACATATTGTCCATTCAGTTGAAGCATGAAATCATGATGCAAAAAATGTTTCATTCTTTACATTGTATTGAATTCTGTTCTGAATTTATGTTTTTAAAGTGCTATTTATCTAAATTGTTTGTTTTTTTTTTTGTTTTGTTTTGGGGTTTTTTTTTTTTTTTTTTTGGTGGGGCTGGGGTGGGACAAATGAATTCCATTGCCACTCATTTCAATGGGGAAAGGTAATGTCTTGCCACGGCATCTCCCTTCATAGATTTGAAGCCCAGCCACTTTCAGATCACAAGAAGGTCAAAAGCTTCCGGAACTGGAACCCTCCATTGCTTGGAAATCTCCCAGATGATTTCCTGAGAATCCTTCCTCAACAATTAGAATGTATAAAGGTAAGTGAAACAAAGCCCACAACATTTGATCCAGTTTTCTTGTAGAACATCTACAGCTAACTATGATCACTTGAAGAATCTCTTTCTTGAGAGAATTTTAAGCCAACAAGGTTGACGTCTTCAAACGTCTGCGTGGCTTTGAGAGTATGAAAATAAGATGGATGTGGTTAAAAATTGCAAATAGCCTCGTTAGTTTCGGCTATTCTTATATCCACCAATCTTGAACGGCACTGGTAGTGAGGAATGAGGGCAGCAGTTCCAAGTCAAACTCCATCTTCAGTGGCAAAATGTTATGTCCAGTAATGCACGCACAACAACTGTGAAAAACAACTTTATTCATCATACAATGGGCTGTGGGTGGCCCGGTGATCCGGTGGTTATCGCGTTGACCTCACAGTGCAGAGGTACCGGGTTCAATTCCAGCTCGGGCCTCCCTGTGTGGAGTTTGCGTGTTCTTCCCGGGCCTGCGTGGGTTTTCTCCGGGTACTCGGGTTTCCTCCCACATTCCAAAAACATGCATGACAGGCTGATTGGACACTCAAATTGTCCCAAGGTGTAAGTGTGAGCGTGGATGGTTGTTCGTCTCTGTGTCCCCTGCGATTGGCTGACAACCGGTTCAGGGTGTCCCACGCCTACTGTCCAAAGACGGCTGGGATAGGCTCCAGCACCTCCCGCAACCCTTGTGAGCATAAGCGGATCAGAAAATGGATGGATGGATGGATGGACGGACAATGGGCTGTATGCACACAGCACTTTGGCGTTTAGTGTTAAAAGGCACCGAAGCTTCCGGTGCCGGTAAGCCTATAGGAGCGCACTGTTGGTATAATGTAATGGTAGCCCGAAGTCCCTAACTGACTCAAAAAGACTGGGCACCATTCCTGTCTGAAATACAAGGACCACCTAAATTCTGAAACTACTAACAAGATCTCCCCAAGCCATCATTTTGACAGCTCGCTCTCTGGCAATGTCATCACCTAAAATGATTCATGCTTGCTGGGGTTTTTTTTTCGTAGGTATTAGTTATTTTATTTCTTTATAGTCTTTTATTACTATCTTTTAATCTGTGCAGGCACACAGCAGAGAGAGCTCAATGTACTCTCCTCTCTCCTCCTCTTTGATGCCTTGACGACTACACACATACAATCATGAAAAAAATACCCCCAAAACGTTGATAATTGATAGAAATTCTATCTAAAATTTTATATGTGTATATATATATATATATATATATATGTATGTATATGTATATATACGTATGTGTGTATGTGTGTATATATATATATATGTGTATATATATATATGTATATATATGTATATATACATATATATGTATATATATGTATATATATATGTATGTATGTATATGTATGTGTATACTGTATATGTATATATGTGTGTGTATACCATTTTTTTTCTTTCTTTCCTAAACATCACACGTGCATGTGGCAAAATAAAAACAATGTGGGACAATATCATTGTGGTCTGTTGGATTGAGAGGTAAACAACACAGCCAGCTTCCTTTATAGGGCGTGACAGAGACAAAACGGAGCAACAGGCTAGGATAATTTGGAGCAAGGAAAATGGAGTGTCTTGGGGTGAGTGGGCTGAATTGTTTACAACTTGTTTAGTGCCCCTCCTCTTGTCTGCCCAAAGCAACGCGCAGTGTAGTCATCCCCACGTACAAACACACGTGAGACAAGCGTCGTGTCGACATAGTTCACGGTCACCATGGGCGTTACATTCGGTGTTTCCCCCAGCTTGCTCCATGTCAACTGTCGTTAAAACACAGTAACACCATGTGGCGAGCGGTGGCGCTGCAATTACCGGTACTATCCAAAAGCAGTATAATTTTAAATGCCTCCGTACCATTTATACCATGCACCCCTACCGCAATGATATTGTCCCAAATTGTTTTTATTTCACAATGTAGTGTCTGTGCATGATTTTTTAAAATGTACTTTCTTGGCTGTGTGCTTGTTTAGCACAGGATTGGGACATATTTAGTCTGTTCTTGCCGCAGATTGGCTGTTGTCAACCCACCGCCGCCGGCAAAAGTTCACTTCAGCCTTCGTCGGCGGAATGGGCAAGGGAGCAAAATTTTTGCTTAGAACGCTTCAAATGCGCTGCCAGTCACGAAAACCTTGCACTGTTGAGCAAAAATGAACTTCAAAGCCCACTCATTGCTTATGACTTGTCTTTTCCACAGAGTACTCAGGCCAATATCTCCCAGCTTGGATCCACACCATCCTCATCTTCAGTCTCTTCGAGTCATTGGACAACCCGGTCAAGTTCTCAATCTGGAGCTGCAGGCACAACTGGCCGTCCAGATCTGACGGCAGTAGCAACAGAGCAAGACAAGAAACTGAAGCAGTATCTGGAAGACGAGCGTATTGCCCTTTTTCTACAGAACGAGGAGTTCATGAGAGAACTGCAGCGAAACCGAGAGTTTCTTGTTGCCTTAGAGAGAGGTACGCTTTTCGTAGACACGCCACACTCGCATTTCAGCAAGCCTGTTCTTCTATTCTTCTCAAGTGACAGTCCTGTAGAAAAGTGTAACTGAGAATAGTCCATCTAGTATTGCAGTATCTATTTACTGTCTTCTGAAAATAAGTTGACACACAGCCATAATTGTCTAATAATTGGCAAGACAAGTGGGGTTGTGCATCGGATCCCGAGAATTGATTGGCGCTGGCACTAACGTTCTGATTCTTTTCTATTTTAAAATTTTGTTTCCTAGTTTCAATGCCAACGAAGGAGAACCAGTAGCAAGTGTGGGTGTATTATTCCTGCCTAACCACAATGTGGAGAAAGTTGGTACCGGTACAATGAACTGCGTGTTAAATGTTTATTTTAGTCTGTCGCGGGCCACGAAAAAAAAAATGGAAGGCAGTTGTGTAGACATCACCGGTTTAAATCATGGATCCGTTTTTTTCCCTTGCCTCCTAAAATAATCCAAATTGAGAGTAGTTTGGAACTGGAATTGAAACAAGGCGTCAAGTGATGCCCAACCCTAAACAGTGATACCGGTACATGTCTTTCACTCATTCAAGGCCACCTGTTCTGCTCACTATGTTTGTATTTCAGCCTGGACATTGTGGATTTGTATATAATGATACACTTCTCTCATACTCAGTGTTCAACATCATTGAAAACTTTTGGGGGATCTGAGAAGAATTTTTACAAAAATTGTTACTTTTCAGTGTATAATTTACTATACAAGCAGTGTAACGACCATAAAGTATTGAGTTTGGTAGTCGCTAAATATTTTCTGTTGCATTGTTGATGGTAGTGTATATTAAAATGGTTGCTGGATTGTGAGGGGAAAAGACTAACTTATTTTGAGGTACTTTCCCAACATTTAAAACAAGAGACAACACATTTGAGCTCTCTCATTGAGGATAAGAACAAGTTACTTAGAGGAACCACAATTGAATTGAAACCAAACCTGAAAATAATTGTGGAACACTGTTACTCTGTAATAGTACTCAATTTTGTTTACTTTATAACATTTGTAAAACATAAATTCTTAATCACAAAGCAATTGTAAACACAGTGAAGTAACGAAAAGTTGTATATTAAATAAAGGAATGGCAAAAAGGGAATACATGATGACAACATTTTCCTTGGCTTGAGTTCATATATGAATATTGATTCCCAACTAGGAACAAAAAGTATAAAAGTATTAACAAAACTACAGCTACGCACAAAACATGGGTTTTAAGGAAGCCTTCCAGAGATGCATGCCACCTTAAAAATATATACTTGGCAATAACTAATGATGGTCGTCAAGTTTAACCCCTTTAATGCACCCTGAAACCTGATAAGATGTCCACTGTAGTCACCGCTGTCCCTGAAAGGGTTAAAAAACAAAATGCAGTATTTCAGATTTTTATTTATTTATTTTTTTACATTGACTACCTTGATAAGATCATGACAATCTCTTGCGCTCTTTATGCTTGTGACACTGTGTAATTAACATGACACTTGTGAATATGATATGAAAGTGCTTTCACTTGGATAGCACTTTTCTACCTTCACGGTACTGTATACTAAAAGCGCTTTACCACTGTCTCCTGATGATGACGCAACATCACGAGCAACTGGGTGTTGAGTATATTGCTCAAGGACAGGTCAACGTGATCACTCAAGATGGAAGCCAAATTCTTCGAGTCGGCAGGCGGCAACTCAAGCACTTGTGTCAATCCACCCACAACATGTTGTTTTGTGCTAGGACTCATCCCTTTTTGGTTCATGATGATGTCAATGATCCTAACTAACATCTGCTCCTTTTTTAGATCGCTTGAAATACGAATCAAAGAGATCAAAGTGCAGTCATTCATCGAGCTCGGAGAATTGCACAGGTAGATATCATTCGCTGAATGGGCACCATCAAGCCATCACATTATGCATTGAATAGAATGCTCGTGTCCAATGTGATTTGTTGATTAATTGGTTAATTGCCCTCACACGATTCTATATCGATCTACAGTAGATACGGTATGATTACAGTCAGTGTTCCTGTTGTCATTGTGCCCTAGAATCTTTCTCTGCACCTTCACCGGAGGCTGTGTCAGAAGACGCGCTGTTTAGAGACAAACTCAAACATATGGGCAAATGTAAGTCTCCTATTTTAAACGCTACCTACATTTATTTTCGAATTCACGTTTAACCAAATGAATTTGTCTGTTTTCAGCGACAAGAAAGAAGCTTTTTGAAATTGCCAAAACATTTTCAGAAAAGACAAAAAGAAGGAAGTCGAAAAGGAGAACACTTCTGAAGCATCATTCGTATCCTGAGTTTTAATACAGCATATGTGCATGTATACACATGAACAAAATTGTTGGCATCCATCTGTTTAAAAAAACAACAAAAAAAAACAGCAACTTGAAAATGAGACTTAAATTGTGTGTTATTAATATGATATATTTTTGTGTTAGTGCACACTGCACCCTTAGCATCCTATCAGTCTCATTTTCACAAAAATTCTAAAAAATAAAAAAAAATTAAAAAAAAAAGCAGGTCACCTTTAACCTATGGTGGCGCATGACCTGCATCACCGGAAGTTGTTAGCGGTCAGCTGGCTGGAATTGCTGGAATTCCAGCTGTTGCGCTATATATTTTATTGTTATTATTATTCTCATTCAGTTTGTTTCATGGACAATTCACCGAGAGCACAGGCAGAGAATGGGAATCTGGAGGGCGGAGAGAAGCATTTTAAAACGGTACACGTGAGCTCCAATAGCTAGCTAACACACTAGAAAGTGTGCCTCACGCCTCCGCGTCAGGTCTCGACGAAGGTATGCAGCGTTTCCTTTTCACGAACTGTTGTCAACTTTTTTTTTCTGTTTCGTTCATCTTCGGGGCCGTTATGGCTGTTGTTCATCATGGCATGCGTGTGCGGTCGATCTCTGGAGGTCAGTTGATCGAAAAGTAGATCTTCAGTCAAAAAAGCTTAGGCACCCCTGATGTATACAGATGCAAAAATTAAGCTTCAAAAGAAATGTCAAGTTTATTAATGAAGCCCTTAGGGGTTAACAGGCCTATAGTTCACATTAATCAACAACATACCCTGGTCCAGGGACTTTAGAAGCGATCAGATGGACTAATCCCACCCCTTCCAGTTTTGAGCGGGACACCTTTATCACATTTTACGGTATGATGCTGTACAATGTTAGGTAGAACAGCTTGAGAGAAAAAAGAATGAAATGACGTGCCACCGATAGATGTCTCCAGGAACTGGTTCTCCTTAAGACCTGTCCTGGTCAATCAAAGAATACTAACTGAACCAAATTCCAGATATTTGGGATTGGGGTTGGGGGGCTAACCAGACCAACAAATAAGTCTTATGTTGAGACTTAAACATTCCTACAAAGGCAGCCACTCAAATTTCTGTGGTTAAGCCATTCCAGGGTATTGGAGCCCGATTAGAGAGTGCACTAGAACCTGCTGACTTCTTTTTGGCTCAGAGTTGCCCAAGGACAATGTTTTTTTACCGCCTGCAAGTAATTTCTTTTCAGCACAAAAATGTAATGTGTCTTATTTTCCTTCAATCATATTACTTTGTGAATTTCAGGTTAATTCAGTGACAATAGTTGGTGTGACTTTGTTGCCCAACAGCAGGCTGCCAACAATTTTGTCTGTGTGTAGTAGACATTGTACCCTCAAAAAAGGCGACAGTGCATCAAGAAAATTCATTCATTCAGACTTTGGCATTTACAGCAATTTAATGTCTGTCAGTCCTTCCCAAATGGCTATGTACAAGACATTGTAGAAGCGCGTGCATAACAATGAACTGTCTTTACCTAGTTTTCTTAATTCAGCTTTACCAGATTGGGCACTGCTCATTCCACAGCCAATCTTCTTGACGATGTGGAAGGAAACCCCTGTGGTAAGAAAATGATCTAATGTTTTGCGAACCTTTTCATCCACATCGGTTATTGTATTCTCAGGGCATTTTATCAGTTTTTACAGGACTTTCTGCATTGTCTCAGAACACGTTGCACCTCTCGTCGAAGCAGATTTTGTCAGTTTATGCGCAAGCGCTTGCTCGCGCAGCACTAGTCTGAGGAGATGGCGAAGGATCCAAGTATTTATCCTCTGAAAGGGGACGTCAACTCAAAAACCTTTGTCACAGAGGTTTTATGCAGCCCTACTAGTCTAAACACGGCATTTTGATAAATGTTGCATTTGTGTAAAATGACATCACAGTTGCTCAGGTAATAACCAATCATGTCTCAGCTTCAGAAAACAGGTGAGCCCTGATTGGTCGTGACCTGAGCAACTGTGATGTATTTTTCAGTTGATACAGTGGCAAAATGTCCACCTGAGATGGCCAGAAATGAGTGGATTTTGCTGCTTAACTCATATTACACAAATGCATTCTTATTAATGAATGCCGTCTTTCAACTAGTGGAACGAATTACGATAATGGATACTTCGGGGTTGACTTCCCTTTTAATAAACAAAAATGGCTTCACTCTTTTCGGAAGCAAATTCACAGTTTTTAACACTGGAGGGGAGAAGAGAGGCCTCTGCCTGTATCTCACGGAGGTACCTGAAGGCCACAGGTGGCTGTGTCGTGTTTGCAGGGTTCGAGAATTTTTGCATCGGGGCGCCCAACTCTCTTTCTTTGTTGCACAAAAGGATAGGTGCACCCAAATTTTCCATTGCATCGCATTCAACATCACAGTTTTATAGGTTTGCTGCATTTTTTTTTTTTTTAAAACAAGCCTTAACGGTATGGAATTTGTCAGTCATTCTTAATCGTTTTATCTGCAGTTATTTCAACTCTATTCGATGGGGGGAGGTCACTCACCTAGTCCTGTCCCATCACACTTTTTAGAACAATATATTACACCAAAAAATATGAGCAATTTTAGGTTTTATTTAGTTGCTGATGTTAGGATCGAGCATCTTAAATTGTGTATGTCCTTTTTTAAGAGCAAACAACTTTATGATCAAGACACTGAATATTGGCATTGAAATATTGAAAATTGTATTAAAAGTGGAACAGACTCGGGCTATGTTCACAAAAATGGCACTTCAGCAAATAATCAACATTTGGTACAAAGGTTTATAGAGAGTCACAAATACCTTTCTCCCCCCGCCATTTGAATGGCTGCTTGCACCGATGCAATCTCTCTTTTTTAAGCACACAATTTAGAAATGAGGATGCCTGAGTGGCCATATGGTCTCGGTCAAGCACCCTGGTTTGCACTTTTTTTTTGGCTTATTGAGTCTCTTAGAGAAGGAAGAAAGGACAGTGTTATACAAGATATGGGAAATGTATGTCATATGATGCATTTAAGTTTTTAAACCACTGGCCGCAAATCTGATGATACAACCACAAAGTCAATCATCAAACTGAAGCCAAGGGTGTCCTGGTACCAAGCTCACATATGGACACCCTTATATTTGAACATGGTGTTTGTTATGGGCAATCTTTGACGAGCAGAAAAGTCCAATAATAGAACACCGCTCAAGTTCTGATCAGGTCTCACTGTCATTGCCCCCGTGAGCATTGAAGTCCCCCAGCAAAACGATGGAGTCCCCACAGGGACCCTCCAAGGACTCCAAAAAGGGTGGGTACTCTGATCTGTTGTTTGGTGCATAGACACAAGCAACAGTCACGACCCGCTCCCCCACCCGAAGGCTGAGGGAGGCTACCCGGTGTGCACCCCAATGTACAATGTGTATGAGTATGCCCACATTTGCTCTGCCCCTCTCACCGTGGGCAACTCCAGAGTGAAAGAGAGTCCAACCCTTCTCGAGAGAACTGGTAGCAGAGCCCAGGCTATGTGTGGAGACAAGTCCCGTCCATGTCAAGTCGGAACTTCTCTCCCTCGCGTACCAGCTCGGCCTCCTTTCCCTGCAAGAGAACCCCTGGCTCCTTCCCCTTTTTTTTTTTCAGTTTCCCGTGATTCGTTCATCGTCAGCAAAATGGTCGTGAAGTTGGTCAATGAAAATAGAACTCTTCTTCTTCAACTGATGTGTTATAGTTGTAAATCTATGGGCTTTGTCGTACTAAGAACTAATGACATTTTTTTAAATAGGAATTGTGCAAACTAATGTCAGTTTATCTGTGTATAGAGGAAGAATGTCAATCGAGAAGAGCGGCCACTCAGGAAGAAAATGAGCAACGCAGTGAGCCAGATTCATGGTAAGCTCCTCATCACTCCTCCAACTTGTCCTGCAAATGAGCTTGTTGCATCATCTTTGTCTCTTGTTGGATAAAAACCTAAGCTGAGCATGTTGCATAATCACATTTATGCCACTTCCAACAAAAACACTCCATGTATTTAAGCAATAACATTAGCTTGAGTTCAGCAATGTTCAGACGACAGGGTTCATGGGATTTCCAAGGAAAGGAAAAAAAAAGTGATCATGTGTAAACACATGGAGAGATGTAGAAAAAGTTTGCTATTGATATTACCGTTTCCGACTTTGTTTAATAATTGTCGAACATTGTAAGAAATTAACATGAGTAGCGTCTTCCCAAAAGATGAACATTATTGATAAAATAGAATTAAAGCTTAATGTAAGCATTTTTTGTGTGTATCAAAATTGGAGGCCATTCCTATAAGTCAGGACCCAAGAAGGGAGTGTCATGTTCAGAAAGTTTGACGATGAGGATCAGCCTTGAGATCCTCCGTTTCATCTCCGGAATATATAATAACAGTAATATCAATATCACTAATGTCAATATCAAATCAAGAATCAATAACATACGTTATTTTTGTTAGTTAGTTTATTGAATATAGCTTGCTCTCTTAGACTGTGCCATGTAAATTGCTCAATAGACTTTTTTATTTTTTCTGTCTTTCTTTCTTTCTTTCTTTCTTTCTTTCTTTCTTTATTTATTTAGAAAAGTGATGGTTATTATAATACAAGGATTCTGCCTGACATCAGTGAAAAAATAAAAAGCCCTTCTTTTTTGGGGCATCAGTAAACAGCCACCAGAGGGCAGGAGTGAAGGTCGTGAACAGACAAAATGATGCCACACTCTCAAGTACACGCTGTACTGTGTGTGTGTGTGTGCGCGCGTGTGCGTGTGCGCGTGTGCGTGTGCGCGAGCGCATGAGAGAGAGAGAGAGAGAGAGAGAGACACACACTCTTGTGTTGGTGTGGGATGTAATTGATGTTTTCTCTTCCAGATCCTCCCATGCTCCACCATATCATAGTGACAGTGGCGCGGCACGTTGGTCGTGGCGTCGAAGCTCTTCCTGTCCAACTCCATCCAGCCCCCACCCTGTAACCAGGCAATGCAAAACTTGCAAAAGACGCCGATTGCTTCTTTCTAAGTCAAAGACCTGGATTCGCAACAGATTTGGACTGTTAGTCACTACATTATTTCTGTATTACAGTAATGTGTTGTTATACCGTTTTAATTGCAGAAGGAAAATTGTGTGTACTTACTCTGATTATTTTTTTTTAAATCCGTCCTCAAAACCTCTTCTTCGGGGTTAACTAGCTACCGCATTGCAACGGTGTTGCCTTTGTTACTTTCCCCTGTAGAGTAGCGTATTTTGTTTGTGATTAAGCATCCTCAGGTTGGGCATTTTCAATCCAAGACATGGAAAGTGCCACTTTATATACATAATACACAACTAAATAGTTTTTCCTATATTAGCTCTTTTTTTGTCACCATCTGAGGGCGTTGTTAGCTCTTTTTTGTCACCATCTGAGGGCGTTGCAGAAATATATTTTTATGCATCCAAACATTGCAGCCATTAAAGCTGAAACTGCCCAGAAGTCCACACTGAACCCTGGCAACAAGTTCATCACTTAAACATCATCAGGACCAAGGATGAGTAGGGTGCTTATGATTTCTCAATTTTTTTTTTGAATTTGTAACTGCAAAAAAAGGCATGTTGAATTTTTCAGCCAATTTTGTGTGTGTGTGTCATTTTTATTTTTAAATCTTGTGACAGGTTTACACCTGCATACTCCTGTCATGAATCAGTTTTGACATTGTGATCTCTGTTAATAGACGGATGTATTTGTGTTTTGTTTGCCATTTTTAGTCAGTTTACTGAACACACACAAAGCAAAAAAATAAATGTATATTCAGTTGTGTTTTTCCTTTGTTTTATTTTTTTCAATGATGAACTGAAATATTCATCTTCACTTCAGTGCTCCTTCAATGCATACTATTTTAGTGACACCTGGCTGGTCAAACAACTGCGAGTCACATGAGTGACTTGATTGATAAAAAAAAGATTATGTTGAAGTGTGTTGATAAAGCGATTGGGATGTAGCTTGGGAGAATTTATCTGCAAAATAATCACGAATGCAACCCTGTTGTGACAAGGTGCTTATGAAACGGCCAGAGGTGGGCATTCTGTCAGTATTGACTGAAGCCTGACGTGTTAATCACAGACGAAAGCGTTCGTCCGTCACCAGAATCATCACTAACTGGGTCAGTGCTGACGGACCTTAGCCCATCACTAACTCGTGTTTTGCTGACAACTGATGGAAACGCGTCTCGTGTGTTTTGTCGCGGGGGTGAATATACACAGGGGTTGCTTCAAGCGGACCGTACTGAATGGGCACGTTACAAATACATATGTACATTTTGATGGTCTGTCCTCCCTCCGAAACCTGGGCACCCTTCCGTCATTGTCCACCCATCCATCCATCCATTTTCCGATCTGCTTTATCCTCACAAGGGTCGCGTGGGGTGCCGGAGCCTATCCCAGCTGTCTTCGGGCAGTAGGCGGGGGACACCCTGAACCGGTTGCCAGCCAATCACAGCGCACATAGAGATGAACTATCTGTTCTCTCACTCACACCCAGGGACAATTTAGTGTGCTCAATCAGCCTGCCATGCATGTTTTTGGAATGTGGGATAGAAACCAGAGTACCCGGAGAAAACCCATGCAGGCACTGGGAGAACATGCAAACTCCACACAGGAAGGCCGGAGCTGGGATCGAACCCGCGACCTCTGCACTGTGAAGTCAATGCGCCATCGGGTCACCTGACCGCCCCCTCCATCCTTATTCATAAAATAATCATCCTCCAACGCCGTCAGACCACTTCCCTTTAAAGCACTTGCGTTCTTACATCCACCCCCGACCCCGCCCCCCCAAAAAAAGCATCCGTGAATGACGCCGTGGAAGAGAGGCTCAGGGCCACTTGAATCCCTATTCAAACCTCCACTACTTTAATATCAGCAGTAGAAAACAAACAGCACAATTTATTGCTATTGGACCACTTTACACATAAAAACTATAACTTATAAACAGCGTGAATAACTTTACACACACAAAAAACACTTTTTTTATGTGTGTGTGTGTTCAGCCCACTGCTGTTTCTCAGGCTGCCCCTTGGAGGTAGGCTACCCCAATAGGGACATGTTCCTTTTGAGCAAGACCAGCTTGTCAAAGCTGACAGGCCAAAGCGGATGATGTTGTTGTCGCTGAGTGTGGGATTGGGCTGTTCGTATTTAATAAATCAACCCACCCACACCTCCCTGTGGGTGCCAGCGCGTTGAAATGCAGTACGTGTGGTTGGGGTGGGTGACCAGTGGCGCGTTTCAAGTGTTTCAGGGCATTTTTTTTGTCCTTATTTTATTTTGCCCCAGTATGTGGAAATAAACTTTGGCCGCCTGTGCATGGATAAGCAGACACATTCCAAAAACATGCATGGCAGGTTAATGGAACACTCAAAATTGTCCCTGCGTGTGAGTGCGGATCGTTGTGTGTCTATAGGTGCCCTGCGATTATCTGACAACCTGTTCAGGGTGTACCTCACTTAGCAGCAGATATGAACGCTGTGAGAGAAACACAAGAAGAGCATCATGACATATTAATTGCCCTTTTGAGTTAATTGAAGTTGACTTTATTTGGTCTCCTCCAAGAGAAAACTTGTCTTATAGCATGGGTCACCAACGTGGTGCCCGCGGGCACCAGGTAGCCCGTGAGTACTACACCAATAGCCCGCCTGTCACATAGCGAGGTGGTGGTGGACCCCAAAAAAGCAGGCAGGAGGGAGGAGCAGGGTGTACTTGAAAGATTGTATTAAAACTCAAAAAACTAAATCCAAAACAAACAAAGTCCAAAGTATCAAACAAAACACATGACCGAAGATAAAACATAACAATGACCAAAACCTGACTGAAACAAACATGACAGCAGCCAACAAACAGCAACAATGACCCAACAATGAGTGGTCGGGCTGGGAGTCCTTTTAAAGCACTAATTACCTAATGACCAACAGGTGTGCAGCTGCCGCCCTACAGTGCCACCTCTTGGTCCCAAACCGAATCATGACACCGCCAGTGCTCGGATAGTGATTTGCTAGTAGAAATTATGATTTAAAAATGCAAATCCGGGCAGTATTGTGAGGCATCTTTAAGATGATCAGAGCCTGCAAATTAAAATCATTAAGGATTGAAAATAACACATTCTAATAGTATTAAATGTAATTTGTACAAATGTTATTTCAGACGTGTATCAATTTGATAGCCCTTCGCACAATCAGGGCACATTAAGTAGCTCTCACTATTAGAGGCATATGCACACTTTACCATCATGTCCTCCATCTTGTTTGTCTGTGTCCCTCTAATTGCTTGTTAATTAGGCTGACAGCATGATCCTGGGTGATCCTTTATAAAAAAAATAATAATAATAATCAGATCCTTTCTAAAAATTATACCCTTGTCAACCCAATTATAAGTTATAACTTGAAAGGCTTGTTCCTTTTAACGACGTACATGACTCACAAAAAATTTGGGATATTTTGCTTTCAGATGAAATTTCAGGGCGAGACGAAAATGGATTCAAACCTTTACAGGTAAACTTGATTTGATCTTCTCGAAGCTTTTAAATGCACATGTCCAACTGTTAAATGTTTGAGTACTTTTGGCACAAGTTGCTCCTCGTGAGAAGCTGAATGGCAAAATTCACAACAGGCGTTTGACCCTTGAATCGACCAATAAATATCTTAGTTCAATTAGAGCTGTTGTTCACATTTTGATGTCATGAGACCAAGACTACACCGAACAATGGATATGGGAGCAGAGAACCAGTTGAGCTGCTTGCATCACTCACAGGTCTGGGAGAGGCACAACTCCAGTTGACATCATGAGCTTCTCTGCCAAAAATATGCTGGAACTATGACAATCCGTAGTCATTATGTTGGTTGAGCACAAACAAATAGACAATAAAATGAGTCCAAGAATGACCAAAGTCAAATGGGAAAGGCTCCAGTTCGCTCACGGCCCTAATTGGGATCTTTACTTCAACGATTACTTTGATTTACTGTAGTTCCTCCGGCACATTTCTGGTCATTGGCCTGTCAAGAGCCTCTCCTCATCAAGGTTGCAGTGAATTAACACACAAGCAGACATACACATTATGAGCCAATACTGATGATATGTGTGTTATCTTAATATGTTTTAGCCCTTTCAGGGACAGCGGTTAATACAGTTGACAGTTATCTGGTTACAGGGTGTATGAAACGTTTAAATTAGTAATTGTGTAACTTGTGACAGGAGGTAAAACACCTGTCGGACTTCAGCGGTGTGCTGCTTGCCAGCAAGCTAGCTAGCATCGCCCTCGCAGTCTGGACAACTCTGACAATTCGCACTTTTGTTTGTAAATGTTTCAATATGCCTCTCCTCATAAAGGGAGCAACTTTATCCTGTTGGGCTTTTCTCATCAACATAACTTTACTCCTGTTGCCCAAAGTGCGGAAATGATCTCTGGTTTGTTTGCGGGTACGACTGTGCAAATGGCGTCACAGTGGCCCACTGAGCTACATTGTGATAACCTATCGACTTGTCGCGCTGCTTGCTATCTTGAAAGCGACTGAAGACTCAACAGTCTCTTACTGCGTTAAAATTGTCATCATGCAAAATAATCTCGTTGGTCACTAAATGTTCCTTCTAATCTGATTGTTTTTTTTTTTTTTTAATTTTACCTGTAGCAGAATACATGAGCCTTTTTACACAATGCCGTGCATGTATTCCATTACTCTCTAAGCGTGATCATTAGCATGAACTCAAGTCTCCAAACATTTTTTTTAGAACAGGGTGTGCCTACCATGTGACTGTTGCCTATCTTGTGCAAGCCTCACATACTGTACACATCAAAGGACTGGTTGACTGCGCACTAAACTGTGTGGCCCATGGCCAGTGTTGGGAGAGATGATTCACGTTGCAAACTATAAAGTTCAGCTCTCAAATTTTAAAATGAACTAATTCGTTTCATAGTTGTTCATAATTGATTTTCTTTTTAAACTGAGCTTATTGTTCCAAAAAATTGAACCACTTCATAATTTTTTTTCCATCCAATGTTTGCACCCATTCCATTCACACTAATATCCAGGTGGCGCTCTCTCCCTACAATATGAAAAATATGAGGAAAAAGTTGTTGAGTGGATATGATGATGATTATTATTATTATTATTATTATTTTTTTTTTATTTTATTTATTTATTTTTTTTTACAAATTACAACAAAAACAGGATTAAAGTACTGAATGTGCAAACACAAACATAATCTCCTACAGGAACCATGCTGAGCTAGGAAAGTAGGGATGTACCTCAAAGTCCCATAGTCAAAGTGAAAAACATTTCAAGGCACACTATATTTTGGCGAAGTCACTTTTCAATTTATTTATATTTTTGGAATGTATTATTTCCTGACTTGTTTGTCCAAAGAAACAGGCTGTAACCAGGGTTCGAAATTAAGTTTTTTGAAACACCTCTTCTTCTCCTTTCGGCACGTCCCTTTTCAGGGGTCGCCACAGCGAGTCATTAATTCCCATCCGTCCCTGCAAACCGCCCTATCAACTCGCATGTCCGTCTTGGCAAAAGTTTTACGCCGGCTGCCCTTCCTGACGCAACCCTCCCCATTTCTCCGGGCTTGGGACCGGCACCGGGGAACAGTGTACCCCCAGGGGAGGGCACTGCTCCCCAGCGGCTGGGTTAAGTTTTTTGAAACACCAGCCAATCAAAATTATTACCAGCGATTTTTTTTAACTATTATTATTTTTTTTTACATTTTAGTTCCCATGTTTCTATCTACCTTTATCGTGCTGGTTGCACTCTTGACTGCAGTCTGACATATCGGCATTTACACTGCCAATGGATGGATTAAACATCATTATGTAGCATTACGGCATAGTATTTATTGCAAATGTAGGAGTCACTGCCAGGAGTTCAAATGAGAGAGAACAAAACATAGCGGGTTTGGCATCCTTTGAATTGGAACAATTCCCATTCATTCTTTCAATTTTGTTTCCAAACGATTCTCAATTTTGCTAACCCCATTCATTTTTTAGTGGCTCGCAGCGCAGACGGAAAAAAAACGTTTTCCACTGGCCGTGTCGTTTGCCTGCGTTGTACTACAGTACCTACCTTTGACACTGATTGGCAAGTCAGATGAGCAGAGGTTTTTTCTCATCTCTCACTTCCTTGGCCACAGGCTATGCCAAAATCCCGGTGAACCCTTGATTTTTTAAATTTGTTTTTTGCTTTATTATCTCGAGCAGGGTTTTTTTTCTTCAACTATGAAGTATATATAAAAATAAATATATCTAAACAAAATTTTACCAAGAGTAATGAATTAATTTAGTGTTAAATTGAAAGATGTCCAAGCAGCCTTTGCCTCCTTTTATTTTTCCGTATGTGGCCCTTCAAACTATGGGCGCCCGTGGTTTAAATAGAGTTAACCAGTTATTTTTGGATGAACCCATCTGACCTATCCATACACCATCTATCCATTTTCTACCGCTTATCTGGGGTCAGGTCATAGGGCAGGACTTCCCTCTCCCCAGCAACTTGTTTCAGCTCTTCCCGGGGGCTTCCAAGCATCCATGTCGAAGGCTCATCATAGATTATGATGCTAACCTCTCTTCACCCCAAAAAATAAATTATAGATCATGATGCTAACCCCTCTTCACCCCAAAAAATAAATTATGTTTATAACTTGTATGTTGTTCACATTACTTTGGATTGATCGGGCTACATGCCATCTTTCTGTCTCTCCCACACAGACACACACACATCTAAGTCCCGTGATTTTATTATTATTAATATTGATGACAGCAGCTGTACTGTTATATCAATAAAATAGAATGGCTACATACAGATGCATGAATGCACACAGAAACAGCAACCAGAGGCATGTCTGATTAAATTAATTGATACTCAATTAAATGTTTATTTAATTTTGGCATTGTAGCTTATTTAGACTAGCCAACAGTATTTTAAATACAAGTCAATAGTTTGTATGCCGCATAATTGGCACTTCTCATGAGGATTTCGGCCATGTAAGCGAGGCCGTTCCGGTGCAGAAAAAAAATGAACGAGAGCACATAGAGTGCATGGTAAACTGTTTTTTTTTTTTTTTTTTTACGTAGCAGATAAATACAGAAATAAACCTGATGCTGACCTGAACATCTGACAGACCAAAATACCAAACGTGACAAAAGGTACTCATGTTTCAGTCTGTGTCAACTGCGTTTTAGTTTGACGGAAGAAAGAGTAATGATTTAAAAATGAATTGCATTTATTGAATGATTTAACATTAAAAAAAATATACGGGGAAAAGTCATTTATAAAGTCAACATGACAGAAAGCCTTGTTTTCCCATTATAATTTCTGCTTTACCCGCAAACACATTTATTATGTGAACTTATTGTATTTATAAAATACAATTTCTGAGTCTCACTCCCGCTACGTGTTCTCATGGGACTTTACCCAATGCTACTCTTAAAGTGACAGTGCTTCATTTACTAAACGAGCCAGCATTCACTGCAACAGTCCAAGTATGGTTCAATTGGTTCCATCCATCCATCCATCCATTTTCAACTTATCCTGAACTGGGTCGCAGAGAGTTACTGGAGCTTATCCCTGCTGACTTTGGCGGAAGGCAGACTACACCCTAAACTGGTCGCTAGTCAGTAGGGCACAATATAGAGACAAACGAACAATGACACCCACATCCACACCGTCAAGTAGGAACGATTCTACGATGCCAACACACAAGTCAGGCGAGTATCCCACGACACCATCAGCGACCTTCAAGTAGTTTTATAAGCTTGGATGTTTCATCCTGGACAGTGGCTCTCACACTCACTAGTCCCCGGCCTCCTTCCTTTCGGCTTGCGTACAGTCTCAGGGTGCTGGATTTGGGATGGAACCCTCCATGCATGGTTAGGAGCTTTCGGGTCTTAACGTCCGTGGTCTGAATCTCTTCCTTTGGCCACCTTTTTATTCCTGCAGGGTATCTGATCACTGGCAGGGCATAGCTGTTTATTGCTCGGGTCTTATTCTTGCCATTGAGCTGGCTTCTTAGGACTTGCCTCACTCGCTGGAGGTATTTGGCCGTAGCCGCTTTCCTTGTTGCCAGTTCGAGGTTGCCATTGGCTTGTGGTATACCGAGATACTTGTAGCTGTCCTCAATGTCTGCTATTGTTCCTTCAGGGAGTGAGACCCCTTCAGTGCGGACTACCTTTCCTCTTTTAGTCACCATCCGACTACATTTCTCAAGCCCGAATGACATCCCGATGTCGCTGCTGTAGATCCTGGTTGTGTGGATCAGGGAGTCTATGTCCCTTTCACTCTTAGCATACAGCTTTATGTCATCCATGTAGAGGAGGT
>NW_017842059.1:4986671-5001715 GCF_001891065.2 Hippocampus comes
TATATATATATATAGAGAGAGAGAGAGAGAGAGAGAGAGAGAGAGAGAGAGAGAGAGAGAGAGAGAGAGAGAGGGCCCAGTGTTCGACTAGTTAGCGCGTCGGCCTCACAGTGCAGAGGTGTAGGGTTTGTGGAGTTTGCATGTTCTCCACGTGCTGCATGGGTTTCCTCCCACATTAAAAAAATGAGCCTCGCAGGTTAATGGAACACTCTTAATCAAGGGTGCCCAACCTCTTTTGATCAAAGATCTACTTTTCGATCAGCCAAACTCCTCCTGCGATCGACCCATTACCTCACACAAGTCAAGTCAAGTACAACTTTATTGTCAAATGCGCCGTATGTGCAACATACAGAACAGATGAAATTTCTTCCTCTCAAGCCCATACACACGCATGCCATGATGAGCAACAGCCATAACGGACCCTAAGATGAACGAAACAGAAAAATAAAGTAGACATCAGGTTTGTGAAAAGGAAATCACTGCCTACCTTTGTCGAGAACTGATGCGGAGGCATAGGACACACTTTTGCAGCATGTTAACAATTGTAGCTTACGTGTACCGTTTTAAAATGCTTCTCTCGGCCCTCCACATTCCCATTCTTTGCCAGTGTCCTCAGTGAATTGTACATGAAACAAACTCTGAAGAATAATAATAATAACAGAGATATCGCACAACAGCTCTGATCGCCAGCAGCAATTGCAAACTGCTGACCGCTCACAAATTCCAGTGATGCAGGTCACGCGCCACCTGAGGTTAAAGGTGACCTTCTATTTTATTTATTTTTAATTTTAATTTTTTTTAATACTTTTGGTGAAAGTGAAACTAATAGGATGCTAAGGGTGCAGTGTGCACTAACACAAAAATATATCATATTAATAACACACAGAACCCAACAAAAGCTTTGAGGTTTTTATTTATTTTCCCCTCTACACCCTTCGCAATCAACTTGGGACCAGTCCGCGTACTACCAGTCCATCACAATCGACGTATTGGGCACCGCTGCTCTAAACTGTCCCTAGGTGTGAGTGTGAGGGCAGATAGTTGTTTGTCTATGTGTGCCCTGCGATTGGCTGGGAACCAGTTCAGAACCAGTTCAGGGTGTCCCCCGCTTACTGCCCAAAGACAGCTGGGATGGGCTCCAGCACGAGCCTTGAGAGGATAAGACAATGGATGGGTGGATACCACAGTAAAAGATTTTGAGTTGAACGTTGTGTCATACTCCTCATCTACATTCCTCCTGTCAAGATCACACTTCAGGGCTTGGTTCTTCTCCACCGCATGGTTGATTTCAACATACTTGCACTGATAGAAGTCACATTCTGTCATCGGTCTGTCATCAGTTGGCTTACAAACTTCAGCTCCACCCTCTGCCTCATCATCTCCTTGTGGGGCCGCCAGTGGTTCCTTCGCGGGATCATTAACTGACATCTCATCCATCTCGGATAGTATTCTATGTCCTGCAATCTTCCCTGCTAAAAAAACAAAACAAACAAACTAGGTAGCGAGGTGTTACCTGTGGTGACTCTGATAAAGAAAAACCAAAACAAAACAGCTCAGACCACCATTGGTGCTCATCATGAGAAACACCATATGATGGTTTTATTGTGCTTTCCTGCTTGTCTTACTGGTGTCAGCAGCTTACAGTAAGGCAACAATGGCATGCTGGTTACAGTTAAAATACAAGAAAAAAATTATTATTATTATTGTTTTGCTGGGAATTGCCAGGGCCACTGGGAGCAATTTAGGTTCACTTTTTCGCACAGGGACACATTGGCAGCAGACAGTCACAGCTGGAATTTGAACCACCAACACTTCGGCCATTGGATAACCCACCACACTAACTGTGCCACCGTGACCCAGCAAGACCAGCATGAGGCTTTGGCCCTGCTGGAAGAAAACAGATGAATGATGAGTCAGGTGAGAGAGGCAGGCACCTACCTGGAACATTGTCATGAAAGATAAAAGATGACTCCTTTGACATTCAGTTCTAAACACCAACCACACGGGACGGACCTAAAATAGAATTAGGGTTGAACCATTTTTGTGCCTGGGGCGGCTTTGTTTGACATTTAGACTAATTACACAAAATAGCAGGTGTGAGCCAAGAACAGTAAAATACTTGCGCGTTGGGTAACTCAGGGTGTCCTATAGACTCACTCGCATTGTGCTTGATAATGAGAAACATTTTTCTGTTTTCTGCGGGCTCATTGTCGACAACTGTACATAAAAGAATGGAATGACATTGTTCACCTTATATCAGATCAAAATCAACTACCGCATACTCTGTGTTTTTTATTCATGCCATATTCACACGAGATCAGTGGTTCTTAACCTTGTTAGAGGCACCGAACCCAACCAATTCACCGAACCCTTCATTATTGAAAAATACAAATCTGATGCAAGAAGTGTTCCTTCAGTTTTGAGACTAGAGTTTCTCAACTTGGCATGACAAATCATGCGGATAGAACGCTGAGTCCCATCACGTTCCGTGATGCATGTGAATCAATGAAGTACATATTCGTCCAACAACTTTGTTTTTTTTTTCCTCGACATAGTTGGCATGTATTAAAAAATTCTTTTAGAAAAAACACATGACGTACTATCATGACAGTCACGACAGAGTGAACTAAATATCCCACAGCACATGATTGGAGAACCAATGTAATGTGATTGTCTGAAGCCTGTGACAGCCAAGCCGGCGTGTCATAACTAATTGACATGTTGAGTCGGGTGTGTTTTAACCTTCATGGCAGAGGCTCTGTCGAACCCCTGAGGCCGATTCACCGAACCCCTGGGGTTCGATCGAACCCAGGTTAAAAACCACTGCACTAGATGGAGTTGCCTGGTGCCATGATTGACACATGGTTAGGATTTCCTCACTCCTCACTGGTCTGCACTCACCCCGTGCCACATTTAATCGCACCTTAGCACTACTATATCGTCAAATAATACCAGCCAAAACTTGCCATATACTGGCGCAATACTTTCCATTCCACTTAAAATGGTGAAGACGCAAATATGAAATGTTTTCAAATCTCACTTTAAATTGCGATCACAAAAAGGAGAGCTCAGCTGTAAAATAAACAAGAACACAACTTGGAAAAGAAATAGCTTTTTTTGACAAAGTCTTTCAAAGAAGCCTTTGATATCGTTAAACACTTTGAGTGACAGCGGTTATTATAGTGGACAGCTTATCATGTTATCAGGGTACAGGTCATCATTATTGGTGCATGAAAGGGTTGAATGCAAAATCTGACAACTCCAACATTTTCACAAGAATGATGAAGGCTTCATTGTAGAATCTGCAGAACCTGCTCGATCACCTATCTAATCAATAGAGATGGGAATTTCAGCTTATTTTCTGCGTCTTTAGGCTCAGCTCCCTAAAATAAGTCATCAGGTTGTAATCATTAAAATGTAAATTATTTCTCCAATAAATTACTAATTTAACATATACTTTGTACTGCATTCCACATTGCATTATTTATCTAGCTTTATTAATTCACATACTGAAAGTGAAATAAATACCGGCAAATACAAACACAAATGACCATCAGAAATGTTTATTTTTGAATTATTATAGCTGAGCACCAACAAAGATTGCATTCACTTGCATGCTGTACTATCCACCTGTCTGAGCCAATTGAAAATAAGTACAGGTAGTACCTAATAAGTGTACCTCGGACGGCTAATTTTGAGGTATTGATGTGGACTGCTGTTAAAATATCTGGTGTTGCCATCTTTTGTTTCTAGACTATCTTGTATTTGCCAAAACAACAAGGCCGCAATGCCTGTGGTTAATTTGAATGCAAGGCAATTAATAAAGAAGAGGAATGAATTTTCTAGCCAGCAGTGAAGATAGAAATGTGGTGCCTTCCTCCACTACAGAAAATACTGTTTTATCCTGTTAAATTACAATTTGTTATTCTTAACCAAGCATTAGCTGATAATTTACTTGTGAGGATGAATACTTGATGATATTTTCGATTTTTTTTTAATGCGGTAAAATACTGTCCTAACATTGGTAATTTACAGCAATCCCTAGTTTTATGCTGTTAAATTACAGTAATCGACTGTTCTTGTTATTGGACGTTATTTTACATGGTATGGATGAATATTTAACTCAATACTACAATAAATAGTTTCAAATAAGAGTAGGTTATAATGTTTCTTGTTATTGCATGGGCATTGACAATCTGCTAGTCACGTGACAACTAGTAAAACCACAAGAGACTAAGGATGCGTTCGGAAATAATTTTTTTTAAAAACGTTTCTTTTTTTCGCTTGTTAGTTCAAACGGCAACAAAGCAAGACATTTGCAAATGCTTAGACAAGATACTGTATGTATATTTCAGGGAGGTGGCCGTTGGGGCGTAGATTTCGAAAGATTGAGCATCCACCTCCACAGATAGAGACTTCACTCTGAGTAGCTGCCGTGTTCAAGTGACACAAAATGACACATAGCAAATATCTGATGTTTATAACAAATCAATTGCTTTAGAAAGGTAAGAGTGAAGAGAGAGAAAAGGTGTCTTTTCACCAGTGGATCAGAGACGTCAAGCTCAAAATGTGCACACGTCTGCTGCAAGCTAAGTTTGAAAGTAAACGAGAAGCTGTAGCGTCCATTGATGAAAAAAGAGATTGGTTCACTTTTCCTGTCCCATATAAATCCGTTACAATTTTTAAGCGGCGATTCTCAGTTGCATATACGCATTCACTTCGACTCTCCTCTGTCCTCATCCTCGGCTTTGCTTTCTGGGGGGTAGGAAACGAAACATGGAACAACCCTGTGATAAGATTTGCCTCAATGGGCCTTGTCTTCAAACGTCACTGCCAGAATGATTTAACAGGCATTGCATTTTGAAGTACTGCTACCAACACAGAGAACAAACTCACAGCTGTGACTTCAGCTCAACACTAAACAACTTCTGATTACCTTTAATTGCGCGAATTCCAACCATTAATTTGCTCCTCGGAATGAATGGATCCACCCATTCAAGTATTTAAGGCTGCAGAGTTTTCCATCACTGACAAAGGACGTCTACAGCAGCATCATGTACTGTAAGCATTTTCATGTTTTTCCTCGCACGATATATCACTTGTACAATTCAGCTTGCCGGTACTCTCTTGAAAAGTCGTTGTATACTCGCAGTTGTGACTTGTTGAAGGTGTTACTTAGACTGTGCCTCTTTGGTGCGTATGATTAGATAGGTGACTTGAGACACGACGTCAACTTGCAGTGACCTTTCTTTTTCCATTGAGAGATGGCAAGAGAAAGGTCACCGCAAAATAACGCCCTGGCTCAACTCAACTAATATGTGCCAAAGAGCCCTTAATCTAACAAATGCTAATAACGCTTGTAAAATCAATTGTTGTTGTTGTTGTTTTTTTTTTTAAAGAACCTCCCTCCCACCTTGCTATGAAATATGACATCTCCAATGATGACAAAATGGGTAATGTAGAAATATTTTCTCAATTTAACAGTGTTACATTTCACAGAACACAATATACAGCAATTAACATGAGATGTTTTCCGACAGCTGGGGATCACACTTGTGCTACTGCATACTGGTAAGATCCATTTTAAGCAATGCAACCTTGAACTGCACAATGTTCCCGTTAAACATTGTCCCATCTATCTGTCAGACACATTTCACGCACGCACGCACGCGCACGCACACACACACACACACACACACACACACACACACACACACACACACACACACACACACACACACACACACACACACACACACACCATTTGATAACTTGAAAAACAAACATTAAAATATGCATTTTTTTTGTGTATGTATTCTTCTAGCAAATCACGTGCAAGCCGGCGGCAATCGTAAGCATGCTACTCACTTCGTTTATTCCGCATAAAGCTCAGGAATGAGGTCTCAAACTTAAAAAAGCAAAACACCAGCAGTATTATATGAGCGAGTCACATAAGGGTGTATAAACACATCTCACGTTGAAATGTGGTCTGACAATTATTAGAATACACTTGAGTCTTTTCTCATTTGGTTAAATGTTGGTCAAATGGTGACAGTTTTGGAACTTTGATCTCCAAGTGATGATTCATGCTTTTTAATCACATATTGTTGGAGGCTTTTTTTTTTTAATCCATGTGCTTTGTCAAACTAATTTTTGTTCATCTTGTTCCATGACACGACAACCACACCAACTCCACCTTATGCCTCTTGGACGAAAGACAAAAAATGCTGGACTAAATGGTATAATCACGACAACCCCGATAACAATGGAGACTACGAGACCCTCAGTAAACTGCGCCGTGAGAACCCGATGGAAATCTGCGATGTGCCAATTCAAATTGAGGCTCGGACTTTATCTGGAGAGAGCGTCGATTCAACAGGCGAGACAATCCATAAGTAAGTAGCGGATGCAGCACAAATATACACACCTGATTTTTTTTTTTTTTTCGATGAAGTATACATTCAAGAGCTTAGCTTGAGGGCAAAAATGCTTTCAACAAAGTTACAACACGTTATCATTTTCAGGGAATATTTAAAATGCTTTTTAAATACTGGAGTGTGGCAGTGATAATAATAATAATAATAATAATAATAATAATAATAATAATAATAATAATAAACAAGGTTGTAAGGATGCATAGCAACAACCAAAGTCAAACTCAGAGCGAGAGCAAAGGAGGTTTTTATTCTTGTCACTTTCTGAAGCCCAAACGGAAGGCAGGCAACTCCACCACCAAGTAATCGTAAAGCTAAGATACAAATGATCTTTGGAGCTGGTGCTCATGATGTATTCCTGGGGGAAAGGTGGCAGCATGGTGGGCGACTGGTTAGCACATCTTGCCTCACAGTGCAGAGGTGCAGGGTTTGATTCCAGCTCCTTCCTTTGTGTAGTTTGCATGTTCTCCCTATGCTGAAGTGGGTTTTCTCCGGGTACTCCAGTTTCCGCCCACATTCCAAAAACATGCATGGCAGCTTAATGGAACTCTTGAAACTGTCCCGAGGTGTGAGTGTGAGCGCGTATGATTGTTCGTCTATGGGTGCACTGTGATTGGCTGGCAACCGGTTCAGGGTGTCCCCCACCTACTGTCTGAAGACAGCTGGGATAGGCTCTGGCACGCCCCGCGACCCTCGTGAGGATAAAGCGGATCAGAAAATGGATAGATAGAAAATACAGAGGCGCATGAAGTTCCGGCTTCTGTTTATTCCAAGTTACCAGGATGCTGTATGGAGGAAAATTAACCTAATTCTTTAAAATTGTCCGAACGTGGGTTTTTGTAAAAGGTATATATCTTATAGCTTGGCGCTGGTGCTGTTGCTGTTGAGCAACCTCCAACTGGGTCCCAAAGCGGCTCCTAAAGCCGCAGCGACCCGGGTACCCGCAGACCCAGTTGTCGGCTGTTGACTGGGAACTGTTTGTAGCCCGAAGGCACGCCCAACACCGCTTGGAGGTCGTTCCCAAGTTGGGCTGGTGCTGGTGCTTTTCAAGGTGAAAAGGTCCTCAGAAATTGTGACTTTTTAAAGACGAAGGAATAGCTGTTACAGGCAATTCTGTGGTTTGGTGGCCATTACGTTAAGTTTTTTTATTTAAAAACGTTTACCAGTGAGCCAGTACTACAAAGGAAAAAGTTCAGACATTCTGCAAGACAATTTAACGATAGCACCATGGGTCGACGAAGGTAGTCTGTCTCGCTTTCTTTCTTGCTCGGCTCCTGGCGAGTCACCAAGCTGTGCTCTCTCTCATTCCCTCTCTCGCCCGCACATGTTGCGGCAGCCACAGGGGTCACTTGATTAAACGCTCTAAATCAGGGGTGTCAAACACATTTTTTTCGCCGGCCACTTAAGTGTTATGTTAGTTATGAAACCAAATAAATCTTTCATCATCTCATCGTATTATGATTTGTACACAACAATTTGATGGATTACTAGTTTTGAAAAAGTGAACTATTTGTTTGCTCAATTATTGTTCAAGTCAGTGTAACCAGGGGAACAAAATGATTGCAAAACTTCAACTTTATTTATGGCAATTTGACATGTTGGTACATATTTTAACAAGGATCATGGAAGTTGACACACGCGGGGCTTATAAAATGACACGGTCTTGAGTTTGATAGCTGTGCTCTAAATTGTCCCGAGGTGTGACTGTGAGCGGGAATGGTTGTTTGTGTGCCGTGCGGTTGGCTGTTCGAAAGACCACCATTTTATTTGTTCAATATTTAACTGTGGCTCCTGCCATATTGGCAAGTCAGTTCTTATGTCACTTCCATTTATGGCTCGACATTAAGCTTTTACATCGTGTAAAAAAAAAAAAAAAAAAAAGATTTTACATCCTGATGGCCACATCGGTGAGTTCAACGTCATAATCGTAACCTAAGTTCCTTGTTTCAAAGTGTTTGTTATTCATTCAACCCAATATATTGTCACTCACTTACCGCTGGGAAAGAACTGGTCTCTTCCATACAAAATATTTTCATGTAAATATAATAATAATAATAATAATAATAATAATAACAATACATTTTATTTAAAAGCGCCTTTCATGCCACCCAGGGACACTGTACAGACAATCCAATGTAAAAATAAATAAGAGAAATATTGTATAAAAACAGGACATAAAATCACAAAACAGAGGAAATGGAAGAATTATGTGTTGTAGGCAGTCCTGAACAGAAATATAGTAAGGAGCAATTGTTTTAAAAAATATAGATATGTATGATTCTGCCTACCATTATCTTCTTAAATTAAAAAAAACATTTTTTTTTAAGCTGCCTCTTTCTCTCAAGAGATTTCGCTGGTCTGTACCATTTCACCTAATGGCACTGTCGTATTTATCCATGACATCGCATGAGTTTGTCTTTTGTGAGTTACTGCTCATGGCTCAGTTATACAATATCAAACTGAGTATATTTTCACCTTTTTGTGTTGGTCTTTGGACACTGTTAGCCTGTATGATTGTATGGAAAAATACGGATATGCATTTAAAAAAAAAAATCTGGCTGGCCCTTCTGTCTTTTTTGCTATTTGTTCAAGAGAGATGCATTACTGCGACATTGGCGAGGCAGCTGCTACGTCACTTTGGCTTTTGACCCGACAGTTCTTGTCCAGCGATTATGCAATATCAAAGACAATAGTAAATATATGCAATATTTTCGGCTTCTTCCATTAGAAAGGATAGACAGACAGACTTTCAATGTTGCCATCTACTGAATAACTATGTGATGTTGGTTAATAGTGTTGTTAATGATGGGGCTATTTGTTGCTAAAATTTGCCAACTGACCTGGCAGTCTTTTTGTTTTTTTTAACCTTGCATTGATTCAAATGTTTAGAAATTCACTTGACTTTCTCACCGACATGGCGCAAATAGAGAGACAGCAAATAATATATTTTAAATCCATTTATTATTGGCTGCGATTGACTGGCAACCAGTTCAGGGTGTCCCCCGCCTCCTGCCCGATGACAGCTCGGGCAGGCTACAGCACGCCTTGTGAGGATAAGCGCATCAGAAAATGGATGGATGGATATATATTATTGGTAAAATTATTATAAAAAATAAAGATCTAAAATATTAGATTCAACTCCATCTTAATAATATCTAATTCGATGTTGTTTTAACTCTGATTGTTGAATTATTAAAATGTAGGCTCCATTTTGATTACATTTTGCTAGAATAGCGGCACAGGAGCCAACTGGTTAGCACATCCTCCTCACAGTGCAGCGGTAATGGGTTTGAATCTGGCCGTGGAGAAAACCCACTCAGAAAACTTGCAAACTCCACACAGGAACTTTGGGGCCAGAATCGAACCCTGCACCTCTGCTCCATGAGGCCGACGTGCTAACCAGTCAAACACCATGTCGCCTTTGTGCCTCTTGATAAACTAAAATCATACGCAAAGTGAGTCCAATTGGCTGGATAGTTTTTTCCTGTAGTGAACCAAATATAGTGAGAGTTATTTTGCTTTTTATGGAAATGCTGTTCATCCATCCATCCATTTTCTACCGCTCATCCGGGGTCGGGTTGCGGGGGCAACAGTCTTAGCAGGGAATTCTGGGCTTCCCTGCTAAGGCTGTTAGCAGCCCAGACTTCCCTCTCCCCAGCCTCTTGTTCCAGGTAAATTGAGAGCTTCATCTTTTGGCCAGCTCCTTCCAAACCACAACAGACCGATAATTCCGCATCACAGCAGACGCTGCACCGATCCGCCTGTCAAACTCCCGCTCACTCCTGCCCTCACTCGTGAACTCATGAGATACTTAAACTCCTCCACTCGGGGCAAGATCTCCTCCCCGACCCGGGGAGGGCACTCCTCCTTTTTCCGACTGAGGACCATTGTTTCAGATTTGGAGGTGCTGATTTCCATCTCAACCACTTCACACTCGGATGCAAACTGTTCCAGTGAGAGTTGGAGAGCCCTGCCTGAAGAAGCCAACAGCACCACATAATCTGCAAAAAACAGAGATGCCATACTGAGGCCACCAAACCAGACCCCTTCAACGCCACGGCTGGGCCTAGAAATTCTGTCCATATAGGTTATGAACGGAATCGGCGACAAAGGACGGCCTTGGCGGAGACTCATGGTTGTCTTTCTTGCAAGAGAGAGTGCACTAAAACATGTCTCGGTTCATAATCTCAGAGCAGCTCTCCAGTTGGCTCTGCCTTGTAAGCTGTTACAGATTCCAGGGCAACTCTAAAATTGCCCCCGTAATTGTGTTCATTATGGACAATCCGCGATGACCGCAGAAGTCCAATAACAGAACACCACTCAAGTTCTGATAAAAGGGGCGGGGGGGCGGGCGCTCCTCCCAATCCTGCTCTTCCGAGTCTCACTGTCATTGGCCAAGTGAGCATTGAAGTCCCCCAGCAAAACGAAAGAGTCCCCAGAGGGAGTGCTCTCTTGCACACGGTCCGAGGGCTCAAAAAAGGGTGGGTACCCTGAGCCGCTGTTTGGTGCTTAGGCAATGAGGAAATGCAAAGGCAGGTGCCTTGATTGACTCATCCATGAGCTAATTTGTTGTATCTGGAGCAGAGAACGTGACAATAAAGTTTCTGTATTCTATTTTGTGGTTGTTTTTGTGCTCTCGAAACAAAGTTGGGTTGAGCATGTCAAAAAGCTGTGCAAGTCTATTGCGGCATTCGAGGAAGGTGGGAATTTGAACCTTTCCGACCACAGATTCTGGAAAGTGAACTCCAACGGCCCTTTGAAGTGGGAGATTCGAGATTCAAAGTCGAAAAAAAAGGACCCCGAGTTCACCGGCCGACTTCAATGTGGTGTCACTCGACTATTGAGACTTTCATCCATCCATCCATCCATTTTCTGATCAGCTTATCCTCACAAGGGCATGCTGGAGCCTATCCCAACTGTCTTCGGGCAGTAGGCGGGGGGCACACTGAACTGGTTGCCAGCCATTCAAAGGGCACACATAAACAAACAACCATCTGTGCTCACACTGACACCTAGGGACAATTTTGATTGTTCCATTAACCTTGCACGCATGTTCTTGGAAACTTTTTGTTGTTTACATTCGCCTCGAACACTTTGAGGTCGGAACAGAAAAGATTCGAGTGGAATGGAAATTTTTTTTGGTGGGGTGTCAGTGACAGTCCGGGCGGAAAAAGAGATGGCCAGGCCCAAATTGAATGTATGAATGCGTCTAAGTCAACTGGTTCTGAATCTGTATCTGTATCATCTCTGCAGGTCTGACACAAAAACAGGATTCATCTGTAGAAATGTAGACCAATCAAGTGGAATTTGCTCGGATTATGAAGTTCGTTTTCTGTGCCCTCTCACTTTCTGCCATCCAGAAGGTAATCATTTGTCCATATGAAAAGAAGTACTCGTAGCTTATTTAAATCTGTATCTTTCTTAAAATGTCAACTTCACCGAACATGCTAATAATGAAGTGTTTTCACAGCAATGCAAGCCTGTTTTGTACTATATGTGTTGAAGGAGCCTTTTGTCTGTTCGTGTCAATTTACGCTCTTTAATATCAAATCAAAATCTTCTACAGCAGTGGTTCTTAATTGTTATACACTCAGGACAACCGAAAGCAAGGACGTCAAACTTATTTTAATCCCGGGCCCCTTTGGAATTATGACAGTGAAACCAAATAAATGTTTAATTGTCTGATCGTATTATTACTTGGACACAACAAATGGATCGATTAGACAATCAGTCAACTATAATAGTTTGTTCAATTATTGTTCAAGTGAGTGTAAACATGGTCACAAATTTTATTGCAAAATCTCAAGGTTATTTATTGCACATGACAACTGGACATTTCGGTACAAATTTTAGCAAAGGATCATGGATGTAGACACACATGATTTTCTTTTGCGGGCCACATAAAATGACGTGGCGGGCTCTATCTGGTCCCCGGGCCTTGGGTTTGACTCCTGTGACCGAAAGGAATAGTTGCCTTCCCAAGAATTACTATCTTTATTCAGAAAAATTGTATTTGAAGTTAATTTAAGCAATAATATATAACAATTTGAACCACACAAAATAGATTGTGGTTCACAAGTCACAATTATTATTATTATTAGTATTATTATTAGTAGTATTAGTATTATTATCCATGTCCAATGCCATTAAACTGTAAAAAAAGACAACATATATGTAGGGCAAATTAGATATGTTTATGTCTATCACTGTGACCTAAAAATATGCACCAACCTATAAATCGTGGGTGTTAATCTCAAGGCCCAGGGGCAAGATCTGGCCCGCTACATCATTTTATGTGAGCCGCGAAAGCAAATTAATTATGTACATCGACTTCGAGTTCCTTGCTGAAATACCAAAATTGCAAATTTTTCTTCACCTTTGAAAGTGTTTTGATATTGCAAGCATTTTTTGTTATGAATACTCCTTTTTATTTGAACAAACATTTTTTTAGGTCGTGTGGTTTCAAAACTAGTTATTCACCAATTTGTTGTGTGTATATAATATGAAGAGATCATACCTTTATTTGGGTTCATTGTCAGTCATAGACCATCTAAAGCAGTGGTGTCAAACTCATTTCACATTGTGGGCCACATTCGGCCTCGGTAGATGTCAAGTGGGCTGGACCATTAAAATGATACCACACGCTGCTATAAATAACCAAAATAGCATGTGTTTCCTTTGTTTTGGTCTAAAGAAGCACAAGAACATTAGGAAAATGTCGAAACTGAATGAACATATATTTGACAAAACATTTCATGAAGCACCTTAGATTTCCTTAGACAAATGTGCAATTTACTTTTATCATTCACATATATGCATTGCAACTGATCCGACTGATTGTACAAAGGCACAAAATTTTAACAAGTAATTGGTATTTGAAAAATATAATAATGCACTTTAAAATGAAAACGAAATTTAGAAAGAAAGGAGTTTTTAAACCATTTACACATGTGCATATAAAATCTAAATTTAATCCCTGCCTACACCTTACAAACTAAGGAGAGTGCTATTAAATGTGTAAAGAATAAAATATTCACATGTCCTTGATAGCGTCTGCTGTGTAGGGTCTGTCTCAGTGACAGACTAAGGCTGCTGTTGTCTTCTTTGATCAAAACAATGTCTTCCAATCTGATCAAAACAATGTCCCCTGGCGGACACTCCATAAATTGCACCCTATTAAAAATATTAATTCCGAGTCTTTTATGCATTTTTTCACTTTCAAATGATCCTGCGGGCCTGATTGAACCTCCTTGGGGGCCGGTTACGGCCCGCGGGCTGTATGTTTGACACCACTGATCTAAAGGAAACCATAACTAGGATGTGGCCCACGACAAAAAATGAGTTTGCCATCCCTGCTCTGAATGATTGCTCTAGAATGCTGGACTCCATGGTTTGATCGAGACAACCCCTGTGGCTATGGAGATTTTGAAACTCTTCCCGACCTGCACAAAGAGTATCCATGGAAGATCTGCAAACATCCAATTAAAATTCAAATCAAAACCACATCTGGAGCCAATGTTAGTTCAACGGGCGATGTGATTTTGGCGTGAGTACAAGAGGAACTACAAATGTTGCTGACATCAAGTCAAGTGCTTATATGCTTTTGGATAGATACTGATTGAGTCCGCCGTTTGTCTCGACAGAGCTGACACAGACGTAGGATTTGTCTGTCGAAATTGTGACCAGCCAGACGATGGTCATTGTGCAGATTATAAAGTTCGTTTCTTGTGCCCCCTTGAATTCTGCAAACCAGAAGGTAATATTGTGCAAAATGCACTACAGTCAATTTCAACCTGTTTTTTACACCATTGATAAAACATTTCAGAGTGAGGAAAAGTGTGAAAATCATATTCAATCTTCCAAATGTTAATTTTCATCTCATTGTTTCCCCCACATTCAGGTTTTCTATAACTTTTCTGTGATTTCTATTACCCGTATTTTCCTCACTATGAGGCGCTTCGGAGTAGAAGGCGCACCTTCAATGAATGGCCTATTTTAAAACTGTTTTCATATATCAGGCGCACTGCATTATAAGCCGCATAGAATAGAAGTCACAATAGGGGTTGCGGTTGCGCAATGCATCCACTAGATTGAGCTCCACAAAAGGAATACAATACAGCTTTATTTATGTACTGCTTGTCACGTCCGCGAGGTGGTGGTGGTGGACCCCAAAAAACAGGCAGGAGGGAGGAGCAGGGTGCACTTGACAAATTGTATTAAAACAGAGAAAACTAAATCCATAACAAACAAAGTCCAAAGTATCAAACAAAACACAGGACTGAAGATAAAACATAATGACCAAAACCTGACTGAAACAAACATGACAGCAGCCAACAAACAATGACCCGACAATGAGTAGTGATGTGCCCGACTGTGCCGAGGCTCCGATGCGTGTGCCGAGTAAACCGGAAGAAAATCTGCGAAGCGCGCTTCGAGGCATGTGTCGATTTCGCTTGTGGCCACGCCCGATGCCTCGGAACGCGCGTTGCTCCGCCCGAAGCTTCGCGAGACGGGATTCCTACGTCACCGCCAACAAATAGTTTCGCGGGTGATTCGAAATAAAACGGCGCACCGGGACGACAATGAGCTGACAGGTGACACTGACTAGAG
>NW_017842059.1:5002096-5003986 GCF_001891065.2 Hippocampus comes
TTTTTAAACCATTTACACATGTGCATATAAAATCTAAATTTAATCCCTGCCTACACCTTACAAACTAAGGAGAGTGCTATTAAATGTGTAAAGAATAAAATATTCACATGTCCTTGATAGCGTCTGCTGTGTAGGGTCTGTCTCAGTGACAGACTAAGGCTGCTGTTGTCTTCTTTGATCAAAACAATGTCTTCCAATCTGATCAAAACAATGTCCCCTGGCGGACACTCCATAAATTGCACCCTATTAAAAATATTAATTCCGAGTCTTTTATGCATTTTTTCACTTTCAAATGATCCTGCGGGCCTGATTGAACCTCCTTGGGGGCCGGTTACGGCCCGCGGGCTGTATGTTTGACACCACTGATCTAAAGGAAACCATAACTAGGATGTGGCCCACGACAAAAAATGAGTTTGCCATCCCTGCTCTGAATGATTGCTCTAGAATGCTGGACTCCATGGTTTGATCGAGACAACCCCTGTGGCTATGGAGATTTTGAAACTCTTCCCGACCTGCACAAAGAGTATCCATGGAAGATCTGCAAACATCCAATTAAAATTCAAATCAAAACCACATCTGGAGCCAATGTTAGTTCAACGGGCGATGTGATTTTGGCGTGAGTACAAGAGGAACTACAAATGTTGCTGACATCAAGTCAAGTGCTTATATGCTTTTGGATAGATACTGATTGAGTCCGCCGTTTGTCTCGACAGAGCTGACACAGACGTAGGATTTGTCTGTCGAAATTGTGACCAGCCAGACGATGGTCATTGTGCAGATTATAAAGTTCGTTTCTTGTGCCCCCTTGAATTCTGCAAACCAGAAGGTAATATTGTGCAAAATGCACTACAGTCAATTTCAACCTGTTTTTTACACCATTGGTAAAACATTTCAGAGTGAGGAAAAGTGTGAAAATCATATTCAATCTTCCAAATGTTAATTTTCATCTCATTGTTTCCCCCACATTCAGGTTTTCTATAACTTTTCTGTGATTTCTATTACCCGTATTTTCCTCACTATGAGGCGCTTCGGAGTAGAAGGCGCACCTTCAATGAATGGCCTATTTTAAAACTGTTTTCATATATCAGGCGCACTGCATTATAAGCCGCATAGAATAGAAGTCACAATAGGGGTTGCGGTTGCGCAATGCATCCACTAGATTGAGCTCCACAAAAGGAATACAATACAGCTTTATTTATGTACTGCTTGTCACGTCCGCGAGGTGGTGGTGGTGGACCCCAAAAAACAGGCAGGAGGGAGGAGCAGGGTGCACTTGACAAATTGTATTAAAACAGAGAAAACTAAATCCATAACAAACAAAGTCCAAAGTATCAAACAAAACACAGGACTGAAGATAAAACATAATGACCAAAACCTGACTGAAACAAACATGACAGCAGCCAACAAACAATGACCCGACAATGAGTAGTGATGTGCCCGACTGTGCCGAGGCTCCGATGCGTGAAAAAAACTCGCAAACCGCGCTTCGAGGCATGTGTCGATTTCGCTTGTGGCCACGCCCGATGCCTCGGAACGCGCGTTGCTCCGCCCGAAGCTTCGTGAGACGGGATTCCGACATCACCGCCAACAAATAGTTTCGCGGGTGATTCGAAATAAAACGGCGCACCGGGACGACAATGAGCTGACAGGTGACACTGACTAGAGATAAGATCGGGCCGCCCGAGCCCGCGGGTCGGGTCTGGCTTCTCTCTCGCTGACTTTTTTTTTGTCTCGCTGACTGTTTTTTTGTTCATTACGAGGCCGTGAATAGTTTTGGCCACGAGAAGACCGGGGTTCGCCAAAAAAACAGAAGTGGCCTCATCACAACATGTACTGTACGAAACACTCGCAATGACAATTCAAAGAACTCCTTCATGTCTCTATGATCCA
>NW_017842059.1:5004981-5013914 GCF_001891065.2 Hippocampus comes
CGCATCACCAGCGCTGCCTAAAGGGGGGGAACATGTGACAGCCGCATCACCCGCGCTGCTTGAAGGGGGAACATGGGACAGCCGCATCACCCGCGCTGTCTGAAGGGGGAACATGGGACAGCCGCATCACCAGCGCTGCCTGAAGGGGAAAAGGGTGTCGGCCGCAGACGTGCTCCGCCAGGCACATGGTGGAATAGGGACCAGTCCTTTGTACCTGCAGGGTCCAGGTGGTCGGGTCATTCTGTCACATTTGCGAGGTGGTGGTGGACCCCAAAAAGCAGACAGGAGGGAGGAGCAGGGTGTACTTGACAAATTGTATTAAAACATAGAGAAAACTAAATATCATAACAAACAAAGTCCAAAGTATCAAACAAAACACAGGACTGAAGATAAAACATAACAATGACCAAAACCTGACTGAAACAAACATGACAGTAACATATGAACAGCCACAAACAATGACCCGACAATGAGTAGTCGGCCGGGAGTCCTTTTATAGCCACTAATTACCTAACGACCATCATAACAAACAAAGTCCAAAGTATCAAACAAAACACAGGACTGAAGATAAAACATAACAATGACCAAAACCTGACTGAAACAAACATGACAGTAACATATGAACAGCCACAAACAATGACCCGACAATGAGTAGTCGGCCGGGAGTCCTTTTATAGCCACTAATTAACGACCAACAGGTGTGCAGCTGCAGGGAAAAGCCCCACAGTGCCACCTGTTGGTCACAAACCGAAACATGACACTGCTTTCACAATTGCCTGCAGCTGCAACAAAGCGCTTCACAGAACATTTAAAATACCATGTCCAAGAAATCAGAATATTGATCCATATAAAAGGCGCCTCAGATTGTAAGACGCACTGTCGGCTTTTGAGGAAACTGAATGCTTTTAGGTGCGCCTTATTGTGCGGAAAATACGGTATTCATCTATCATTGCTGTTTGTGTGTTTATAACCATTTCCCTTTTGCGTAGTCATGTTTCTCTCAATCTTCTTCACACTTCATTTTACAATGTTTTTCTTTTTCCTTCATTACTTTTGGATTGTGATTCTAAAGAATCACATTTTACACAATATATGTTAATTAAAAAGTTTCATTAGTACGTAAAAAGTACCTTAATACAACGATCCAATTGCTACATGTTAACACCACACATTTTGGGGTAAGTTCTACATTTACAATTGAATCCAAGACTATAATACAAATTTCCCACAAGATTTTATTTATTTTCCTCTTTGGATTCATTTGTTTAGTATGCAAGACTGCATGGTACAATCGAGACAACCCTAATGACACTGGAGACTTCGAGTTACTCAAGGAACTCCAATTTGAGAACCCAAATGAAATCTGCCCATTCCCGCTCGACATTGAGGTCAAAACCGTCGATGGAAATAGTCTGTCTTCCACCAGGGATATCATTGCTGTGTAAGTACGAGATCCATTTATTATCAATTTATGGGAGTCAAGCAAGCAAAACGCTAAACTGTATCTTCCTATAGAGGCGCAAATATAAACTACTCTTCACTCGAATCAGATCTGCTCGGTTTATAAAGGGACGCCTATTTACCACAAAATATAAATGCACACTGAAATGATTTAAAGGCTAATTTAAAGCAATTACATTGTTTTGATTTGCGTGACTCCTTTCATTTTTGCAGAGTGGATGCAACTACTGGGTTTATCTGTAAAAATGATGACCAGAAGAGTGGAACCTGCTCTGATTATCAAGTTCGTTTCATATGTCCCATCGATTTCTGCAAAGAACATGGTAATTATGCCTAATCAACGATGCATTTGAAGTAATCTCATCACAGACTGCGATAAGAATGACAAAACATCCATCCATTTTCAACACCGCTTATCCTGAAATGGGTCGCAGGGAGTTTGCCTAGCCTATCCCAGCTGACTTTGGGCAAAAGGCGGAATAACTCCTGAACTGGTCGCCAGTCAGTCACAGAGCACATATAGAGGCAAACAACCATACACGCCCACATTCACACCATCACTGAGTGGAAACCGATCCCACGCTGCTGGCACACAAGTCAGGCAAGTAGTGTACCTCTACACCAGGGGTGTCCAACCTCGGTCTTCAAGGGCCGCTGTCCTGCCTGTTTTCCAGCTTTCCCAGGAGCAACACACCTGATTCAATCAGGAATGTTCTAATGCTGCTTCAGAGCTGGCTGATGAACTGATCATCTGAATCTGGTGTGTTGCAGCCGGGAAAGCTGGAAAACAGGCAGGACAGCGGCCCTCCAGGCCCAGAGCTGGACATGCCTGTTCTACACTATCAGCAACTGAATGACAAAACAATCCAGGTCATCCATGAAAAATGCTGATCAATTATTTCACAAATATCCGTTTATCATCCTCACGAGGGTCGCGGGCGAGCTGGGCTCTTCGGGCAGTAGGCGAGGTACACCCTGAACTGGTTGCCGGCCAATTGCAGGGCACACAGAGACGAACGGCCACCATTCACGCTCACAATCACACTTGGGAACAATTTAGAGCGTTCAATCAACATTAATATGCATGTTTTTGAAATGTGGGAGGAAATCGGAGTACCCGGAGAAAACGCAGACATGGGGAGAACATGCAAACTCCATACAGGAAAGCCGGAGCAGGATTCAAACCTTGCACCTCTGCACTATGAGGCCAACGTGCTAACCAATCTACCACCGTGCCGGGGATAAGGGAGGAGTTCCCAGCCCATGACTCCTTCTGACTGATGATCCCTGCATTTGTTCTTTCTGTCTTCCTTGACCCGCCTCAGCAGTTCACAGTAGTTGGCACCAAGTTTGCAAGTGACGTTGAAGCCAAAAGTGTTGTGAGCGACTGGCTGAGACATCAGCCCAAAGATTTTTACGCTGAGGGAATATGGCAGCTTGTGCACTGATGAGGAAAGTGTGTGACAGTGCTGGGAGACTACATTGAAAAAAAAAGTCCTTATCCTGAAAAATTCACCATATTTACTGAATGACCCTCGTATAATGATGTTGAAAGATATATATATAAATTTTATAAGACCTTTAAAATGTATTCCAAAAAATTAGTTTATTCAGCAAACCTTGCAATGTACCTCTGGTGATTTCTACAGAATGCTGGACTCCATGGCTAGATGGAGACAATCCCTCTGGTGCTGGAGACTATGAGACTATTAGTCATCTGCGTCACAAATATCCATGTAAAATCTGCGCGACCCCACTTCAGATTGAAGTCGAAACTATACATGGGTTCAGCGTGGCTGCAACTGGGGATGTGATTCATGTGTAAGTACTCGATCCACCACTGATGAACACTTTCTTTTTCTTCTGCTTATTTATTATATCGAAGCTACCACGCATGACCTTTTGATAAGAGGAGCCTGTATTAAAAGCAAAAAGATACACATCTAGACTGAAGGGATGGAGGCAAATTTCTGAAAGCAGCTTGCTATCGAACTGAAGCAACTGTCCAGGAGACGAGAATGCCCCAATTCTGTTTCCCAACAGAGCCGATGTGGAGACAGGATTCATCTGTCAAAATTACGATCAGAAGCATGGCAGTTGCTCGGATTATCGGGTTCGTTTCAGGTGTCCCCTTGATTTCTGCAACCCACCAGGTAAGCATAATTAAATTTGTTCCTTTCTCAAACGAAAGTCAAAGCAAAGAGAGAAACACTCACTTTCTAGATCTTATGGTATTCTTAAGATCAGGTTCCACTCCTTGGGACCACCCGCAATGTGGCTTAGTTAGAAGTGGATGTGAAAGATGGGTTTAACCGATACATCTAGTATTGCCTCAATCGTGTGGACCAGTAAATACGCCACACTATTTCTTCACCTCACATTTTTCAGTAGCTTACTGTATATTTAGCAGAACCGGAACAATGTTTATTTTTCGCGCTGTGCTGGTAATTCTCTCAAAATGATACATTTTCTTTCTTTCTGTCTTTGTTTCTTTTTTCACTAACTTGGTTTTGTTTGAAAATAATTTGACTTGAGCCCATGAATTGACAAGTCAACACAATATGCTAAGAGTGATCTACAGACATTTTTGGTGGGTCCTTCATTATGGATCAAAACATTTCTGAAAGAAATTCATCCAATGGTCAGAGAATCTTCTGGAATATCCAAGCAGTTCCCCTATACACTGCAGAATCTGCATTTGATTAACGTAAAATATCACCTTAAAACCATGACTATCTAACAGATTAACACTGATCTTCAAAAAAAGCAACAACAAAAATGCCCTCAACAACCCTTTGCTCCAAATAATTGCATGCCTTCTTGAAAAGTAGTGGAAATGATTTTAAAGAGTTGCCGATCCTACTCCATATTATCATGGCTTTGCTTCGAATTACACAATTGTCTATTTTCCAGCATTGGACACACTTTTGCATGCTATTTAATGAGAAAAAGTGTGCTGAAACTTAGTGTGGCAGTATGTCAACGGACAATTGTTTATTTTTAACTACTGTATTTTATGTACCACAAGGCACTTCGCAGTATAAGGTGCATCTTTAATGAATGGCTTATTTTAAAACTGTTTTCATCGATAGGGCGCACCGCGTTATAAGGCGCACAGAAGATACAATAGTGGCTGCAGTTGTGCTATGCATCCCCCAGATGGAGCTACAGTAAAGAGAATACAATACAATACAGCTTTTATTTATATGGAGCTGTCACAACCGCTGCAACTGTTACAAAGCGCTTTAAAGAACATTTAAAAAACATCCAAGAAATGAGAATATTGATCCACCTAAAAGGTGCATCGGATTATACAGCGCATTGTCGGTTTTTGAGAAAATTGAATGCTTTTAGGTGAGCCTTATTGTGTGAAAAATATGGTAGTTATGTTGGTATTTCTACCACACCAACCAATCTTCTTCCTCTTCTTGGACATTCGCTTCAGAATGTTGGACTGTGTGGTTTGATGTCGACGACCCCGACAACGAGGGTGACTTTGAAGAGATTTCAAAAATTTGGGAACAATTCCCATCGGAAATGTGTAATATGCCAACTTCCATCGAGGCCCGGACAAAATGTGGAGCAAGTGTGGATTCAACAGGCGATGTCATCTATATGTGAGTACATATATGCACAACAAAGGTCTCATGTACATTGTCTTGGAGGAACAATCATTAACTCACAACCACAAAGTGAATTATTTATTTCGGGTGCCCGACAATAGATTCATCCTAAGTTCAACCAATAACAAAGCTGCGAATAAAACTAAGTCGTGAGCACAATGCACAAACTGACCTCTAATTGTCTCTGCAGAGCTGACACAGAAACAGGTTTCATCTGTAAAAATTCAGACGAGAAGAGGTGTTCCGATTACGAAGTGCGCTTTAAGTGCCCCCTTACATTTTGCTATCCGGATGGTGAGTCAGTAGTTGTCTACAGATGCATCCATATTTAGATTTCAAATATGATGGAAAAAAAAAACAATTTCATTGAACCAATCATAATAATGTCCACCAAACAGTGTGCTACACTCCATGGTTTAACCACGACGACCCACGTGGAACGGGAGACTATGAGCTCCTATCTCACCTGAGGCCAAAGAAACATATCTGCGACTACCCTGTCGACATTCAAGTTGTCACTGCTTATGACAATTATCCTTTTTCGTACACCGGCCAGATACCCTACATGTAAGTTGGCTTCCTGGTTAAAAACAATCACCGTATTTTCTGCATTATAAAGCGCTTTGGATTATAAAGTGCATCTTCAATGCATAGCCTATTTAAAAACTGTTTTCATGAATAGGGCGCACTGCATTCATTATAAGGCACATAGAATAGAAGGTACAATAGTGGCTGCAGTTGCGCTATGCATCCACTTGATGAAGCTATGCTAAAGGGAATACAATACAATGCAATACAGCTTTATTTCTTCAGACCCTTCACAACCGCTGCAGCTGTAACAATGACAACTGGTCACAGATGCGGACATGAAACATATAAAACAATAAATGAAAGACAAACGTAATGAAGACAGCGCGGACATGAAACAAATAAATACAAATGGTATTGCAAAACAATAAATGAAAGACAAACGTAATGAAGACAGTTGATTCAACAAAAAGGTGCACATACCTCGTGGGCTCACATCCACAAGGGGCTAAATATTCTTAAAAGTCTTGCTTGTTTCCTCCTTCTTTTCTTTAGTCAGTAGTTAACGATGCTTTTGGTATTATCTTCGTTACGTAATGGCTGCGCGGAGCTCACAAAGTAGTTGTCTGTTTGAGTGTGTGTTGGCGAATGCATATGCCCATTAGTGTTGGGCAGAACCCTTTTAGGTTACAATTGGTTCCTGCTAATAATCACCACTAGATAGCATAGGAAGACAAACGGAAAAAACTCAATGGGGAATATTGAGACAATAACGCCATATGTTAGGCACATCGGATTATAAATCACACAGTTGGCCTTTGAGAAAATTGAACGCTTTTAGGTGTGCCTTATAGTGCGGAAAATACGGCATACTGAAGGTACTTTGTATGTCTCTTTTTTTTTTTAATGCACCAACTAACCAGAGGTCATCAACTGTGATGAAATGATCTGTTGGATAGGTGATTGCTGACATTGGGCACAATGGGGTTTCAAAAGAACTGTGTACCACCAGAATTGGTGTTTTCATTTGTTGGTTTGAACAACTGCATAGATGCTTTGTTTTACCTCTAATATGAAAATTCAATCACATTCTGATGTATTCTGTTGAGTGTACAATATGAGTAATGCATTTGAATATGTTTTCAGATATAGTGCCACTGAGGGATTTGCCTGTCGCAATGAAGACCAGAATAACCACCGATGCTATGACTACAAAGTTCGCTTTGGATGCCCATGCAAATTGGATGCAAAATAGTCAAAATTTGTATTCTGTAATACGTGTTTCATGAATTCTTCTTCTCAGAGCTATCTTTGAGATGACAAGAAATATTTGCCCATGCTATTTTGACGAGCATTAAGAATGTTATGATTTAGTGATTTTCAACACGAGCATTTCACTTCTTTTTTCATATTTATTAAAGGGACACTCGGATGTCCCGAGACAGACAACGGGAGCGAAACGGCGAGGTTTTTCAGGCCTTCCTTGCAAATCCCGGCACTCTGGGCCTTTTTTCGCTTTGCGCAGTGACAGAGGGTCCAAGGGGGCGGAACCGTTAATTTCCGGTCATCGCGAGTGTGCACGGTGATTTTTCTCAGCTCTTACTTTTAATCTGCGCCTCTCTGGGCCCGACAAAAAATGCAAAACGGCAAGGGGACCTGATCGGTTCACTTCCAGACAGCTGCGCGTTGTCGAGGCAAACGTTTGACAGACAACGGCAGCAACACGGTGAGGTTTTTCAGGCCTTGCTTGCAAATCCCGGCACTTTGGGCCTTTTTTGCTTCGCGCAGCGACAGCGGGACCAAGCCGGCGGCACCCGTTAATTTCCGGACATCGCGAGTGTGCGCGGTGACTTTTTTCAACTCTTACTTTTAATCCGCCCCTCTCTGGTGTCACGTTGCGAGCGAAGCGGAAAGGAACACGCTTCATTCGCAACAAAATTGAAATATAGGATTCCCGAAACAGCAGACACCAACAAGAATTCGGTACGAAAATAATATTTATTAACAAAAACCGCACCGCCGAAAATAGACAACAGAAAACGCTGGTCAAAACGAGTACCAGGAAAACATGCAAAAACCCAATAACAAAAAAACGCTCGCACAAAGGCAAGGAAGAAAAGTAAGCTCGAATACGATTACAAACGACGAAATGACTACACCAAAAAGAGCCGACGAATCTAACTAGCGCACTAAGACTAATACGAGAGGCAAAAGACCGACACACGGGCAAAGCAGTGGCACGGCAAGCAATTCTGCGGCAAGTAAGAGTCAGAAAGACAGCCCTAATAAAGCAGGTGCTTAATGACAAATAGGTAGCAGGTGTGCAGCCAGCCAGAATGCACCGCCTGCCACCTGCTGTCGAAAACGGGACATGACACATTGTGTGTGTGTTCTCCACAGCAGGGGAAATAGCATGCAAGAAACGCAACAGACTGAAATTTAAAACACTGGATCATCTTATTTTTCTAAATAAAAATTTGTGAAGACAAAGCCCACAAGCATCCTCATTCACACGATTTTCACATTATTGAAACACATTGAATGATACAATATGAATGCATGGATGTGAATGATATTGTATACACTTCATCGTCAAATCAGTCCAGTCTGTCAAGTGGGTTAGCTGCAGGGATTTTGAAGGTCTAGCAGGTGGCAGTGGTCAGCGACACAGTATCAACACAGTATCAACACAGTGTGTCGACACGCGTGTTAAATAAGTACTTGTACTTGTTAAATACTATTTAACAAAAATACAAACTGGAGTACAAAGGAAAAACACAAAGTCGAAGTACTCAAACAAATGCCTGGAAAGCACAAGGAACCAAAGTAACCATCAAAACTATGACAGGAGCACACCTATACTCACACTCACAATGACCCAACGAAGACTGACAGAACTCAAGGAACTAAATACAAGCAAAGTGACTAGACAACGAGAAACACCTGGACAAGACACAAAGGGTTGAGGGAGCTGATTGGTTAAACACAAGGGACACAGATGATGAGAACAGGTGGCGACAAGAAGGGCACATCAGGAAACAAAACCAAACGTAACCAGACAGAAACATAACACTTTCCAGTCTAAGTGTGACATTGGAAGTTTGTACAGGTAATGAAAGAGAATTTTGGAAGTATATGAAATGTGACTGCTTCACTCAAAATAATTGCAACAATTTGTTTAACAGTACGTTTAATGGGTGTGAAAGTGCTAAACGATAATCAGAAAGCAGTACTACTTCTGTCAACATTGAAAAGCATGAGCTGAACTTCAATGGAAGGCAATTACCAGTAGTGTGTGTGTGTGTGTGTGTGTGTGTGTGA
>NW_017842059.1:5014318-5031402 GCF_001891065.2 Hippocampus comes
CAGAACCGCCACTGATCGGTTCACTTCCAGACAGCTGCGCGTTGCCGAGGCAACGTTCGACAGACAACGGGAGCGACAACGGGAGATTTTTCAGGCCTTGCTTGGAAATCCCGGCACTTTGGGACTTTTTTTGCTTCGCGGAGTGACAGCGGGTCCAAGCCGGCGGCAACCGTTAATTTATGGACATTGCAAGTGTGCGCGGTGATTCTTGTTGCTCTTACCTTTAAACCGCGCCTCTAGGAGCCCTACAAAAAATCCAAAACGGCAAGAGGAGCGGATCGGTTCACTTCCAGACAGCTGCGCGTTGTCGAGGCAACGTTTGACAGACAACGGGAGCGACAACGGCGAGGTTTTTCAGGCCTTGCTTGCAAATCCCGGCACTTTGGGCCTTTTTTTGCTTCGCCCAGCAACAGCGGGACCCAGCCGGCGGTACCGTTAATTTCCGGACATTGCGAGTGTGCGGTGATTTTTTTCAGCTCTTACTTTTAATCCGCGCCTCTCTGGGCCCTACAAAAAATTAAAAACGGCAAGGGGAGTCGATCGGTTCACTTCCAGACAGCTGCGCCATGCCGAGGCAACGTTTGACCGACAACAGGAGCGACACGGGGAGGTTTTTCAGGCCTTGCTTGCAAATCCCGGCACTCCATGACAGATTTTCAACGCTTAACAGACGACAGGAGCGACACGGGAGGTTTTTCAGGCCTTGCTTGCATATCCCGGCACTCCGAGCCTATTTTTGCTTCGCGCTGCAACAGCGGGTCCAAGCCTGCTGCACCCGTTAATTTCTGGACGTCACGAGTGTGCGCGGTGTTTTTTTTCAGCTCTTACTTTTAATCCGCGCCACTCTGGGCCCTACAAAAAATCCAAAACGGCAAGGGGAGCGGATCGGTTCACTTCCAGACAGCTGCGCGTTGCCATGGCAACGTTTGACAGACAACGCGAGCGACAACGGGAGGTTTTTCAGGCCTTGCTTGCAAATCCCGGCACTTTGGACTTTTTTTTTACAACAGCGGGTCAAAGCCGGCGGCACCCGTTAATTTCCGGACATTGCGAGTGTGCGCGGTGACTTTTCTCAACTCTTACTTTTAATCCGCGCCTCTCTGGGCCCTACAAAAAAAATGCAAAACGGCAAGGGGAGCGGATCGGGACACTTCCAGACAGCTGCGCGTTGCCGAGGCAACGTTTGACAGACAACGGGAGCTATACGGCGAAGTTTTTCAGGCTTTGCTTTCAAATCCCGGCACTCTGGGCCCTTTTTTGCTTCGCGCAGCGACAGCGGGACCACGCGGGGCGGTAACCGTTAATTTCCTGACATCGCGAGTGAGCGCGGTGATTTTTTTCAGCTCTTACTTTTAATCCGCGCCTCTCTGGGCCCTAAAAAATATCCAAAATGGCAAGGGGAGCGGATCGGTTCACTTCCAGACAGCTGCGCGTTGCCGAGGCAACACTGAACACTGTCACTTATATAACAGTTTTTCATAATTATCTCAGCACTAACATTTACCCCCATAAAAGAATCTGATGATTTCGGGGCTTTTTTTGTGATGGCTTAAGACTAAAGCAAGGGTCATCAACGTGGTGCCCGCAGGCACCAGGTAGCCCGTGTGGACCACACCAACAGCCGGCCAGTGCTAGGATTGTGATTTGCTCGTAGAAATGATGATTTAAAAATGCAAACATGGGCAGTATTGTGAGACATCTTGAAGATGATCAGAGCCTGAAAATTAAAATCATTAAGTATTAAAAATAACACATTCTAATATTATGAAATGTAATTTGTACAAATGTTATTTCAGACGTGTATCAATTTGGTAGCCCTTCACACAATCAGGACACATGAAGTAGCTCTCACTCTCAAAAAGGTTGGTGACCCCTGGACTCGAGATTGGCACGCCCCCATTTGGTGCAAAGCTTTTTTTTCCCCAACCTTGGTTTGTCCCGTTTTGTTGTCAGTGTTTGAAAGGGTGACCAATCATTACCAAAATTCAGATGTACATTCCTACTCTTGTCTTCTTCAACCTGTGAAAATATAAAATATATCTGCACACTATTTTGGATTTATTGACACCAAATGGGAGCTCCTACTGTATGAGCAAAAAAATTATCACTGCCACAAAATCACCGCGTTCGCCACCAGAGATGCAGCCGTGTTGCTGTGAGTGGGCAAAGCAGGTCAATTTTGGATAAACGGCTGCGTAACAAAAACCAAAGTTGGATTTTTAAAAATCCAACACACACGCGCGACCCTCGTGAGGATATGAGGAGCAGAAAACGGATGGATGAACAAACAGACAAAGCTCCTAAGATCCAGCGAGGAGGCCGACTCCACACCTGAGTATGGCCGCTTTCGATGTGTCATTTTTGGATGAGTGGTGCAAGCGTACCCCCGTGGCAAATGGGGGAAAAAGTAAGTGATACTCATTCATCAATATTGGGGCAGTGTGAGACAATTCCTCTGAATCATTGTAAAAATCAATTCAATTAATAAATTCTACTCATTATCATCTCAAAAATATGTTGATAGCATACCTCCGACCACAACTATTAGGGGATGAGGGTTTGGCCATGAGGGGGTCACACACGGACACACGGTTGTGGGTGCAAGGCGGTCTCCAATTGCCCACGTCACACGTGCAGCCAATTAAATCTGCAAGGGGAGATCTTGCAGTTTGGATAAATATGCTTTCCATGGGCCAATGTCATGCCTGGACCCCAGCGAGTCTATTTCTGCTCTTGTAACGTCAAGCCTTGCGTGCCCTTAGACCACCCTGATTTTAATGCAAGTGAGGGGATCCAGTTAGCACATCACGTCTCACAGTGCAGAGGTGCAGAGTTCGATTCCGGCTCCAACAGCGGGTCCAAGCCTGCTGCACCCGTTAATTTCTGGACGTCACGAGTGTGCGCGGTGTTTTTTTTCAGCTCTTACTTTTAATCCGCGCCACTCTGGGCCCTACAAAAAATCCAAAACGGCAAGGGGAGCGGATCGGGTCACTTTCGAAAGCAAGGGTCATCAACGTGGTGCCCGCAGGCACCAGGTAGCCCGTGTGGACCACACCAACAGCCGGCCAGTGCTAGGATTGTGATTTGCTCGTAGAAATGATGATTTAAAAATGCAAACATGGGCAATATTGTGAGACATCTTGAAGATGATCAGAGCCTGAATTTTTTTTTACAACAGCGGGTCAAAGCCGGCGGCACCCGTTAATTTCCGGACATTGCGAGTGTGCGCGGTGACTTTTCTCAACTCTTACTTTTAATCCGCGCCTCTCTGGGCCCTACAAAAAAAATGCAAAACGGCAAGGGGAGCGGATCGGGACACTTCCAGACAGCTGCGCGTTGCCGAGGCAACGTTTGACAGACAACGGGAGCTATACGGCGAAGTTTTTCAGGCTTTGCTTTCAAATCCCGGCACTCTGGGCCCTTTTTTGCTTCGCGCAGCGACAGCGGGACCACGCGGGGCGGTAACCGTTAATTTCCTGACATCGCGAGTGAGCGCGGTGATTTTTTTCAGCTCTTACTTTTAATCCGCGCCTCTCTGGGCCCTAAAAAATATCCAAAATGGCAAGGGGAGCGGATCGGTTCACTACCAGACAGCTGCGCGTTGCCGAGGCAACACTGAACACTGTCACTTATATAACAGTTTTTCATAATTATCTCAGCACTAACATTTACCCCCATAAAAGAATCTGATGATTTCGGGGCTTTTTTTGTGATGGCTTAAGACTAAAGCAAGGGTCATCAACGTGGTGCCCGCAGGCACCAGGTAGCCCGTGTGGACCACACCAACAGCCGGCCAGTGCTAGGATTGTGATTTGCTCGTAGAAATGATGATTTAAAAATGCAAACATGGGCAGTATTGTGAGACATCTTGAAGATGATCAGAGCCTGAAAATTAAAATCATTAAGTATTAAAAATAACACATTCTAATATTATGAAATGTAATTTGTACAAATGTTATTTCAGACGTGTATCAATTTGGTAGCCCTTCACACAATCAGGACACATGAAGTAGCTCTCACTCTCAAAAAGGTTGGTGACCCCTGGACTCGAGATTGGCACGCCCCCATTTGGTGCAAAGCTTTTTTTTCCCCAACCTTGGTTTGTCCCGTTTTGTTGTCAGTGTTTGAAAGGGTGACCAATCATTACCAAAATTCAGATGTACATTCCTACTCTTGTCTTCTTCAACCTGTGAAAATATAAAAGATATCTGCACGCTATTTTGGATTTATTGACAGCAAATGGGAGCTCCTACTGTATGAGCAAAAAAATTATCACCTCCACAAAATCACCACGTTCGCCACCAGAGATGCAGCCGTGTTGCTGTGAGTGGGCAAAGCAGGTCAATTTTGGATAAACGGCTGCGTAACAAAAATCAAAGATGGATTTTTAAAAATCCAGCACACACGCGCGACCCTCGTGAGGATATGAGGAGCAGAAAACGGATGGATGAACAAACAGACAAAGCTCCTAAGATCCAGCGAGGAGGCCGACTCCACACCTGAGTATGGCCGCCTTCGATGTGTCATTTTTGGATGAGTGGTGCAAGCGTACCCCCGTGGCAAATGGGGGAAAAAGTAAGTGATACTCATTCATCAATATTGGGGCAGTGTGAGACAATTCCTCTGAATCATTGTAAAAATCAATTCAATTAATAAATTCTACTCATTATCATCTCAAAAATATGTTGATAGCATACCTCCGACCACAACTATTAGGGGATGAGGGTTTGGCCATGAGGGGGTCACACACGGACACACGGTTGTGGGTGCAAGGCGGTCTCCAATTGCCCACGTCACACGTGCAGCCAATTAAATCTGTAAGGGGAGATCTTGCAGTTTGGATAAATATGCTTTCCATGGGCCAATGTCATGCCTGGACCCCAGCGAGTCTATTTCTGCTCTTGTAACGTCAAGCCTTGCGTGCCCTTAGACCACCCTGATTTTAATGCAAGTGAGGGGATCCAGTTAGCACATCACGTCTCACAGTGCAGAGGTGCAGAGTTCGATTCCGGCTCCGGCCTTCCTTTGCATGTTCTCCCCATGACTGCGTGGGGTTTTCTCCGGGTACTCCGGTTTCCTCCCACATTCCAAAAACATGCATGGCAGGTTACTGGAACGCTCTAAATTGTTCCTAGATGTGAGTGTCAGCGTGAGTGGTTGTTTGTCTCTGTGTGCCATGCGATTGGCTGGCAACCAATTCAGGGTGTACCCCACCTGCTGCCCGAAGACAGCTGGAATAGGCTCCAGCGCGCCCGTGACCTTCGTGAGGATAAGCAGATGGATGGACGAGAGCATCCACTATGATTGGTTGAGAGTTGGCTACGTTTCATTCCGCTTATGCACATCTCTACCCGCGCGAAGTCTCGGGAAACAGCAAAAGGAAGAAAACTCCACCAGGGCACACAATAAGACTGCTTAGCGCGAGATTTGCATTGAGCATGAACGTTGGGCCCAACATGCTCAGGGACTGACAACTCTGCATTCCTGAATTGTGGCGATTCAGCATGAAGTGCTTTTTCACCATTTCTTCAGATACCCAGTAACATAATTGGGAGACCCGCATGAGCCTTCCTCAACCACCATATAGACAGCTCCACACCTGAAAATCTATTTTCCCTGGATGCCACAATTTGCAGAAGTGTTTCCAGCAATGTTACTGGAATTCCCAAGTGTTCCGTATTTTGCGCAGGGGCATGCAGAGGGGCACATGCCCTTTTGCCCCCTGATGCCCAAAGTGCCCCTATGTTAAGATATATATATATTTTTTGCATGTGCTTGCATGTGAAAGCCTGTCTGTGGCTTTTAAGAGGTAAAATGTTCTGCAAGTCAGCCTGAATTTTGTCAAAAGGAATTTAGAAAGCGATCAAGTTATGTGCTTGACTTGGCGAGTGCGTGAATAGAGGTGGGCAGCAGGAGCTGTGCAACGAGTCAAAAGCAACATAAAAAGGGCAGGCAAATGAAATTCATCTCCCGTACATACCACACACAAACTTATAGCCATTAAAATAATTGAATTCATTTTTTTATGTCTGTATATGCATTTTCGAGTTGCCCTTGAACAGTTCGCCAAGGACACGAGGCTCCGTCTTACACATACAGCAAGTGATTTGACCTTCAATACACAGTGGTGCTGGAAGCCTCCACAAAATCACCACGTTCGCCACCAGAGATGCAGCCGTGTTGCTGTGAGTGGGCAAAGCAGGTCAATTTTGGATAAACGGCTGCGTAACAAAAATCAAAGATGGATTTTTAAAAATCCAGCACACACGCGCGACCCTCGTGAGGATATGAGGAGCAGAAAACGGATGGATGAACAAACAGACAAAGCTCCTAAGATCCAGCGAGGAGGCCGACTCCACACCTGAGTATGGCCGCCTTCGATGTGTCATTTTTGGATGAGTGGTGCAAGCGTACCCCCGTGGCAAATGGGGGAAAAAGTAAGTGATACTCATTCATCAATATTGGGGCAGTGTGAGACAATTCCTCTGAATCATTGTAAAAATCAATTCAATTAATAAATTCTACTCATTATCATCTCAAAAATATGTTGATAGCATACCTCCGACCACAACTATTAGGGGATGAGGGTTTGGCCATGAGGGGGTCACACACGGACACACGGTTGTGGGTGCAAGGCGGTCTCCAATTGCCCACGTCACACGTGCAGCCAATTAAATCTGCAAGGGGAGATCTTGCAGTTTGGATAAATATGCTTTCCATGGGCCAATGTCATGCCTGGACCCCAGCGAGTCTATTTCTGCTCTTGTAACGTCAAGCCTTGCGTGCCCTTAGACCACCCTGATTTTAATGCAAGTGAGGGGATCCAGTTAGCACATCACGTCTCACAGTGCAGAGGTGCAGAGTTCGATTCCGGCTCCGGCCTTCCTTTGCATGTTCTCCCCATGACTGCGTGGGGTTTTCTCCGGGTACTCCGGTTTCCTCCCACATTCCAAAAACATGCATGGCAGGTTACTGGAACGCTCTAAATTGTTCCTAGGTGTGAGTGTCAGCGTGAGTGGTTGTTTGTCTCTGTGTGCCATGCGATTGGCTGGCAACCAATTCAGGGTGTACCCCACCTGCTGCCCGAAGACAGCTGGAATAGGCTCCAGCGCGCCCGTGACCTTCGTGAGGATAAGCAGATGGATGGACGAGAGCATCCACTATGATTGGTTGAGAGTTGGCTACGTTTCATTCCGCTTATGCACATCTCTACCCGCGCGAAGTCTCGGGAAACAGCAAAAGGAAGAAAACTCCACCAGGGCACACAATAAGACTGCTTAGCGCGAGATTTGCATTGAGCATGAACGTTGGGCCCAACATGCTCAGGGACTGAGAACTCTGCATTCCTGAATTGTGGCGATTCAGCATGAAGTGCTTTTTCACCATTTCTTCAGATACCCAGTAACATAATTGGGAGACCAGCATGAGCCTTCCTCAACCACCATATAGACAGCTCCACACCTGAAAATCTATTTTCCCTGGATGCCACAATTTGCAGAAGTGTTTCCAGCAATGTTACTGGAATTCCCAAGTGTTCCGTATTTTGCGCAGGGGCATGCAGAGGGGCACATGCCCTTTTGCCCCCTGATGCCCAAAGTGCCCCTATGTTAAGATATATATATATTTTTTGCATGTGCTTGCATGTGAAAGCCTGTCTGTGGCTTTTAAGAGGTAAAATGTTCTGCAAGTCAGCCTGAATTTTGTCAAAAGGAATTTAGAAAGCGATCAGGTTATGTGCTTGACTTGGCGAGTGCGTGAATAGAGGTGGGCAGCAGGAGCTGTGCAACGAGTCAAAAGCAACATAAAAAGGGCAGGCAAATGAAATTCATCTCCCGTACATACCACACACAAACTTATAGCCATTAAAATAATTGCATTCATTTTTTTATGTCTGTATATGCATTTTCGAGTTGCCCTTGAACAGTTCGCCAAGGACACGAGGCTCCGTCTTACACATACAGCAAGTGATTTGACCTTCAATACACAGTGGTGCTGGAAGCGTATGGAGGTAAACGTGGTTCAAAAGTAACTTGTACCATGGTAATGTCACATTTTGGCTGTATTTATCAAAAAAAAAAAACTTGTAGGTGTCGGAATTTAACCTGCATTTGTAAAAAATATATATTTTTTTAGCTACACAAATGAATGTGTGTGAAAAAGAAAATAAGTTTGTAGTTGAAGCGAAATGAAACTTGTTTTTGTGTGGAAACAATTCATACCTTGTAGAAATGATTTTTTGCTGTACAGACAAGTCACTTTTGCACCCCCGCCCCCTCACTAAAACAGATTTGTACAGAGTGAATTTGTACTTTGACACTGAGCAGCTGCTGGTTGGAACGTGGGGGCATTTTGACCAACCAAAAGGCTCCACGTGGACTAACAATGCCGCTAACTTGTCGTCACGAGAAGTGAAGCTTATGTTACCTATCGCTTAGCCACCCTAACTAATACATTGATTCCTTAATTGCCTTTTCACATTTTTCTGTCTCTGCAGGGGGGACCAAAAACGAACAACTTGTGATTATTTAAAACTTTATTTCACTTGATTACCCTCGTCTATTACAGAAATCAATGGGACATACGAAGCGAAGTTTATAATCTGAACAGCGTCCACCCTCCTGGTCAGCATTTTGACAGATGAACCCAATAGTTGTGTCTGATCTGGAGAGATGAAATAGAACTTTGTCACCATCATAGGAGCAATGGAAATCAGTCACTTAAAAAAAAAAAAAGGGGAGTCACTGTAATTAAACTATGAGCAGTACCGGGTCAACTTGTACGCAATGTTGTTTGCACGTGTCGTGCAAGAAACAATTGAGCTTGACATTAGTGCATTTGCGGGGGAAGATCTCATACTGTTCTTACACAGCATTGTTATCCCCTGTTGAAGCCAGAGTGTTTCCAGCGACCGTTTGGACCTCAATGTCAAGAAGTGCATTTGCGGGGGAAGATCTCGTACTGTTCTTACACAGCATTTTTGTCCCCTGTTGAAGCCAGTGTTTCCAGCGACCGTTTGGACCTCAATGTCAAGTGGAAATGGGCAGATTTCATTTGGGTTCTTGACGCGAAGTTTCTCAAGTAGCTCAAAGTCTCCCGTTCCACTAGGGTTGTCGTGATTGTACCACTGAGTCCTGCATACTGAAATGAACATCCCCAAGGAGAAGAGTCAGAACGTGTCATTTGGAGTTTCCTTGGATTCAATTTGAGGCAAGGAGAAGTGGGGGGGGGGGGTATAATTCTTGAACTCCGTATGATAGGCTGAACCTCGAAATGTACTTGAATGCATGATGTGAAATATTACCTTTGTTTATCTTAGGTTTGCAGAATTCAAGGGGGCATAAAAAACGAACTTTTGTAATCTGCACAGAGACCATTTGGTGGCTGATCACGATTTCTACAAACAAAGCCGATGAGCGTGTCAGACCCGTGGAGAAAAAAATTAATTTAAAAAAAAGTGTCATCTGGCAATAACAACGCATCAGTTTCATGTACTTACGCATGAATCACATTGTGTGTTGAGCCAACACTGGCTCCAGATGTTGTTTTGACCTCAATTTGAATTGGATGGTCACAGATTTTGGATGGGTTTTCTTTGTGCAGCTCGAGAAGAGTTTCAAAGTCTCCATGACCAGAGGGGTTGTCTCGATCAAACCATGCAGTCCAGCATCCTTGAGTAGCCAAGTGTACATAGCAAGGGTTGAGGGATAAAATATGACAGTGTCTGAGAATTGAGCAATTGTGAAATAGATAAAAGCTTTCTCTGTTGGAGACTCTGCTTTTTTTGTCATTTGCTAAACATTTGCTTGAAATGTAGATTTGATTTCAGTTTAGTATCCTGATCTTTGCAGAAATTCATGGGACATGAGACGAACTAAAAGTTTAATGTCCACTCTTGCAGTCAGCAGCGTTTTCAAAGATGCACCCAGTTGTGAGTTTTGCACAAGATTACCTTTTGGGTTGCAGAATTTAAGGGGGCACAAGAAGCGAACTTTATAATCTGCACAGCCCCCGTCGAGCTGGTCAACATTTCTACAAATAAATCCTCTGCGCATGTCAAGCCTGTAAAGACAACCATCAGAATCAATCAAACAACCAACATATGTTAAAAAAAAAAAAAATCATTTTAAAACATTTGCATCCCCACTTACACATTATTCACATTGTTTGTTGAGCCAACACGGACTCCAGATGTAGTTTGGACCTCGATTTCAATTGGATGGTCACAGATTTTGGATGGGTTTTCTTTGTGCAGCTCGGAAAGAGTTTCAAAATCTCCGTGACCGGAGGGGTTGTCTCGATCAAACCACTGAGTCCAGCACTCTGGAGCAAGCACATGGGACTTATGCTTTAAGCAGTATACTCAGAATAAAGAAAATGCGTCTCCTGCTTACGGTCATTGCTTGCGTGTACCCGATTCCCGAGAAAAGCAAGCACAAACAATGATCAGTTTTATGCATATATTAAAATGGGGTGTATCACAGAGCACTTGCGTGGTGCAGTTTTGTTTGCAATTTTTTTTGTTTGCAACGGCCTTCACCCTGGGCGGGTTGAACCGGCTTCTTCCTTGGCACGCATGACATCCCTGATCATGGCGGCCCAAGCGCGGCGATCCTGTGTCAGGTCAACCGACAGCCTCAGCCAGTCCTGGTTCCACCGTCTCAGACCCACCACCTGGGGGCCGGAAAGGTACGCGAGGTCTTCTTTCATCGTGGTGGCCCAGGTCTTGACTTGTCCACCACGCCGCTTGCGCTAGGCTGGCAAAGGAGCAGGAAGGAGAACATCCCTGATCAACTCGCCCTCCTGGTGGCGTGCCGCATGCCCGAACCAACGGAGTCGGCGTTGCAGGAGAAACGCTGGTAAGGGACGAAGGTGCAGGCAGCGGCGAAGGTCAGCAGTGGGGACCCGGTCCGATCGGCGGCGGCGGAGAATACGGCGGAGGCAATCATTGTCGAAGACTTCTAGCTTGCGCTGGTCAGCCACTTTCATAGGCCAGGTCTCACAGCCATAAAGCAGGATGGTCCGCACGATCGCCTGGTAGACACGCCCCTTTGTCACCGCCGAGATCTCGGGCCGACCCCACAGATGGCGTTGTAGGCGCACGAAGGCGGATCTGGCGGCCCCGATGCGATGAGCGACTTCTGCTTCTCCTTGTCCCGATGGAACCACAGAGGAGCCGAGATACGTGAATGAATCGACGTTTTCCAGGGTCACGCCCTCCAGTGACAGCGACCATTGGTCAGCTGGGTTGGTGAGGGAGGACATGATCTTGGTCTTAGCGGCATTGATGCACATTCCAACAGTCAGGGCCGTTCGATGGATTTTCATCAGCGCGTTTTCAACTTCCTCGAACGTGTTTCCAAGTAGAGCGATATCATCTGCGTACGCCAGGTCCGACACTGCGACATCTCGGCCGACTCTCACACCCTCAAAGCCAAGGAGAGCAGTGTTGAGAATGTGATCGATGGCATAGTTGAACAAGGTTGATGAGAGAGCGCAGCCTTGTCGGACACCCGACCGCAACTTGAAGGTTTCTGATTCGCTGCCGTAGGTCCGCACTCGGACTCGGGTTGACCGGTAGTACCCCTGGATGAGCCGAAGCAGTTTCACAGGGATCCCGTCAGCCGGCATAATCATCCACAAAGCATCTCGGTCAACTGAATCGAATGCCGCGGCAAAGTCGATGAAGCACACGACTGTCGGTTGTTGGTAGGCCCATCGTTGCTCCAGGGTGCGACGCAGGCTTAAGATCTGGTCTACACATCCCCTCCCGGGGCGAAAGCCACCCTGAGTTGGGCGAGTTCGGCGGTCACGGGCCATCTGGAAGTGTTTCAGCAGAAGGACGACAAATGCTTTTGCAGCCACATCGAGAAGGCTAATGCCTCTGTAGTTGGCGCACAGTTTCTTGTCTCCCTTCTTGAAAAGGGGTAGTAACACTGCTTCGCTCCAGTCATCTGGGATGGTCTCAGACGGATTTCTTAAAAACGGATCATACCAGCAAGCAGGAGGGCGAGTGTGATCGCCAGCTGCGGGAGAACATGTTATTGGATCCTGTTAAATCTCATGAGGTGTTAAAAGAGGAAATACAAGGGCAAAAAAATATTCCATGTGCTCCCACTGGGATGCAGCGGGTAGTCTGATCCATATTACGTTTGTGGACGAAGCCTTACGCCGGTTAATGGATTAGGTTTTGTTTTTTTTTTCCTATAGCGCCCTCTGCTGCCGACTATAATTGACACCACAGCGTGGGCCCTGCGAGCCTGAGGTCACTTGGTCAATTTCAGTCCACAGCAGAGGGCGGTACAGGACAAAAATCAATTAGTGCCCCGATAAATACAAACTGATGGCTTAATCCGCTCAATTCTTATTCCACAAATGAAGTAAATCAGAAAGAATACCGAGCTGAGACTGGTGGGTCACACACTGGGTGGCACACAGAACTCCTTTTGTCTCGACTTCATCTCAAGTTACGGAAAGTTCAAGTTCATACGTTACCCATTTGATTGTCGGAGACGTCATTTCTACAGCAACGGAGGGCTTTTCCTTGACAGACAGATACGTTTATAATCGTTCAACAAGCCACAAGTGACTCCACTTTTTAAAGGTTGCTTTTTTTTTTTTTTACAAAACAACATCATAGGCAATTACACGGCACAAAATACATGCAGCATAACACAAATAAATTCTACATTAAATGAATACATTTCAAGGTAGTAGGTTAAAACTGGACAAGTTATGGGGAAAAAAACCGAAGTTCAGATGGAAGTTTTAAATGTCCTTTGTCAACACTGGAAAATTGTTGCCTGATAAAGTACCTTGCAAAAATATTAACGCCATTTTGTTATATAACTTATTTTTAAACAATCTTTATTGAACAAGATTTTGTTATATAACTACAAGTTAGACACCGAGTGAAATGACCCATCTATTTTTTTATTCGCTGGATCCGCACAAAGTATTCTAGCTTTGACGTGAAAATGTAAAATTGACTTGGGCAGTGCATTTGTTAGAAGCCGCGATGCAACTCGTTACCTTCAGAAATCAATTAGTAAAATGATGCCATCCAGGTGTCACATATCTGTCAATACGGAAAAAAACGGACTTCAATGATACAAACACGTAATAAAGAGAAAAAAAACCCGAAAAAACCCCCCCCCACACTCATCACTTAATAGTGACGTTGGAACACACCACTTTTCAACATGAATTCAACCGTTTCCACATCAGTCTTTTCCAGAAACGAAACACAGCGCCATTGTTTTTTTTTTGTTTTGTTTTGTTTTTTGCTTTACAATTTCAATAGCGTGGCTGAGAGCGGATAGCCTTACATTGCATCGCCATTTGCGGCATGCAGCACACTGGCACTTGCACTCACCATTCCAAGTCTGCTTGAGTGTTGACGATGTCCTCTCCGCTCAAAAGGTGCGAGTGGCCGTCGTTTCCGAGTGCTTTCTTAAACCGGGCTTTTCCACGCGTTCTATGGGTCAGATAACCGAGGGAATTATGGGTATGTCTGAAAGTTAATGAGTGCAAGTGCCAATGTGCTGTATGCTGCAAATTGCGATGCAGTTTTTTTAATAGTATCAAGAGGAGTGTTTAAAAGTATCATCACCCCCCCCCAATTATTTATAAAAATGGCCATGTTGCTTAATGAATAATATCTGTACCCAAGAAGACACGAAATCAATCAGAGCAGCAATTTCCGAATCAATCAGAGCAGCAATTTCCGACATGCCAGTGTGAAGCAACCTTTTTCCTGATCATGCCTGTTCAATTTTTAATCTACCAATTAAAAAAAAATCAATTGGGCATTCAGTCAAATTAACTTGCGCACAGACTAAAACAAACAGGACGTACAATCGTTCGACATCATTATGATAAACTGCAACCTGAGACCTCAGAAATATATGTAAGGATTTAATTAAAACAATCATAACTTAATGTTGTCTCCCACTCCATTTTTTAGGGGGCCGTGGCAACAATCTATAACAGTGGTCCCCAACCTTTTTTGCCCCACGGACCGGTTTCATGTCAGGGACCGGCCTTTAAGGCCGGATAGATACAACGATATAATATGATATGAACTGCATGAAAAGTGTGGTATTTTCGAAACATAATAATAAACACGAATCATGACACCAGGAACTCCTATCTGACCGCAACGTTCTCTGGTTACCATGGTAACGATTAAACGTGCCTTCAAAATAAGACACGACACAAATAAAAAGTGCATGAATAATACGACTCAGACTCACCATTGCCGATTATTATGCAGAGTAGGCTTAGTGCGTGTGAATCTCCCGTTGAGATAAAGCCGTATTTGAAATAGTACTCCTGATACTGTCTATTAAATGCAGCCTTCTCTTTCTTGAAAGTCGTAGGCTCCTCTTGTTTCCTGGCTGAGCCTTTTCCCCTTCCCGAAAAAAAACTTTCAAAGACGTTTTTTTTTTTAAAATTCATTTCGCCAGCTCCTGAGTTTTATTTAACTTTGTTAAAGCAGAAGCTGTTGTGAAAGCGCTGTTTAAATCAGTATGTATTGTATTAACCTATCACGTGACTGAGAAGCGCGCCTTTATCTGCGTCAAGAGTGACATATTGTAGACGGATGTAACAGAAGAGCCGGTAAATTTTCAAAATAAAACATCCGATTCCGAAATTAATAAAACGAGTTATTTATTCTTTCTGTGCGGCCCGGCACCAAATGATCTATGAAGACTGGTTTATATTCCTAACAATGTGTTGACATGAGTTTGTGCCTCTTAAATTTGTGTACGCTCACCTCAGTGGAAGGAGATGTCAAACATTGCCTAAAACTCACTAGCGTTGGAGAGCACATTGGCATGTAGTATTGTGTATGGCACCGGCCGTTGATGGCTGTTTGGGCCGAACGTAAAACCGCAAATTCCTGTATGGTCCACCAATCTTTCTAATTATGAACAAGTGAAATTAAAAAGCTCAAGCTATGGAGAGCAAAACATTTTTATTACTAACACTGGAATAGCTCAATTTGTATATTATTATACAGAACCTAACTGCTTTACAAAAACAAAATGATACAATATCACATGTATATACAGTGTAGTAAATATACCATCTCAAAGTGTACACAAAGTATTTACAAGCTGTCACACATACTGCATTAAAAACTCAACTCAGGCTAGTACACTACTGACAATTTTGCATAACATCAAATAAAACATGCCACATGTTTAGGTTTTCTTTCCTAACCGATGACCATTTTTAAATTAGTGCAAGTCAACCACTTGGTTAAGAGGTTACGGACACATCATCCTCACCGTTTTCATTCATACAAAAGCAAAAACTTAAAACAACCTGGTTACATGTGGCTCAAAGAAAACTGTGTTGTGAAAATTGTTCTGGACGTTTTTTTTGATTAAGCGGCAGGCAATCGACAATTTTAAGAACTTTTCGGGAGCACTGCAAGCAAATTGAAAAGTAACTGAGATCAGTATGTTCAATGTTATGGTGGGAATGAGAGAAGAGATGATCGTTTAACTGCTTGTTTATTTTTCCGACGTCAAATCCTAGTCTCTGCTAAATTGTTCGCACGTTTTGGAGATTAAGATTGGAGGCATTTAGTCCATAGAATAAAAACAAAAACAAAAAAACAACACTTCCCCTCATTTCAATTTTTACACCATTCCAATTATATTGATTCAGGGTTTGATGCAGCTATTACTTTACTTCTAAAATCAGAAACAATTTTAAAAGAAAAGATTCCGCTTCACACAGTGGTGACATGCAGAGACCATTTAACCATTTGCCCCAAATTCATGTGTTTAACATTAGTATCACGAGGGATGTGCAGAAAGATCGAAGCTATTTGCGCAAAACTGAGTCGACTATTCTGCTGTAACCCCCAAAACATGACGTCAGCTTTAGGAAGCTGAGCAACATCACAGTTTAAATGAAATAGCTACAGTATTTTGCACATTCTGAAGGCAAGGTTACCAGTGAAATGTCTTTTTTTTTTTTTTGCTTTATGACAAGTTGGTTTGAAGCATACTGAGTGTTTGTGTAGAGGGCCAATTGTAACCCTAGATCATACAAATAAGAAGTTGATGATTATTGCCTAACAATTTTTTGTTGTCACCGTGTACTGTAAACAAATTACAAGTGTACATTGCTGGGGGGGAAAAAAAATACGGATCGCGGCCCAAAAAACCCCAAAACAAAAAAAAAAAAAAAGTTAGGCAAGATAAACACTTCGCTCAGAGCTATTTACAAAGTTGTGTTCCTTGCGAACAGTATTTGTGTAGCACTATCTAGCTGTACAGGATTAAATACTTTCAGGCAATCGGGTATATGGATGATTGTATAGCTGACGATCACTGGAGGCCAGTTGTGATGGCAACATTGCACCTTGGTAATTAGTACCTGTTCTTTGTCCCCACCGAGGTTTGACATTTACAAATTGTACACACTGAAAATCCTGACAAAGGCACACCATGGAGAAAACGTCAACATCTTCCTTAACGTCAGGACAAGTTGTTTTAGTCTCTGCAAAACATGTACATGACTTCAGCGTCCGAGCAGGCCTGGCGGGAGGGTCCAGTTTTACAGATTACATTTGGTCCATGTTGCCATTTCATCAAAGGATGGCCAAAAGAACGCATATTTTTCAGAGGGCAAGAAGCGTCCCCGTGTAGCCTTTTTTCAGTCCAAACTGGACTCGTATTAGCATCATCGTTTTGTACGGGACCTTTGGGGACTGCCAACGAGCTGAGCTTCTCTTTGACCAGATCCTGTCCTGACCGTCGAAAATCATCTCGAGCAGCACAAGAGGTAAGCTAATATTGCCTCGCCTGTCCCGCAAAAGCAACTATGATGGAGGAGGAGGATTTCAAACAGTAAAAATGTGGTAAAAAGTTATATGCAGCATGAGGGAGGCCAGGCTTGGCAGATGGGTGGAGTTTAAGAAGAGGAGGAGGAGCAGGAGGAGGAGGGAAGGAGGGGACTGCAGGGATTGCACGGCCCATCAAACGATCTTTTTGATGCTGGTTCTCTTGAAGCTGCCGGAGCTGCGTTGCTTCTGGACCTGGCTTGCCGAGCCGTGGCGAGGACGA
>NW_017842059.1:5046930-5059945 GCF_001891065.2 Hippocampus comes
GAACTCCTTTTGTCTCGACTTCATCTCAAGTTACGGAAAGTTCAAGTTCATACGTTACCCATTTGATTGTCGGAGACGTCATTTCTACAGCAACGGAGGGCTTTTCCTTGACAGACAGATACGTTTATAATCGTTCAACAAGCCACAAGTGACTCCACTTTTTAAAGGTTGCTTTTTTTTTTTTTTACAAAACAACATCATAGGCAATTAACATTTTTAAAATACATGCAGCATAACACAAATAAATTCTACATTAAATGAATACATTTCAAGGTAGTAGGTTAAAACTGGACAAGTTATGGGGAAAAAAACCGAAGTTCAGATGGAAGTTTTAAATGTCCTTTGTCAACACTGGAAAATTGTTGCCTGATAAAGTACCTTGCAAAAATATTAACGCCATTTTGTTATACAACTTATTTTTAAACAATCTTTATTGAACAAGATTTTGTTATATAACTACAAGTTAGACACCGAGTGAAATGACCCATCTATTTTTTTATTCGCTGGATCCGCACAAAGTATTCTAGCTTTGACGTGAAAATGTAAAATTGACTTGGGCAGTGCATTTGTTAGAAGCCGCGATGCAACTCGTTACCTTCAGAAATCAATTAGTAAAATGATGCCATCCAGGTGTCATATATCTGTCAATACGGAAAAAAACGGACTTCAATGATACAAACACGTAATAAAGAGAAAAAAAACCCGAAAAAACCCCCCCCCACACTCATCACTTAATAGTGACGTTGGAACACACCACTTTTCAACATGAATTCAACCGTTTCCACATCAGTCTTTTCCAGAAACGAAACACAGCGCCATTGTTTTTTTTTTGTTTTGTTTTGTTTTTTGCTTTACAATTTCAATAGCGTGGCTGAGAGCGGATAGCCTTACATTGCATCGCCATTTGCGGCATGCAGCACACTGGCACTTGCACTCACCATTCCAAGTCTGCTTGAGTGTTGACGATGTCCTCTCCGCTCAAAAGGTGCGAGTGGCCGTCGTTTCCGAGTGCTTTCTTAAACCGGGCTTTTCCACGCGTTCTATGGGTCAGATAACCGAGGGAATTATGGGTATGTCTGAAAGTTAATGAGTGCAAGTGCCAATGTGCTGTATGCTGCAAATTGCGATGCAGTTTTTTTAATAGTATCAAGAGGAGTGTTTAAAAGTATCATCACCCCCCCCCAATTATTTATAAAAATGGCCATGTTGCTTAATGAATAATATCTGTACCCAAGAAGACACGAAATCAATCAGAGCAGCAATTTCCGAATCAATCAGAGCAGCAATTTCCGACATGCCAGTGTGAAGCAACCTTTTTCCTGATCATGCCTGTTCAATTTTTAATCTACCAATTAAAAAAAAATCAATTGGGCATTCAGTCAAATTAACTTGCGCACAGACTAAAACAAACAGGACGTACAATCGTTCGACATCATTATGATAAACTGCAACCTGAGACCTCAGAAATATATGTAAGGATTTAATTAAAACAATCATAACTTAATGTTGTCTCCCACTCCATTTTTTAGGGGGCCGTGGCAACAATCTATAACAGTGGTCCCCAACCTTTTTTGCCCCACGGACCGGTTTCATGTCAGGGACCGGCCTTTAAGGCCGGATAGATACAACGATATAATATGATATGAACTGCATGAAAAGTGTGGTATTTTCGAAACATAATAATAAACACGAATCATGACACCAGAAACTCCTATCTGACCGCAACGTTCTCTGGTTACCATGGTAACGATTAAACGTGCCTTCAAAATAAGACACGACACAAATAAAAAGTGCATGAATAATACGACTCAGACTCACCATTGCCGATTATTATGCAGAGTAGGCTTAGTGCGTGTGAATCTCCCGTTGAGATAAAGCCGTATTTGAAATAGTACTCCTGATACTGTCTATTAAATGCAGCCTTCTCTTTCTTGAAAGTCGTAGGCTCCTCTTGTTTCCTGGCTGAGCCTTTTCCCCTTCCCGAAAAAAAACTTTCAAAGACGTTTTTTTTTTTAAATTCATTTCGCCAGCTCCTGAGTTTTATTTAACTTTGTTAAAGCAGAAGCTGTTGTGAAAGCGCTGTTTAAATCAGTATGTATTGTATTAACCTATCACGTGACTGAGAAGCGCGCCTTTATCTGCGTCAAGAGTGACATATTGTAGACGGATGTAACAGAAGAGCCGGTAAATTTTCAAAATAAAACATCCGATTCCGAAATTAATAAAACGAGTTATTTATTCTTTCTGTGCGGCCCGGCACCAAATGATCTATGAAGACTGGTTTATATTCCTAACAATGTGTTGACATGAGTTTGTGCCTCTTAAATTTGTGTACGCTCACCTCAGTGGAAGGAGATGTCAAACATTGCCTAAAACTCACTAGCGTTGGAGAGCACATTGGCATGTAGTATTGTGTATGGCACCGGCCATTGATGGCTGTTTGGGCCGAACGTAAAACCGCAAATTCCTGTATGGTCCACCAATCTTTCTAATTCTGAACAAGTGAAATTAAAAAGCTCAAGCTATGGAGAGCAAAACATTTTTATTACTAACACTGGAATAGCTCAATTTGTATATTATTATACAGAACCTAACTGCTTTACAAAAACAAAATGATACAATATCACATGTATATACAGTGTAGTAAATATACCATCTCAAAGTGTACACAAAGTATTTACAAGCTGTCACACATACTGCATTAAAAACTCAACTCAGGCTAGTACACTACTGACAATTTTGCATAACATCAAATAAAACATGCCACATGTTTAGGTTTTCTTTCCTAACCGATGACCATTTTTAAATTAGTGCAAGTCAACCACTTGGTTAAGAGGTTACGGACACATCATCCTCACCGTTTTCATTCATACAAAAGCAAAAACTTAAAACAACCTGGTTACATGTGGCTCAAAGAAAACTGTGTTGTGAAAATTGTTCTGGACGTTTTTTTTGATTAAGCGGCAGGCAATCGACAATTTTAAGAACTTTTCGGGAGCACTGCAAGCAAATTGAAAAGTAACTGAGATCAGTATGTTCAATGTTATGGTGGGAATGAGAGAAGAGATGATCGTTTAACTGCTTGTTTATTTTTCCGACGTCAAATCCTAGTCTCTGCTAAATTGTTCGCACGTTTTGGAGATTAAGATTGGAGGCATTTAGTCCATAGAATAAAAACAAAAACAAAAAAACAACACTTCCCCTCATTTCAATTTTTACACCATTCCAATTATATTGATTCAGGGTTTGATGCAGCTATTACTTTACTTCTAAAATCAGAAACAATTTTAAAAGAAAAGATTCCGCTTCACACAGTGGTGACATGCAGAGACCATTTAACCATTTGCCCCAAATTCATGTGTTTAACATTAGTATCACGAGGGATGTGCAGAAAGATCGAAGCTATTTGCGCAAAACTGAGTCGACTATTCTGCTGTAACCCCCAAAACATGACGTCAGCTTTAGGAAGCTGAGCAACATCACAGTTTAAATGAAATAGCTACAGTATTTTGCACATTCTGAAGGCAAGGTTACCAGTGAAATGTCTTTTTTTTTTTTTTGCTTTATGACAAGTTGGTTTGAAGCATACTGAGTGTTTGTGTAGAGGGCCAATTGTAACCCTAGATCATACAAATAAGAAGTTGATGATTATTGCCTAACAATTTTTTGTTGTCACCGTGTACTGTAAACAAATTACAAGTGTACATTGCTGGGGGGGAAAAAAAATACGGATCGCGGCCCAAAAAACCCCAAAAAAAAAAAAAAAAAAAAAGTTAGGCAAGATAAACACATCGCTCAGAGCTATTTACAAAGTTGTGTTCCTTGCGAACAGTATTTGTGTAGCACTATCTAGCTGTACAGGATTAAATACTTTCAGGCAATCGGGTATATGGATGATTGTATAGCTGACGATCACTGGAGGCCAGTTGTGATGGCAACATTGCACCTTGGTAATTAGTACCTGTTCTTTGTCCCCACCGAGGTTTGACATTTACAAATTGTACACACTGAAAATCCTGACAAAGGCACACCATGGAGAAAACGTCAACATCTTCCTTAACGTCAGGACAAGTTGTTTTAGTCTCTGCAAAACATGTACATGACTTCAGCGTCCGAGCAGGCCTGGCGGGAGGGTCCAGTTTTACAGATTACATTTGGTCCATGTTGCCATTTCATCAAAGGATGGCCAAAAGAACGCATATTTTTCAGAGGGCAAGAAGCGTCCCCGTGTAGCCTTTTTTCAGTCCAAACTGGACTCGTATTAGCATCATCGTTTTGTACGGGACCTTTGGGGACTGCCAACGAGCTGAGCTTCTCTTTGACCAGATCCTGTCCTGACCGTCGAAAATCATCTCGAGCAGCACAAGAGGTAAGCTAATATTGCCTCGCCTGTCCCGCAAAAGCAACTATGATGGAGGAGGAGGATTTCAAACAGTAAAAATGTGGTAAAAAGTTATATGCAGCATGAGGGAGGCCAGGCTTGGCAGATGGGTGGAGTTTAAGAAGAGGAGGAGGAGCAGGAGGAGGAGGGAAGGAGGGGACTGCAGGGATTGCACGGCCCATCAAACGATCTTTTTGATGCTGGTTCTCTTGAAGCTGCCGGAGCTGCGTTGCTTCTGGACCTGGCTTGCCGAGCCGTGGCGAGTCCGACCGCCGCTGGACAGAGCTGAGCTGGGGGACAACTGGACATTCTCCTTATCCACACCTACAGAGAAATGCAGGAAAGGATTAATTACATTTACCTTACCTTTGCATCTTTGTTTGACAGTGAGGCCGCCGGGTTTCCAAACCTGAATATTTGGTCATATTAACACATATCAGAACACCTTCATTGAAAGGAACATTCTGTTCTGTGTGTTCTAATCGCAAGGAATCTTGGTCTTTGGAGTACAGGAAGTACTTGTCTGCGTCTGGCCACGGACTACACATCCGGCCAGGACTGAAAGGACAAACGATGCGCTGTACTCGCCATAGAAAGAAGCGAAGCCACAGGCTTGCTAAGTCAGCCTAACTTGAATATATTGTTTTTACCGCAGCAGTTTCACATTATTTTCTCTCTCTACGGCGAAAATGCCACGTTGTCTAATATATACGTACGCGCGTGTGTATGGGCGCGTTTGGAAAGATGCTCCGGGTGCGCACTGGTTCACTCTGACGATTCAGAAACGCAAGAGCGTTGCTGATATTTGCCGTTAGTTTATCCAGAGTGCACCAAAAACGGAGTGCTGGTGTGGGCACTAGTAAATTAAAGGGAGCGAAGCGCTTCTCCAAAAACACCCACTCTCAGATCAGTGGTCGGGCATCGGAATTTTGACCTGAACCTGAATAATGATGGCATGTAAATGTAGTCATTTAAATTACTCTGATAATCAAACCAATTTTTGACAGACTGCGGCTGTTTTGCTTCTTCAAAACATGGACACCTTACTATAATTAATGGAACATTAATTCTGCTGTAAACCAGATAATCCTGCTGTTCATCTGGCCATCATATAATGGAGAAAAACAGAAGTTGCTTAGTGGACGAGTCAAAGTCCAGACTACTATCCAGTTGGGATACTGTTGTATGACTTTAAATGGGCAATTCGGGCTCAAAATCCTTCTAATATGACACAATTTAAACAATTCTGCGAAGACCAGTGGGCCGAATTCCTCCAAAGCGAAAGCAAAATGGGGAAAAGTGTTTCACGGCACTCGAGATCCATTAGTTTTAATCCAGCCTTCTTAAACTTTTTTCTGTACATCATGCTTCACAACATTACACCAAATCGATATGTGGAAGGAAGCATTAGTGTGCGTGCGTGTGACCTGGTGAGTGTTGCGAGGTGGCCAGTGAGGTCATGGAGTTCGACAGGTTGAGGTTGGCAGTGATGCTGAGCTGGCTCTGGCTGGTGGGGGGATAAGGGGAAGTGGGCGTCCGCAGCTGCTCCTCCCCTCGCTCCTCCTCAGCTGCTGGCAGGTAGCTGTCAATCAATGCCTCCAGGAACTTGACGATCAGCTCGGCATAGTCTGGAATTTGGGTTTGCTGTAGAGCGGAGACAGGTGTGGGGAGAAAATTTAATGCCCCTAAAGATTCAGTGTGAGGACAGTCAATCAAGTCCTGGACACCCCAAACCAACAAGCAAGCAAACAACTCATGTTGTCAATGTCATTATTGTGTGATTTCAATGTTGTGTTTTCAATTCGCTGTACAGTCCCACCCAAAAATATTGGAAGGAAAAAGGTAAAGTCCTTTGTTTTTGTTATATACTGAAGACATTTGGGTTTCAGATGAAAAAAATGAAAATGTTGGATATCTTAACTTCGGTCTCATTCATCTTTTGATCTGAAACCCAAATATCTTTACATACAAAAAATTAAAATAAAATAAAGCAATTCACCTTGCCGTTCCAATACCGGAAGCGACTCTATCAGATAAGAAAACCTTTATTTGTCTTACAATGAAGAAATTCACATTCGTATGTCCCAGTTAAAAGTTTTAAATGCCTCCTACATAGTAACATGCAACGCTTTGGCAAGCATACAAACCTAAGCATATCGTAGATGGCCAAATTAAAATACAGTATAGCAAGAATCTCTCTCACCTTTGAGAAAGGACCAGCAAATCTCCAAAGTCCATTAAACCCAAAACCTGTGAAATGAAAGGAGCAAGGGCAATGTGAGGAAGCAAGTGAGAGACAGAGTTGGGGGGTTTGAATGTAACTTGGTTTGCATCTCAGTGAATCAACTTACACATTTGAAATAATGTCACGTCGAGACACAGTGCAGAATTGAACACATGAGGGCCACGAGGATATCTTACTTTGCAAATAGGAGGGCTGGTACTGTGGCGGCGACTCCTCATGATACACCACACTTTGGACGATGCCGTGTACAGGGTTCAGGAGGTTTGTGTCCTGGCACATGGACAGCACAGTGTTGATCTTCGAGTCCAGCAAGTTGTGACTAAGGAGATCAAATACACATCGGCGTGAACTTCATCTTACACGAGATGTTTGATCATGATCAAACCCCACGGTGCAGAGTGAATGGTTTTCTTTTCTTCTGTGACATCTAAACTCTGACAAATTGGTGTTCGCCATCTGTTTATTTGACCTAGCTCAAGTTTGGAAGCAAACTGATGATGTTCACTCCAGCGGGGATCAAGGGTGATGGAAATCCTTTCATGAATAGGGTCTGTCGTTAAGTTTAAAGATCGAAATCTAGCATACACTTTCCCTTTTTCTAAATACGTGACGAAAAGAAAAAAACAACCCCCCCCCAAAAAAAACAAAAAACTTGACTTCCCCTTTAAGGCTATAAGCATACAACGGTGTCTCCACACAGCTGCCTGTACAGTACAAGATCTGCTTAGCCTGTCACATGATGCTGGAGCAAAACTTTCAACTTGGCGCTGATGAAGATGGACCCATAAGCATGTAGGTTGGCTACTTACACAACTGGAAAAACCTTTGGGAAGACAACGCTAGCTTCAGCCAAATACTCATAAAGAATTCGCTGATCAAAGTCATCTGTGGTGTATTTGACCTGGGTGGCCTGGTTAAAAAAAAAAAAAAAAAAAAAAAAGAGCGCATGGAACCATTAGCAAAAGTATGAGAGACTGCATGACTAGTAGAACACATTGTGCTTCCTCACCAGCACAGTGAGAAGGAGAGCCTGGATCTTAGGATCGGTTAGCACCTCCTCATCCAGCAGAACATTGGACTCTGAGACAGACACTTTGCGAAGGTGGGAGTTTCCAATTCTTTGTGTTTCTGGATTTATGAATGACATAAAATATGTCAGCAAATCATTATGTACAACAGAATCAAGAAAGCGCTCCCGGGTCTGACATACCCATCTCATAATCGTTTTCGGCAACCCGCCTCATTTTAGGCGGTGTTGTCATTCCGGATTCCATCTCAGATCTCTTTGGTGCTTTGGAGTCGGATATGAGATGATCAAAGCTCTTCCTGGTACCTACAAAACATGCAACCACAAGAAAATGTATTTACAGTATAGGGGTAATAAACCTGGATGAAGGATCAGAGTGCGCTCCGGATTAAATCGTACCCAGAAGCTTCTTTGTAGTCGCTTGTGAAGGCTGACCCATGTCCAGACTCATTGACTTGCGTGTACGTGGGCTGATCTGCCCCACTGTGGGGTAATGATGAGCGGAAAGGTAGCGCTCTGAAACCTGAGGGGAGGTCCACGGTTGAGTTTCTCGCAGCGTTCTGTGAGGAAGAGGAAAAAAAAGGGCAACACTAATCACAGCTAGTTGACACGAAAGCTGATGACAAATGTCTGTAAAAAAATTAGAAACTGTAAAATAAAGGAAATATCTGGTCTAAATGAACAAATCATGTCATCAACGGGCTACCTTACATTTCAATGATGGCAATAACGCAAGGTTTTCAGATACTCAATTAAAAAACTAGGACAAAAGTGATACAACACTGACTATATTTGGCATGATTATGACCAAGATTTCCATCCATTTTTAATGTAATCCAGACTTCTTGTTTGACAGCCAAAGTGTCAGTTTACGCTCTGTCCATTGGCTCACCTGCAGCTGGGATCACTGATGAGACTGGAGTAGGTGTCCATTGGTACAGGGTCCATTGAGAGGTCTGAAATCAGTAGCGACTTCCTGTGTTTGAGACTGCAGCGGCTTCGGACCTCCTCAGAAACTGTAAGAAGTGCTACAAAGAACAATCACGTTCAGATTTTTGTCAATAAAAGGAAAGCAAATCTAAACTGGACCGAATTTTGTTACGTACCAGCCAAATAAGCCACGCTCTGAGTGTTGACTTCAAACTTGTCACATTTTAGGTGCTTGCTGATGAGCGCCAGCAGCGTGTGCAGGATTCTCACTGTTCTTGCTACTGTGGTGGCTGATGGATGTCTGTAACCTGCAAACCAAAACCACAGACGGCACAAGCAAGTATATCGAAAATGTTAACTTTTACTGTTAAGTGTTCATTCAAAGTGTGTTCTGTGACATACAAGTGTATGGCAAAACACAAATTTGAAAATGAGCTCTCGTTTCCTCTATTTGGTGTGGAAGCGCACCAAGACCACCCAAAAAAGGGGGTCTCTGTCCAGTTGTTTGGTCCATAGCAGGATTCATTTGAGTGTATTCACATCTGCACAAGTCCAGACTAGCATGTGAAATGAACCGTGGACCGAACTGTGCGGGTGTAAAGACGCCATTAGATTTAATGTGTAAATCTAAGCCTAAATATAACGCAAATCTCTCCCAATGATATTCACTCAGTGGGAGTCTTTACCTTTGAGTAGGTGGCCCACAAGTGCAAAGTTGAAGTTGGCACTGAAGTTGAGGCCTACAAAGTGATCCATCTGCTTACAATGCCATTCCACTGGGTGCCTGATCTCCATGAACACCTCTTCTGGACTCTGAAGGAGACAAAAAATGTATACGTTGCTTGATGAATTTACTGACCACCTGTCATAAAAACGAGAAGAAACCATCCAGTGTCATGAAGCGATTTATTGGGCCTTCCTATCAAGAATCACCATCATAAAATCATCACACAATACGTGAAAAACAAGGGGAGTGTTACACCCCAGATAGAATAAAAAATTGGAGAACTGTAGTGCTTTTTTGTAGTAATTTTTTTTTTTTACCTTGTCATTGAAGACACGCATTGTGTCAAGAGTGTGTAGGTTCTGCTCCAGCAAAGCAGTTCCAGCAGAGTACAGGTTTACTTCATCCAATTGAAGGACTGCTACTGCCACCCAAAACAGAGCTTTATGCATAGGAGACTCCTTTGGTCAGACAGAAACAAAACAGAGAGAGAAGGATGAAGTTTAAGTTGCTGACATTAAATAGCATATATTGTACCAATTTCTAGCAAATCTGCAAAAGCTACGAATGGTTGAAACTGTCATATTACCAACCCAAGACAGTAACTCTGAGGTAAATCACATGTAAGTTACGAAGAGAACCACTGAGCATGAACTATTTAACTCATTAAATGCCAAGAGCGACTTAAGTCACATTCAGTGCCGGCTGAAAACTAGCATTTATGCTAAGTCCGGCGCATTTACACTGTTAATTCTTGTGTTGATTAATGTGCACTGTGCCCCAATGAATGAATAAGATAGATAGATAGATAGATAGATAGATAGATAGATAAGCGTTACATTATTTGTTTTTTTTTTCTTTGTGTGGGATTGGTTTGGGTCTGCAAGCAAATGAGAAGTGGTAAAGAGCCAAACTGCCAGCAGCAGAGGTGAGTGGTACACCATTTTAGATTGAAAATCCCCCCTGTTCGTCAATTGTTTACAGTAGCAGAGGTGAACTTCTCTGGAATTGGCCGCCGTTGCAACAGTCATGTCATTTAGTCTGTGGAAGTCATGAAAAAAGCACAACAATGATCTTTTTGAATTATGACGAGGATGACGAAGCAGGGTTTGCCCCAGTGCTTTATCGGCCTGGGGGGCCGCCCCAAGGAATCAGTGACAGCTCCGACGAAGGCTAAAGTGACAGCCGAAACTGTCAGTTAGATAAGAAATGTTCTCTTCAATTAAGAAAAAAAAAAAACTGTCTGAAAAAAACCAAACCTTGGACATAGACATAAACATCTGCTTTAGTGTGAAAACTACCGTATTTTTCAAACTATAAGTCACAATTTTTTTTTTTTGGATAGTTTGGCTGCTTCTGCGATTTCCACTCTGGTGCGACGTGTATATGGCTGGTTCTCAGAAAGTACCGTCCAGGAGTGTGACATGAAAGCCGGGAAAATCAATTTGTTCAAAACCAGGTCAATATGACATATGCTTTAAATCTAACCATCCTCCAGTGTGCTCTGAATAAATAAAGATAGGCCACTCAGCCCTTTATTAGCAAGCGATTGTGTGGTGGTCTATTCCACTGTGTCATATTGGCGCACTTAGTACCTGGGCACCAAGCATCCCAAAAATAAAATAAAATAAAAATAGATAGATAGATAGATACATACATAAACATACGCGTGTGTTTAAATTTGAAGAGCTTCACTACCTTCATAGAGAGATATGCAGTGGAAAAACTGGTAGAAATGACCAATAGTATTATGAAAATAAAACCTGAATGATGAACAATGGCCATCATTTTCGCAGCGTTACATATGAGGCACGGTAGACTCCAACGAATGTGTTCACTTCGCAAAATACTTCATGCTTGCAGCTGAACTGTGCGCATTTCAAATCCTGCTGACTCATGTGCAAGAATAAACTAACGAAAGAGTGCGTGCGACGAGCGTGAGATAATTTATCGATCTATTTTATTGAACGTGCGTGATGAATAAATTTGCATCCGATGCTTAACATTTAGTTTACTTGGTCGTCGTAGCATTAAAAACAAAACAAAAAAAAAAAGTTAACATCATATTTTGCACGGAACCCACTGAGCTTCCGGTTAAATTTACTAAAGTTGTTACCGCTAAAGTTTACAGAACAATGCAGTAATAGATCATCGGTGGTACCTTGTGGACACATAAGGAACCACCTTAACTGTTTTTATGGGTTCATGCTAAATCACCCAGTGGGCTCAATCAAGCGGAATTGGTTTTTAATGAAGCTTGGTGTACTTGTTGATAGTGATTGGCACAACACTAAATCTCAAATTTTAGGTCCATTGGAGCAGGGGTTTGGAAGCTGTGGCCCGACGAATTTTGACCTTTTTGGCAAAAAGTGGACCAGTTCAGAGGGTGAAGTCAGCTCGGATAGGCTCTAGCATACCCGAGACCCTCGTGAGGACAAAGCGGTTCAGATAACTGATGGATGGATAATCTGGTGGTGAAAATTGACTTTGTGCTACTGCCTTTGTTTGTCGTTGCACTGAAGTGTGAGTAATGCGAGTTGTGATTAATAAAATGAAACAATGCTGACCATAGCGATTTCCCGCTACTTGTTTATCCAAATCAGACGTTTTGTGTGTTATTGATCTGGTGTTGGATGTAGAGAGTATTGGCAGCAGAGTTTGAGTGTAAGCATTTATCTTAGCCTAGCTATGGCCCATCTCGGCTGCCCCGCTTTTGTTGATATTTCCTTTGTGCCTATGGTGCCAAGCAGACCCGGCAACAATTCATTAAGATCCCGCTATCTCACCTGGGATGTTGCAAGTCGTCAATTCGTAACCCAAGAGCACATTTCAACAATGCTGTGAATTTTTGAAGGGTCAGAGTGAAGCAGTATGCCCGCGGAGCATATTTCCGAAAGCACCCACGATGAGGCAACAGGAATTATGGGGACGAGTCTGAGCTTTATTGTTCTTGGGTTTTGAAAATACATTTCCTCCCAAAAATAGGATAGAGACTCTGGAGCCACTTAAATATGGTTGTTTTCTTCTTCATGATTAATTTTTTTGACTGGTGCAACTTATACTGTGGAGCAATTTAAAGTCCGAAAAATATGGTACATCGACTTAACTTTTCATCACAGGCGAATAACTCGATTTTGGCAAAAATAAATTAAAGAAGAACTTTGTGCTAGGGTCGAGAGGGTTTGACATGCTGATTTAAAAAATTAAATAAATAAGCGGTCCCATGCAAAACATGTTTGCAAACCACTCATACAGCAACATTTGATTAGGCGGAGAAAAAAAAAGCAGTGTGTTTCCACTAATTTCTACGTCGAAAAAAAACTTTACGGTCGGCATTTTTTTTCAAACAACCCTCTACATTTTTGTGTAGAGGGTTTACATCGGTGCAAACTCTTGCGATATTCACGTTGAGCGCGTGCGTCGTTTGCCCTGTCGTCTGTCAACAACATTGAATCATGGGGGCGGCCGTGATCTCCGACGACAGTTTAAACCGCGTTTTCTGTGTTACAGTCGCGTGCTCGCACCGTAATGTTAAGAAAATAGCATCCATTGATGTATTGAAAAAAATTCAGCAAACTATTTGATGAACACCACGGGCCGAGTAAAAACCGAGGGCGGAGGAGGACGGCGGCGCGCCTCCGCCGATCGAGTCCGGAGCGGGGAGAAAACTAAATAGGTGGCGGCGGCGCCGGCCGCGGAGCAGCGGGA
>NW_017842059.1:5060147-5076898 GCF_001891065.2 Hippocampus comes
GCCTTTGGCGGCGAGCAGGCGGTTCAATGTCTCCTTGTTTTATGTTTTATGGTTATTTTGTTTAAATTTTTGATGGAGAAAAAAAAAAAGATTAAAAAAAAAAAAAACTTTGTCCGACCTACCGACCCTATGCTGAAATTTCATGTTCCTGGAAACAAATCTTTTTTCTTTGGCCTTACATAGTTAAAGTGTCAAGAATCCCAGAAGTCCTCTGATCTTACCTTGCTGAGAAGAGGCTGCAGCTTGGTCAGCGCAATGACAGTGGCCTCTATCAATACTTGGCTGTTGTAATTATCAGGACCTTTCAGACAGCTCTCAAGACCCTTATAATGTGAAAAATATGGAATGAATAAACGGTCGTTGAAATGTCATAGCATTCAAAGCCAAATAATCCAGTGACAAGAAGTGCTCCTTCTGACCCGGTCTATGCTGAGGAGAGGGCTGGCCTTGCTGAGGATTCGGATTATCTGCTTGATCTGACCGTGGCTGACCCGCTTACTGATGCAACCAAACACCACGAGGGCTCTGGGCTGGAGAGATGGGTTGTACTGGAATGCAAACCTGGTCACAACCAAAATCAGGATTAAGCATAACAATAACAATCATGGCTATTATCCAATAATAATGACAAATAACTGTCATACTTCTGTGCAAGCTCTGTCCACTGGTCCAACCACTTACAAGACGGGATGTCCCTCATACAAGCCTATGGAAAATTTGTAAAACCCATGAAAAAGCAATGTTGTAACTAACAAGATTTCTAAACAATCACAGAGGTGGTGGAAAAATTACTGACCTCCATGATTTCTAGTAAGGCCTCTGTAACAGTCTCCAGGGACGAAAGAGCAAAAGTCTCCCTTTCGTATGACCCGGGGGAGAAGGAGCGGTCTCTGTAGCTGGAGCGGAAGGCGATGACAGCTGCTGACTTGACTTTGCTGATTCCAAAGAGCAGGTAAAACTTGGGCAAGGAGAACTCTGTCAGGCTCAAGCGCAGCACTTGTTTTGTCTCTTCTAAAAAATGAAAAAGGATCCACTGAGAATGTCTTTTCAAATGATAAAACTAGGTATCACCATTAATGTTGTCTATGGGAATATGAACAGATGAAGTCCTCACCGCTAAAGTTAAGCTGCGAGCAAGTACAAAGGGAATGAATGATGTTGATAACTAAACCATGGGTAGAAGCCCTGAGGGACAGGGGCCCAGTGGCTACCAGCAGGGTCACAACATGGAACAGGTATGGCAGGTGGGCAGCAACATCCAAAGAGTTGTTGAAAGAAAGCATTAGCATGTAGCGTGCCAGAATGGCAATGTCATCCCACATCAGGTGCTGCTCCAGCGTTGGCGTTGGTGACAAGCAGGTCTTGTCGATGATCTTGCACATTCGACCAATGACCTGTCACAAAGAACAACAAATAAGACTGACATTCAACTTTTGTCACACGCTTTCAACTCTGCGGCTTATTTCATGAAGCGGCTTATATAAAGACTTTTCTAACGGCCGCCTGTGTACCGTCTTTCTTTGTAAATATCTCATGTTACAATATGGGCATCTGCGGCTTAGACACAGGTGTGGCTTATGTGTGTACAAAATATTTTTTTCTTTAAAATGTAGTGGTGCGGCTTATAATCAGGTGCAGTCTATAGTCCAGAAATTACGGTATTTAATTGTTCTATAAATAAAAGAGCAACCCAGATATAAAGTTTAAGTGATGTTGAAAATCTTATCAATTGTATGATATGCAAAAGGGAATGACTTTTTTTTTTTACAGTATGATTTGGACTTCAAATGTAACACTGGGTGTTCTGATGAAATGGTCTAAACAATGGACCTCTTTCAGTAGATACTGCTGTCTACAATAATAGGAGCCAGGGCCTGGGTTTACTATTGTGTCTGTCTGTTGTTTTTTGTTTATGAGTAGCAAGTCTAACTGGGATACAGCACAGAAGCAAGTGAGTTGAGATTGCCGCTCTACCTCTTAAGTCATGAACGATGGATTTATTTCTTCAAGTGGTAAGTATATTAACCTTTATAGACCAATTTTTAATACATTTTATCGATTATTTCCATGTGTCCTTGATTAAATGCTCTGATATTAAGTTGCCAAGCTCATGACTTAAACTATGACATCAAATAACATTCCATTGCAGCTACTTTGCGCATCTTGGATGATTTATTTTGGGTGTCGTTATGAAATAAAATGAGTTCAGAGTACTTCATTGCAGGTTCTCACTCATCCCATATCCCTTGTCAGGATCCACCAAAATTGAATCAAGGCAACTAAATCTGCTTTGGGTGATTGAAAATGTTTCATCTGTTATCCAAGGGGCGTCTTCAGTTCACTGAAGAAGTAGTCAAGTTAGCTGTGAGTGACAATTTGTGGGTGATCAGTTTACATTTGACAGCAATATTTTGGCAAAGTGATGGAGTACACTTTGCCAAAACAGCTAGTTTTTCTGAATATACGGGCAAAAAACAAGTAACATCATCCCACGACATAACACAAAAGGACATAGCCTCACCTTACTGGAGACCAATTTAACATTTCCCGATGCCAAAGCCACAGCAGTATCAGCCATGACCTCAGCCTTGATAGAGCCCAGGCCTCCTGTTGCGCTAGTTTTGATAAAGCTGTCCAACACCACGTCCAACAAATCTGTAATCTAAATACACGATGATAGCATTTAAGGACAAATGGCAAAAAATCCTGAATGAATTCTACATTCATCCATCCACCTGTCTATTTTCAGTACCGTTAAATGAAATACAGTATACACTTCCATGAGTCGTTGCTGTGGTTCACTCACCTGGCCCAAGCTGCCCCAGATCTTAGCTTGAATGGATGGATACATTTGCTTTTCATTGATGGTCATAGTGATGAGCTTGTCTAAAATGGCAGTGACACGCTGCCGCTTGGCATCATCATTGTGCTTACAAAAGCGAACGAGGTTTAGCAGCCAGGGTGTCATGTACTCCAAACAAAGGTGCTTCAGCTCGATACCTGCAGAACAAACATTTGATGACATAATTCACTTTTAGGTCAACGGTAATGTTGAGGGGACATTAATTACAAGCCACGAGTACAATGTAACCAGTGCAACTGAAAAAAAATACTTAAAACATTTCCAAGCAATTTGAGAGCAGCCAAATTGGGAAAAGGCTTAATAAAATATCAAACGTTGGTGAAGAGCTTGTTAGTGATCCACATTTTTTTAAATATCAGAACTGGGCATTCCTTCGGACTGATGGAAGGTGTATCAGTACCGTATTGGCCCGAATATAAGACGGCCCTGATTATAAGACGACCCCTTCTTTTTCAAGACTCAAGTTTGAAAAAAGACTTTTTGAACACCAAATTAATTTTTATACAGAAAATAACTACAGTACATCTGAAACAAATGATTATAACAATATATTTGAGAGAAAAAGCATGTTATTTTGCCTCATTTAAATCTTAATATCTGAACATTTAAATATGTAAACTAAATTAATTCATAAATGAATGGCTTCTGGTTTTTGAAATGTAAATTACATCATAACTTCTCCTCAGCTGCCGGTTAACCTGGCCTATCTTCGACCTACTTTTCTCCAGATTGTCGCTACATTTCTCCATTTTCTGTTATCTCTTTTATTATTTTCTTCTCTTTTCTTTCTTACCGCTATTTTTTATTTTTCTTCTTCATGCTACCGCTATTTTTATTTTTAGTCTTCGTGACAGGGGTTCACTTTGGCCTGGGGAGTCAAGTTCAGCATTCGCTTCAAGGATATCTGTCGCCATCTAGCGTCGTGAATGGGCATAATGTCTAGACCCCGAATATAAGACGACTCCCACTTTTTCAGTCTTATTTCAATGCAAAAAAACCACCGTCTTATATTTGGGCCAATACGGTATTTCAGTCAGTAATTCAGGCCGACCCAACTGGGTCCAGTCTGTCCCGTGGCGGCGACACACATAGGTGCGGCACAAGCCGACACACACCTCGAAAACAACAGACACACACACACAAGCACAGCGTGGTGATTGGTGAAATAAAAACATTATGTGACATGTCATTGATGTCTATGGGGCTGACAGGTATCTGATACTTATTTAAAATTTTGGCTGCCTGTCAGGTGTACGGCACCTGGGTGTAGCGTTCTACCGGTAAATGCATTCTGGATGCCATTTGGCTATCGCCGATGACTCGGAACGGACCGGGCTGGCCTGAAACACTGACGGAAGCTCACTGACTCACCGTACCGACGATGCCCACCTGTGTTACTTTTGTGACATGACGGACATTACCACCACCGATATTACGAAAAGTCTTTCTAGACTCATATAGTCATGTCTTTGGTTATCACTGTTGCTTGTTACAGCAACACTAGTGTAGCTCATACTACCAGAGACAAATTCCTTGTGGGTTTTACATACTTTGCCAATAAAGACAATTCAGATTCTGAGGAAAAAGTGATGCCTTGGCAGAACTCTGCCTCAATTTTATTGTCTTAAGAGTAAAACATTAGCAACAGTTCTGAATATGATACAGTACTGTTCTACACCACTGCAAACCACAACCCCATCGGGAACATCTGTCCATCCTTCTAGTTTATATACACATACCTACAAAATATATGTCATTTAGTTGGATTTGGTTGCGTTACTCTGTGTACAACGGCTCTGAAGGGTACTTACTAGATTTGCTGAAGCCAGAGATGCACTCCTCCAGAAACTCCAGTGTCAGATGGGGTTCATTGGCAGCTAGTGTCTTACTGATAGAGACGATGAAAAGAGTGTTGTTGGCTGGAATGCAGAGGCCTGATGTCTCCAACAACTGGCCTTCTATCTTCAGGTTGAAGGTGCAAGTCAAAGCACACAACAGATTGTAAGCCGCAGATCTGAGCAAGAATGGGCACAGGATCGGTGTTAATATTTTACAGTGATTTAAAAAAAAGACAGATATTCGCTTAACGATGTTCAAAACAAAAAGGAGGGTACACAGAGAGGCCACAATGAATTAATGTATCACTAAGAGTTTCAACCCTGTATAAATATATACACTATGCAGATAAGCCTGTTTGGTACAAAGTAAACTTGCAATTGTGTTTAAAAAGAAAAAAACACCAACAACAACACTGAATGTCTGTTTATTGCTACAATATTAGTGACTAGTGCTCATACACTGCATTGGAGGAAACCTCTAGCTGCAAACATTAAAGCTGTCACTATTGAATAATTTGAGAACTGATTATCCGAACAACTTTTACATCAAATAATCGATTTATAAGGACCCCCCCCCCCCCCAAGAATGTTCCTTACAGAATCAGTCCAAGCGTTGACACCTCTTTGCACATCGACTTTTTCTGAAGTTATTGTAAAGGAACACTACAGTCATTTTTAAATTAAACAGTGGCCCCCACAATAAAAAAATAAAATAAAATAAGATCGAGTCAGGGAATGGTGTATCTACACTTGGCTGATGCAGCGAGCGCATCACCGCAGCTGTGAGTGAGTGAGTAAAAGGGCAAGCAGTGTTGGGAATGTTACTTAAAAAGTAATTAGTTAGAAATACAAATTACTTCTTCCAAAAAGTAATCAAGTGACTAACTCAGTTACTGCCTAATAATAGTAATTTGTTACTCAGCAAAGTCCTATCCATAGTGTAAAATGTTTATAATAGCTCAATCAATAAAAACTGCATAAACTAGTCGATAACAACAAAAAGCCTGTTCTTTATAACTTAACTTTATTTCTGGTTTCAGTCTGTAAAGATTGGCATGCTGATGTATTTTTTTTTTTAAACTGCTGAAAAGAATTAGTATTCGTCTGTACTGTACTGACCTGAGACTGGGGTCAGAGCTGCCCAGGTTGAGCAGAGCAATATTTAACAGCGTGCCGGGAACATCTTTGGGTCGGATCTTGGTGTGCTGAGGGATTGAGTCAGGCTGCGATAGCTCCCATCGCGTTCGAATGTGGATAATAGACTGGACAATTGCGTCACATTCCTGATGCATGAAAGTAAGCGGTGTGCCCTGATTGGCCATGGTGAGTGTGAACTGGCTCTCATCTACCAGACATATCTCCTCAATTTCTGAGGCATAGTAGACATCATTGAGGAAGACAGGCTGTCCAAGAACACGGGTCCGTTCGGCCGAGGTCACCTGTACCGCTGTCGAGCCGACCTAAAAGGGGAGGAAAATTTATCGTTTGACCTAATCGAGTTGGCTTGGGTACGGTAATACATTTAACAGCAGATTCAGACGTGCATCCAGTAAAAATGACTTCGGATAAATCCTCACCTTTATTGAGACCTTGGTATCTTTGTGAGCCAGTTTGAGAGCATTATGGAAAACTTTGAGATCCTCCTCCAGAGTTAGCGTGGCAGCAGGTAGCTTCTGTTGGTCAGGTTCAATGTGCTCGGCTAGCTTAGCTGGAGAGTCGATGAACTGGAGCCTCTTACTCCCCTTTAAACCAGTCAGTAGCCGCTCATGGTATTTTGTGTACTCTCGCACCCAAGTATTGCAGTTGTAGACATAGACAGCGGTGACGTTTTCATACGCAAAACCGGGAAAAACCACAAACCACTTGGACAAAAAATCTGTCTTGAAGCGGTTGCTTGGGCCTACATGAGTCAAGTCCACCACAATCTCATATGGTTTGGCGTAATAAGGTTTCAGGGTGAGGAGTACATGGTAGATGAGCAGGTCTCCATTGATCTGTCCAGTTTTGAATCTAAAAGGAATGATACAAAAACAAACAGTGACATATATAAGGTTTTCTGTGGTAGATGATGTTCATCAATGTGCGTTTAATGTATGTGACAAATATTGAATATTGTTGAAACACCAAAACATATTTCTGTCTTTTGTTGGCAGATTTGAGGAACAAAAGCAAGGTGTCCGAAATAACAACACGATTAAAAGAGCCAGGAAGTTGCTTCATTGTATTTTGAGAAGACATCAGCAGGAATTGTGCAACTCCACCAAGATCTCTTTTCTCCCTCTCCCTTTCTTTAAAGAAGTATGTATTGACACAAAATTGTGCAACATCAAACGGTTTCGGCAATGTTCAGAAAGATTTAATCAACGCGAGTTGAAATGAAATATTTTTTTCTCTAAATCACAGAACAGAATGGAAGGAACAAGAGCTCTCTGGCTGTTGGTCATGCTGTTACTCTGTCACATCAACGCAGACCTCTCCGTTCCAACTTTGGAGCTGAACCAAACCACCAAAGACCACACAAACTCTCCTGACAAGGACAACAATGGCACGCGAGCAGACTGTTTGGTTGACACTGAGATGGGTGTGATTGCAATAAGCTCGGCAGGGGGTGTGATTTTTTGCCTAGTGATTGCCACTGTGGTATTGGCCTGTCAACTCTTCCACATTCGGCGCCAGGTTTACTCTCCACAGGCCTCCCACTCCAATATGTACTTAGTGAGTAGTACAGACTACTGGGACACTCACCCACCTGCGATCGAAGGCCTGGATGGGCCGTGTGACACCAGTGTCATGCTGGAGGAGGTGACAGCAGACAACACAATACAGGAAGAGAATGAAGTTGAATTGCAAAGGGAAGAGGAGGGGTCTATGGTAGAAACTGAACAGAAAGGAAAAGTTTTCAATCCTGAGGCGATTGATGGTCAGATGCTCAGCTCAGACTCAAAAGACTTGTCTGGAAATCTCAAGTGACTTTGGTAAACTGCAATCTTTAAACGCAGAAACCTCGTGTCTGTTCAGTTCAAAGGATATTTAACAAGGTGTGTTGTGTGTCCTATAACTAGGACTATTAAAATCAAAGAGCTGACCTACGATGTACTATGGGGTCCACAAGATATGGACCTCTAATTCCCCCGCCCCCATTTAGGTAGGGTTGTTTGTGTCAGGTGTGTACTGAATGTGAATGGTTAGGCAGAAGACTCGGTGCCGACCTTTGATGTGAACTCTTTTTTGGGGGGGCGGGGGGGCTGAAACTACATTCACATAATAGCAGAAACGCAGGCCAATAAGTCTTATTCATCTTCCTACAATAATGGCCAAAGGCATTTATTTTTTTCGGTTTTCTTCCTGAAAACACAAACAATTAAACCAAATACTGATTAAATTAAAATGAGTAATTATTTTCATTTCAGGGGTAGAATTAAGTGATGTGTTTAATCACGGATGCAGACGATTTTAGTAGAAGTCGCCTGCATCCTAAAGGCAAAAAAGTTATTCTGGCCAAACTATGACTGAGGCCAGTATTTTAAGAGGATGACTTGATACTTGACTTGATGGACCAAACATTTAGCAAATCTCTTTAAAAAGGTTAATTCACCTTATAACCCATATTGTGGTCATTTTTTTTTCTTTATGTGAAACTTGCAATTGTTGTTTCAGATCATTTTCTAAAATCACTCAAGTTCCAGATGACTCGTGAACTTTGTGAGACTGTTTAAAACCAATAATGTGTAAAATAGTGTATAGTGTGAATGTAAACAGAAAATATGTCTTATTTAGCAGACAACAGTTATTTAGTGGAAAGTATGAGCAAATTTCAGTTGGAGTCAGTCAGACTTTCAGAATACAGTGACTCCTCGACTATTTGTGAAGTAATTGGAGTTTTACTGGAAATATTCACTGAGAACCCCTTTTGGAAAAAAAAAAATGCATTAAAGGCAAGTCTTGCACTTGTAATGCATTTTTGTGGAAATCAAACAATCTGTGGGCCATTTTTTCTGAATAGTAATGTTTAAATATGAATTTGAAGTTCTATTTAAGTTATTAAATATTGGTTGACAAATGGACAGCAAAGGATAAGAAAACCAGTAAAACCAGATTTCCCTGCATTCCAAGCTCTGATTGCGATCCAGTTTGCGAATAGTAGTCATTTCCATTTGATTTTCCTGTGATATCAGCTCACCTTCACCTGGGCGCTGATTCTCTAAACAGACACTGCACCCTGGGCTCACAAATTCTGACAGGCCACACGGTTTCCCCTAACACCGACTTGTTGAAGAAACCAAGCGCAGGACACTTAGTAATTACTAACATTACCACATACTGGTGAGTTGTACAATTAATCATTTATTTGTATTTGTTTCTTTGGCCGTCCCTCAAAATATGTCTCAAAGTGAAACTCCTTCAAGGTGCAAATCAGGTTTGGGACTGCTGTTTTAACTCAAGCTAATGAAAAGTGCGTTTCTTCAATGAGAAAAATGAAGCCCAACGTGCACTCGATTTGCTTCAATTCAGACTGTATATATTATTTATTAAAAATAAAGCGCAAAATACTTCAGTAATTTCTCTACCATAATTAATAAAGAGCATGGTGATCTTTCAGTTGATCTCCCCTGAATCTTTGTCGCTGTTGTCTTCTAGCTTCTATGGTTACAGCAACTTAAAAGGGTACATCTTGCCACTACCGAAGGTTTCATTCTGATTATATAAACCCATGAATTTCTTTTATCCAGACCTCTATCAACACAAATGTGCATGCTCTATTATACCGTCACGTTATGAACATAACAGTGTCTTTTGTCTTTGAGCTCGGCATTTATGCAACATCCACATTGCGCTATGGAGTCATTTCCTGCAAAAATTTGACTTTGGCAACCTACTGAGTTCGGCAGCTAAGTCTATTAGCGTGACGATACTTCAGTGAACACAGGCCATTTAGAATGCACTGGCTTGCCACCAGTTTCACAAGACTTCCTGAAAGTGAAAAAGGAGTCGGTCAGTCTTTCAAACTGTAAACAGCAGTTAATAGAATCCACGCCCGGTGATCTTGCTTCAATTTAACAGACATTCTGCGTGTAGTTTCAGACCAATCCGACAATCCGTGGTAAGAAATTCTACACTTTCATCAATATTTTCTTCCTGTCTTCAAGAAATTTGTGCTTTTACCATTCTGATCATCATGAAAAGTCCTACCATCTACAAATAAGCATGATTTATCATCCGTTTGCTCAATCTTGTCATTTCATTCAGTATTTGATCCATTTGTATGATGACAGAAACTATATTCTCTCGCCAAAAAAGAATAGCTCTGCTGATTACATTTGTGTCAATTCAGCGTGATCTACTATAGAGGGGAAGTCGCTTAATATAATAACAGAGCTGGTCCCAATTTGTTGCTTTAATGTGCGAAATGTTTTGGATTACAGATGCAATGAGTCATTTTCACACACTACATCTTATCAAAATGATTTTGGTTTTGTCGTTTTATTTTGTTGTGTAAATGTGTGTAAAAGACATAATACAAACTAGGGCTGAACCACTTAGGAAAAGACTGAACTGCTATTTTTTCTGATTGCAATTTTGAGTCACTTCATGATTTTCTTCAAACTTCAATGCATTATTCACTATGTACAGTAACATACAAAAATGATAAAATAAAATACTGACAAAACTTGAAAAGCCATTTCTGTCATAATGCACTGACATGAAAGAGGTGATGGAGGCATCTTTGGAATTTTTTTTAGTTTTTTTAAAATGGTTTGGGAAAGCAAGACCTATTGCTTGCTGTCATAATTGTATTAAGCCATTATGTGGAATAGTTTAGATTTGTTTTAACCAAAAATATGTTAAATTTTGTACTAATGTACATGCATTTTATACATGAATATAAGATTATATGTAAATATGTTTCCCATTTTTTGTCAACTGCCTCGAACAGAGACTGAGGGCTTAGTGGTATGGCTTGAAATCCATATCATGGTAGAAATTGAAGCCCTTGACATTAATGTTGAGGTAAAAGTGCAAAAAAATCATAATTATTTCTGAACGGGTTAGGCTCAGAAAGTACTTTTATTGTTCTCCCTGCTTCTTTTCATTCAAATTTGGCATTTGCATGTAAACATGTCTGCATTTTCTTTTATGAAATGAAATTAACAAATAATAAACATCTAGTCTTAGGCGAAGCAAAATTTATCACACACAAAAAAAATAATTTTGAGACCCTGTATGTAGATCGCAAAACTCAGTACATGTGGTCATGAAAACCCAAAAAAATAATCGAACGTCTCTGTTCTCGACCAAATCGGTTTTCGACCAAAAATTTTGAGTTTTTCATGCCTCGGATTACGACCGAAAATCGGTTCTCGACCAAACTGAGCGCACTTGAATGCGCCACTTGACTCCTCTCGCCTTCCTTACACGAGGAAGTGACGCTTCCTCGTGTAGCGTTCCATTGTGAGCAGACGTGTTCAATAAAGCTTTTTTTTTTTTTTTTTTTTTTAAAGAGCGTGGTTTCGGTTTTCGAACAGCCTTCTGGAACGGATTATGGTCGAAAACCGAGGTATGACTGTAGTTCTGACCTGACAAGCTCCTTGTCATGACTGAGGTCAGCCATAACCGATTCATTTCTCGTTTGAGTATGCGCTTATTACTGTATGCAGCTATTGTCTTAATTTTCTCTAGATACATATTAATTGCATTAGTAATTTGCTGATCACAGCTAGTTGCAATATCAGAAACCAGAAAACAAGTTCTGATCCATTTGGTCCATTTTGATTTTTGGAACAAATATGAAAAATTTTTTTTTTCCCAACTTACACTTTAGCTCCAAAAAAGGAATGAACAAAAATGAAACACAGATTTCCTGGATCAAATTAGCAACCAATCATTCAGTGTCAACATTTTAATTTGACTGAGAATGTCAACACTTTAACAAATTGTTCTCCCTGCTTCTTTTCATTCAAATTTGGCATTTGCATGTAAACATGTCTGCATTTTCTTTTATGAAATGAAATTAACAAATAATAAACATCTAGTCTTAGGCGAAGCAAAATTTATCACACACAAAAAAAATAATTTTGAGACCCTGTATGTAGATCGCAAAACTCAGTACATGTGGTCATGAAAACCCAAAAAAATAATCGAACGTCTCTGTTCTCGACCAAATCGGTTTTCGACCAAAAATTTTGAGTTTTTCATGCCTCGGATTACGACCGAAAATCGGTTCTCGACCAAACTGAGCGCACTTGAATGCGCCACTTGACTCCTCTCGCCTTCCTTACACGAGGAAGTGACGCTTCCTCGTGTAGCGTTCCATTGTGAGCAGACGTGTTCAATAAAGCTTTTTTTTTTTTTTTTTTTTTAAAGAGCGTGGTTTCGGTTTTCGAACAGCCTTCTGGAACGGATTATGGTCGAAAACCGAGGTATGACTGTAGTTCTGACCTGACAAGCTCCTTGTCATGACTGAGGTCAGCCATAACCGATTCATTTCTCGTTTGAGTATGCGCTTATTACTGTATGCAGCTATTGTCTTAATTTTCTCTAGATACATATTAATTGCATTAGTAATTTGCTGATCACAGCTAGTTGCAATATCAGAAACCAGAAAACAAGTTCTGATCCATTTGGTCCATTTTGATTTTTGGAACAAATATGAAAAATTTTTTTTTTCCCAACTTACACTTTAGCTCCAAAAAAGGAATGAACAAAAATGAAACACAGATTTCCTGGATCAAATTAGCAACCAATCATTCAGTGTCAACATTTTAATTTGACTGAGAATGTCAACACTTTAACAAAAAAGTGCAATAGCTAAGGCTATGGGAATATTTTTTTATTCATTGATGTAGCATTTTAACTTAAAAAAAACGTTCTATAATTACAGCTGCAAAGACAAACCAAATGGCAACAACACAGACGGAAACTATGATCCTCCACCTCGTAAGCCTAGTTTTCATATTGCCACTGCAAACAAGTGGTGCAACGACATTTGGCCATGGTGACAGTATAATTGGAGTGACAACTGGTGAGATCAAAGAAAATCGCACTCACGTCCGGCAACCAACAATCACTTACAATCAGAAACCTCCAAACATCACAGAAGAAATGAAGGCGGCTCAGGCAACAACAACCGGCATCATAACTTCCCTGAAAACAAATCCACCGGTAGGAATGACAAACGCCACCAAAGTAATTCAAAGCACTGCATCTCCAATGCTCACAAGATCCACCCAAAGCCAGAACATGGAACAAACGGTCCTCCCCTCGACTATTAAAATGACCCATTCATCTACAGACTCAAAACTCATTTCTAGTGCAGCCGCATCTTCAACCTCATCTGTCGAAAACAAACCTACAAATACAGGTGGGGATACTACGCCGTCCACAGAGTCATACAAACCTTCAAGAGTCACTATCACTGAGCCAAATAAAATCCAAGAACCTCCAACAGAAAATTTGAATCATGTCTCAATTCACAGCCAAGTAGTGGCAGGACTAATAGGTGTGGCTCTGGTATCAATGATTGTTGGAATCTTGGTCATTGTTGTGAAGAAACGCAAACTTCAGAAAGAGCAGTTAACAACGACTGCCTGGGCTGGTCCTTCGCCATTTCTCAACCACGGAGATGACAACGGTCGAGTAACACTGAGGTCATCGAATAGGATTTCTGCCGCCAGTTTCCTGGCTCAGAAAACTTCCAAAAGGCTGTCTTTTCTCCCGGAAATACAAGAGGAGTCGGAAGCCAAAACACCAGCTTCTACTTTCGGAAGGACACATCAAGGGAGTACATCTGAATCAGAATTGGATACCAGAAGTGCACTGGAAAGAATTGATACAAAAAAGACTGAGGATAATTCTCCCATTGTAACTTCAACGAAACAAAGCATCACAAATGGCGATGCTGGCAACGAAAACTGTGACTCTATCTGCACTCAGGAAAACGACTTTGGGCAATCTTAATTACGCAAAAAATCTTAACCAACAAAAGGTCATTGACAAATACCCTGTCCCGAAAAAATTAGGCAGCATATTGCAAAAAAAAAAAAAAAAAATCAGACATCTTTTACACAAGATGCACAGTGTATTGAAGCTACAATCAATAAAGACAATAATAACTGAAATAACTTAAAACAGGAAATTGCTAAAGAGTTGACTACTGTCCAAAAGAACAGGGAAAAGGACAATTTTAGTCACTTCTGTTCAAATGCTTGTAAGAGCTGTATGTGCGTATCTGGCTGGCTGTGTCTTTCGCAGAATTGGCAGTTGGGACTCAACGGGCAGATTATGAGAGTACGCTTTGATCGCCCAACCGGAATAGCCGTCAACCCGCTCGCATTAATCCAAGGCATTAGAGTGTTTGTATCGATCAAGTAGACATGCGCTACAAATGTCAAATAACATTTTCAGAAAGTAAAAGTTGACAAACGACTGAAAATAAGATCAGCGGCAGACACAGCGCAGCTCACTTGCTTGTGATTAAACGAAAATGGCTTACATATTGTCTGTTGTTCCCAATACTTGTTTCATGAGTTTGAACAACCACAAACACTGTTTTGCTGTGCTATTTTTATTTCTTAATATTCATTTCAGCAACTCATGCAGTGCTTATTCATTCTTGGCTCTTAATTTATTTTTTCCTGTGTTTGTTGTTTGGAATTTATTTGGAAAAAATAAAAATCTTAACATCATTACTATATGATGTCATTGTTAAATTATTCATTTTAAGGGGGGAAAAATAATAGCGTCTCATGCCATGTCTTTTATTGAACATAATGACTGAAAACTTTCTTTATCTGTTTGCAAGGTATTGAGAGTGATTGACCGACTAAGTCAGGGATACTTCTATAATTTTTCAAACACATTTTAAACTTAATATTATATACCCCTACTATTCAGGTGGAGCAGGCCTGCAAGTAGCGAAACTATGCATATAACTTACAGCCATTAAAAATGCATAAAAAAAAACAAAAACAAAAAAACACAGTAATATACTTTCTTTTTTTACACCCCCCAAATTAAATGAGAATAAACCACCTAAACGTGTTTTGCATTAAAATGGGGGTTGGCTTCCACCCAAAAATATTTAAGGGAAAAAAAAATTATTTTACACACACACGCACACACGCACGCACAGAAATTTCCAATGGTTGAAACACACCTGATTAAACCGAAACAGCTACATTTAACCATAAAACAAATGTGCGTATATTGTGGATTTCAAAACAAATTGGGAAGTTTTGTGTACAAACATTTATCATAACAGGAATTCTGTACAAAATAGAACAGGATCATATAGTACTATTAAAGCATCTGGAAGGAATAAATTAAAGATTTGTGTGGGCAGCACGGGCCAAGAGCTGCGGTAGTGTGGCACCACGAGATCTTATCCATAATCACCATTAGGCTAAACAAATGAGGTGCATAATCATACCTGGAATAAGATTTTACTCACATACTGTTAAAAGGCAGGGATGAAAAAAATGTGACAAAAGATCAGAAGACACTGCTTCAGTATCCAAAGAAAATTAATGCTCAAGTCTTACCTGCGAGCCACATAGTAGAAGACTGGATTGCCGTTCTTCGAAGTACCAGCCTGATAGAAGATGTTGAGAGTCTTCAATGCTTTAAATTCCTCTTTTTCATGGACCTGGTGCCTACAAGACAAAATAAAACTTGGGACCGGCAAGGCAACATTGGTGTTAAAATATTTTTCAATACATTATTTTATGAGAGCGCTTTCAGATTTGAGAAACCTACTTTACTAAAAAACTCATGCAGTTTATCCATCCATGCATTATCTGAACCGTTTATCCTCATAAGGGTCGCGGGCGTGCTGGAGCCTATCCCGCCTGTCTTCGGGCAGTAGGCGGGCTACACCCTGAACTGGTTGCCAGCCAATCGCAGGGCACACAAACAAAAACAAACAAAAAAAAAACATTCTCACTCACAATCACACTTAAGGACAATTTAGAGCAGGGGTGCCCATTATGTTGATCGCGATGTTGGTAGCTCGCGGCCTGGTCCCAAGTCGATCGCGAGGTGTGGAGATAAAAAAAAAAACAAAAAAAACTGTCTCTGTGCATGTTAGTAATATATTTTTGGTGTTCATGCACAATGCACCTAAATCATCCGATCAGTCTCACTTTCACAAAAAGTATAAAAAAAATAAAAATAAAATAAAGCAGGTCACTTTTAACCTATGGTGGCGGGTGACCTGCCTCACCGGAAGTTGTTAACGCTCAATAGTCTGCAATTGTAGCTTGCGATCAGAGCTGTTGCTATATAGCTTTTATTATTATTATTATCATCAGTCAACGTTTTGTGTACATGTCACCGATTGCACTCGCAAAGAATGGCAATCTGGAGGGCCAAGAGAAGCATTTTAAAACGGTGTGAGCTAAGATAGTTAACAGGCTGCAGAAGTGCATCGCATGCCTCTGCGTCAGGTCTCCCACTAAGGTATGCTGTGATTTTCTTTTTTAACAAACTCAAACTATTGTGTCCACTTTATTTTCTGTTTATTTTATCATAGGGGCCATTGTGGCTGTTGCTCATCATGGTATGCGTGTGTAAGTGCGTGCGTATGCAAGCGTGCGCGGTAACAGGTCGATCGCGGGAGGGTGGTTGATCGAAAAGTAGATCATCGGTCCAAAAGGTTTGGGCAACCCTGATTTAGAGCAGGGGTCCCCAACCTTTTTTGCCCCACGGACCGGTTTATGTCAGACAATATTTTCAGGGACCGGCATTTAAGGTGTGGCGTAATAATACAACAAAATAATATGGTATGAGCTGCATGAAAACTGTGGTGTTTTCGAAATATAATAATAAACACAAGGAGCGTCTAATCTGGCCGCAACACTCCAATCGCTATGGCAATGTTTAATGCCTTCAAAATACGATACAACGCAAATTCAAAGTGCATGAAAATGACGACTCACCACAGCACCGAGCTTGATTTTCTGCAACCAGACGGTCCCATCTCGGGGTAATAGGAGAGACAATGACACCGCAAGTGTGTGGTTTATGTCCAGTCTACTTCGTAATTTTGTTTTCGT
>NW_017842059.1:5076975-5083334 GCF_001891065.2 Hippocampus comes
TTTTTCAAAATAAAACATCTTTCGTATTCCGAAATAAATAAAACGGAATTAAGGCAAGTTCTTTCTGTGCGGCCCGGTACCAAATGCCCGGCGGACCGGTACCGGTCCGCGGACCGGCGGTTGGGGACCCCTGATTTAGAGTACTGTATTCCATTAACCTTCCATGCATATTTTTGGAAGGTAGGAAGAAACCAGAGTAACCGGAGAAAACCCACACAGGCACGGGGAGAACATGCAAACTCCGAACAAGAAGGCGGGGCCCTGTAATCGAACCCCGCACCTCTGCATTGTGAGGCAGACGTGCTAACCAGTTGTACACCGTGCCGCCCTTATGCAGTTTACACATTTTTATTTAATTCTCCTTTTTTTAATGAGTGAGAGGAGCCCAATCGACTAGACAAGACCTTGGCAAAGTATGGCCCGGGGGCCAAAGCCATACAGTCTCAGACTGGCCTTCACTGTGACCCTGAAGTCAAAATAAAATATAAAATATGCGTTGGTTTTATTTTGAAAGTTGTGCTTTTATTTTATGTGTAATCTTACCTGGTCATGAATTCTTCAAATTTGGAACTGGTCAGGTTGAGGCTGGACCAGTGAGTGTCAGCCACAGGCTTGTGTTCAGGTGGCCCCAGATATGCCAGCAAGGTTGCCATTTTGTCAAAAGGACGCCTGCCAACAGCCTTGTGGTCTCTGGAGAGATAGAATGTCATTTTCTACATTCGCAAATAATTCACACAGTGCCAGTTACTTTAAAACAAAATAATAAAATATAAAAAATGAAGTGCAATATTAATTCACTATACAGTGATCCCTTGCTATTTCGCGGTTCGTTTATCGCAGCATCAGTGCATCGCGGATTTTTTCAAACATATTCATAAAAAAAAAATTCATATACATGGAGTACAGTACTGTATATGTTGCTCTATGTGACTCGCTGTTGTTTTGCTGACTATCGCAGCTTCTCGGGGACCGTTTGCGGACTTAAAAAAACAAAAAAATATATATATGTTAATTGGTCGCTACTTCGCGGATTTTCGTTTATCGAGGGTGGTTTTGGTCCCCATTAACCGCGATAAATGAGGGAGGGATTCCTGTACACACAAAAGTATTCTGGGGTCAAACTGGGGTGTAGTCGAACTCCTCAATGATTAACAGATTAATTAAGAAGTATGCCAGGTTGTTTTTGTCTAGATAGCGTACATGCTGACCTGTTGCTGGAGAGGTACTGGCCAATCCTCTCCTGGTTGTTCCATAACAGTCGGTGGAGGGCGAGCACATTACCGTCACTGATGAAGGTAAGGCTGTGGTTCACAGAGTCGCTGGGTGGAGAGTCAGATGCTATGTCCAAGAAAAAACTGTGGCAACAAGGAATGAAGACCCAGTTAGACTAAAAAGTGAAGCAATTGAAATCTTCAGACACATTATAGTCTAATCTGAGTCAATCCCCATCAGCAATGGCGCCGCAATAGGGCAGGTGCGGCAACCTGGGAGGACCACAATATGGTGCTTGACTTTGTTTCCAACATACCTTAATAATTACAATTAAAATTTGAATTAATACTCTAATAATAATCATATACACTGTGTTTCAAAAATATATGCCAAAAGTTGTTAGAGGAGTAATAATTACAATAATTCTTTACGGGAAAAGGGAAAATACAGTCTTGCGGCTGATGCATATGGCGGCTAGACCTAATGCTAATTGTTAACTCCAGTCGCCAGTTGGGCTCTTCCACAACATTGCAGTACAACAGAAAATGTAACATATACATCAATTACAAAAGTCAAAGAAACGACACAATTCAATAATACGCAAATGACATTTACAGTACATGATGTCAAATTCGGTCCTAAAGTGTCACTTTTTCCTGCATGTTTTTCATATCTTCTTGTGGCATCACACCTGACTGAAATGATCAGCTCATCAACAAGCTCTGCAGGAGCCTGATAATGATTTCAAATAATTTGAATCAGATGTGTTGCAGTAAGGAGAGATGGAAAGCATGCAGGAAAGCGGTCCCCGAGGAATCGAGTTTGAGACCCTGATATAAAATCTTCATTCAGTTGCAACCAGGCTTGGGGAGTCACGGAGGTCTGTCGATGTTGCCAGGATTACGTATTCAGAAGACAAAACTACTGAAACTGTAAAAACAATCAGATTAAAGGCACATTAAATAAAAACAATTGTCCTGAAGCGCAATGGGACACTGGGACTCCAGGCTAGTAGGAAAGGAGGAAGCCAAAACACACATCCATCCATCCATATTCTGAAGCATTTATCCTTACTAGGGTGGTGCATGTACAAATTGTGACACATCAACACACACGCTGATGCAGTTAAAACACGCTGGCAAGCAAACACAAACACTATTACTGTAGCATAACATAATTTACCATTAAAGCACAGTTACATTACAATGTGAGCCCTGACAGAGGAGCTGAAGGTCTAACTGGCAGTGTTGTTAGCCTAGCCTGCCAAGGTTTCGGCTCAGCTGGCAAAGGTGTTAGCCTGGCTAGTCGAGGTGAAGGTCCAACTGGCCGGGATATCAACTCAGCTAGCAGAGGTTGCTTGAGTAGTGTTAGGATAGACAGCAGAAGTTGTGGTCCAGCTGGCACTCGAGGTGATCGAACTAGCCGCGGGTATAGTCTGCCTGACATATTGTTCCTGTCTGCCGTCTGGACGTCGGCAGAATGCAGTCAGCTACTCACTTCCTGTTCAAAGTAGCAAGTGGTTGCCATAGGCTAATTATTTTTATTGGGCTTTGGGGTAGCACTTGTTGGTTCTTACAACAAATGACTAACTTGTTACCTGTCTGGCCACAGAAATTGATGTTTGGATCACGCTTACTCGTAACAAAGCCGAGTGCGGTTTTCCAGGTAAGGAAACACTTCTTTCATTTAACAATGCCACTGATCACGATTTACTATTTCTACGCAATTCTCAGCTGGTAGCAGGCGAGGGACGCAATGGTGGTTACAGTCAGTACCTTTAACATTGGGATTGTCCTACCTTCGGGCTGAATCAAAGTTGTTCTTCACAAAATCATTGAAGGGTCTCATGTGCTCTTCCTTTGTAAACAAGACATGGTTGGCAATGCTCTGCAAAATCTAAAGGAAAAGACCACATTTACACTTACAACGACCATGAATATAGTCTGCCAATGTTCTAAGCTTTGAGACAGAGAGTGCTTACATAGGCATCTCCTTTATCAAGATTGTCTGATGTGATAAAAATAACATGAAACACTGGGTGGTATGTGTGCAGACCAGGATTAAGGTGAATGTGTCTCTGTGAGGGAACACCTTCAAACCACTGACAGTTAAGTTATTCTGTAATATTCGACTAAAATTAAAACTGTTTCTCAGTGACATTGCATTGTCCTGCAGAATATACTGTATGTGGGACCAAATGTTTCAGCCAATAAATTAATAGCACTGCGTGGAAGAATATAGTATATTTTCAAAATGTTTGTATTTCTTAATCTAAATTAAACCTAATTTGAGTTTAATTTTCTTATTAAAATTACTGAAAAAAATGAATTTTTTCCTCATATAAACTCATTTCTGTTCACACTCCAGTATAACACATACAAAAACAGTTTACATACATTTTTAAAAGGTTAACATCACAGCCTTTAAACATGCCCCAACTGCACTGAAATGAACGTACAGCAATGATCCATCACCTTGGCTGTGGCAAATCATCGACCATTATCACAATTCAGAAGACGAACAAATGCAGTGCTGTTTCGAACTATTCACATTATTATTTTATAAATATCGTTTTAATGTCCTTACCTTAGACATGAGCTTGAGACCTCGTTCGATTCTAGGAAGAGGCTTTTTCTCCAGGATGCCAGCCTCATATGGGGATACAATAGCTGGATTTACAAATCGCAGAAACATGGCGCTGCCCACTGCACCAATACTATTCTGTGGGAATCGCTGACTCACCACCTGTGTAAAGGAGCATGAAAGAAGCAGGGGCAGTTGAGAAGGGAAAAAACAAAATACATGTCAAACAAAAATAAAGTAGAGAGGTTTGGGAAAGGGGGCCAGGAAGAGGCAAAGATAAGGACAAAAACATGAGTTTTGATGAAGGTCACAATGAAGCAATGATTTGAAAAATGATTATCCGGTATTGATATCTCCAGACGACCAGAGTAAGGTGAACCATGGCAACATAAATGCTGGTTTTGGGATAAGGCAAAGTGAATAAGGTTACTCTGAATTCATGCATGGCTAGACCCAGAGCAAGAGTGAATCACAACAGATACATTTTAAAATTAGGATTAAAAGAGAGAGAAAATGAGCATGAACTCAACCACATTCAGAAGAAAATGTGTTGAATGATGCTGATCGATATTCAAATAGTAAATGACAGATGTAGAACAAGTAAGTTATGATGCCCAAAAGTGGAAGAGCCAAATGGATGATTATTACATCTTGTTTGGAAGCAAGACAAGGTTACACGTGACAAATCATGTCACAATTTATTGTGCGTAACAATAACAATCTCTGAAAGTCAAATGTAATTCAGCACTTGTCAAACTTCCAATACAGAAGATGGCGTACAGGCAAAAAGAAATGTTTGCATTTGTCTTTAGTGCAATTTCTACCATTTTGTATTATAATTATAGACCACGCTTCAAACCAAATTGATATGGTTGTATTATATGGTTGATTAAGTTATTTATTTTTATTTTGGAGCCAAATACAACTGAACAATCTATATTTTATAGTCAGTATGACATGAGGAGTTCGAGACCTACCAAAATAAGTTGAAAGCCACAGCAACTAGTTCAGGAAAAGTAGTAAAACAAAAACGTAAATATTTTTGGAATTTTGTGCGCTTTTGCCAGTTTGAAACTGTACAAGATATGTTCAAATTTAGACTGTTATGTTGTATGGCAGGTGGCACGGTGGGTGAATAGTTAGAACGTCCGCCTCAGAGTGTAGAGGTTGTGGGTTTCGAATCCGGTGTTCTCAATGTGCCTGCGTGTTTTTTTTCTGGGTACTCCACACATTCCCCAAAAACGCATGAAAGGTTCATTGAATGCTCTAAATTTTTCCTAGGTGTGACTGTGAGCGCGAATGGTTGTTCGTCTGTGTGCCCTGCGATTGGCTGGTAACCAGTTCAAGGTGTGCCCTACCTGCTGCCCCAAGACAGCTGGGAAAGGCTCCAGCACGCCCGCGCCCCTGATAAGGATAAGTGCTTCAGATAGTGGATGGATGGATGTTATATGGCGGAAGTATTATGTTTTGGCATTCAAAATAAATGTTTGTATTGTAGAAAAAGATCAGTTGGCACCAGATCACTCAATGGCATTGGGGGGGAAAAAAGTAAAACATTTTATTTATAAAAAAAAAAAAAAAAAATTGTGATCTCGCTATTTTGCACTTCATTTATCGCAGCTTCTGTCATCATGCTTTTTTCCCCCCAAAATACTGTATTCAGAAAAAAAATGTAAAGTGACTCAGAGCCTGTACTGTATATGTAACGGGCACTCATTCAAGGCACATGATTGGTTTCCGGTGCGACGTCGACCAATGACAGCACGAGTAGATTTATCCCGTGACCTGATTGGCTGCGTATCTTCACAGCACCTTCTAGTCTAGTCACGCTATTGACCCTGTGGCATACTGTCTATTCTGTTGTGGTTGCTATGTGTATGGCGGGGGTGAGGGTTGGTAGAGCCTGAGGGCAAGAAAGAGTGGGTGATTGGGCTTGTCCAAAAGAGCAGCAGCATGTCTCTCTTCGCTTCCTCCTCATCAATACTGATTAATTGAGTGGTGTGAAAAAGTGTTTGCCCCCTTCCCGATTCTCTCTCTCTCTCTCTCTCTCTCTCTCTCTCTCTCTCTCTCTCTCTCTCTCTCTCTCTCAAGAGTACTCGACACACCCAGCCATCAAACTCAGAGAGAGAGAGAGAGAGAGAGAGAGAGAGAGAGAGAGAGAGAGAGAGAGAGAGAGAGAGAGAGAGAGAGAGAGAGAGAGAGGGGGAGAGGAAAGAGAGAGCGAGCGAGAGGGAGAGAGAGAGAGAGAGAGAGAGAGAGAACTGGGTTTTTGGACCACTGTTTGATACACTTAATTCCTACACGCAGAAACTCAAATGTGGAAAACCGGTTGTCAAGACATAAGCCCCGTGCACACGGCAACGTTTGGTCCGACGCTGCGCCGAAGCAAAGCCAGTCGAGCGTTCACACGTGCACATTTGCTCCGACGTAGCTCCACTAAAGAGCTTATACCGGACCAAATTTGATCCACCTCAGGGAGGTGGTTTAAAAATTTGCTCCAGAGCAAATGCTCGTTTGCGACGCTACGCCGAAACAAATGTGCACGTGTGAACGCAGCTGGATTA
>NW_017842059.1:5084069-5087864 GCF_001891065.2 Hippocampus comes
CGGAGCTGTCACGCTCAGCGGCTTTGCACGTGTGACCGCTCCACAAAATTTGCTCCGGTGTAAAATATATCGCAACAAAATATTTCGGTGCAGCGTCGGACCAAATGTGTGCCGTGTGAACAGGGCTATAGACTGATAAAGCAAAGCTCGCTCGACAAGAATGCCTGGACTGCACCGATTGGGGCGTCTTTGAAACGTCAACGGGCACACTGGATGAATACACAGACACTGTAACATCATACATCAGTTTCTGTGAGGACACGTGTGTACCAACAAAGTCCTTCCGCTCCTTTAACAATAACAAGCCACTGCCAAACTCAGGCAACTTAGAAAAGAGAAAGAGGCCGCATTTAGAAGTGGAGACAGGGCACTGTATAAACACGCTCGAAACCAATTGACAAAGGAAATTAATATCGCAAAGAGAAGCTATGCAGAGAAGCTGATTAAACTGTTTTCTGCTAATGACTCTCCATCTGTGTGGAATGGCATGAAAGCAATCACAAACTATAGGACACCATCCCCCCAAGCAGTGAACAATAAGGGTCTGGCTGATGAATTAAACATGTTTTTTTTCCCGATGTGAAAATTACACCCCCATTTCCCACATCTGCCCACCTCTACCAGAAACTACTCGATCCACGCCCCCACCCTCATTCTCTGCCCTACTGATCCACGAACAGGACGTGAGATGGCTCATCAAGCAGCAGAAAATCAAGAAATCTGCGGGGCCCGACAAAGTGTTGACCTCCTGCGTGAAAGTCTGCGCTGACCAGCTAGCTCCGGTCTTCACACAAAGATCAAGATTCAAGAGACCCCTAGAGCTGTGTGAGGTCCCATCCTGCTTCAAACAGTCTACCATCATCCCAGTTCCCAAGAAACCAGCAACATTGGAACTGAACGACTATAGGCCTGTCGCACTGACGTCTGTGGTCATGAAGTCTTTTGAACGCCTTGTGCTGAACCACCTAAAGAACATCACCGGACCCCTGCTGGCCCCACTGCAGTTTGCCTACTGGGCAAACAGGTCTGTGGAGGATGCAGTCAACATAGGGCCGCACTCCATCCTCGAGCACCTCGACAACACAAGGACCTATGCAAGGATCCTGTTTTTGGATTTCAGCACTGCGTTCAACACCATCATCCCAGAACTCCTCACCCCCAAATCTCTCCAGCTCGGTGTGTCCCCTACGATCTGCCAGTGGATCCTCAGCTTCCTGACGGGATGGACACAACAGGTGAGGCTGGGAAGGACAACATCATCAACACGCACCACCAGTACTGGAGCCCCGCAGGGATGCATCTTCTCTCCACTGCTCTTCTCCCTCTACACGAATGATTGCACCTCGACACCCCCAGCCGTCAAATTCATAAAGTTTGCAGACGACACCACAGTCATCGGTCTCATCAAAGACAGCGATGAGTCTGCGTACCGACAAGAAGTGGAGCAGCTGGCGCTCTGGTGCAGCCAACACAACCTGGAGCTGAACACGCTCAGGACAGCACCGCCATACCTACCCACTCTTGAGGACGTACACACCGCAAGAACCAAGACAAGGGCACGGAAAATCCTACTGGAACCCCAAACCCTGCCCACCACCGATCTATGCGCACCAAATCCAGCAGACACTCAAACAGTTTCTTCCCTCTAGCCATTAACTCCCGAAATAGTAACCCAAAGTGCTTGTGTCTAGTGGCTCTTGGCAATTTTGCACAACCCTGTGGAACAGCATTACCACTATAATCATTGTAGCTCCAGCCCTGTACTTACTTGAACCACTGTCACTGATCTATACTCCAGAGCACCAGACACTTTAAAGCGCTCAAGGGCATCTTCACAATTGCACACTTGTTGTACTACAAATACTACTACTGGTCACTTTAAAATGGTGCAATGATTTTCAGCACCAACTGTTATAGTATTGTATTCTACCACTGATCACTTTCGCTCTGCTTGATCCTTTGCACATTGTCTCACAGCTGTCATTGGGTGGTACCACCGCACAACGGTACACTTGCATTACAGAATGTCCTCCCATACTTATTTGTCAATTCCTTGTTTATGATGATACTAGTGTAGCCTGTACTACCGGAGACAAATTCCTTGTGTGTTCTTGTTGAGGAGGGGATCTGTCCATTTCCTTATGGCCCTCCTTGGACACAGGTTATTTTATTTCTCTATAAGGTGGAATAAAGACCCAACACCACGCCATATTTCTACAGTTTATCCATCACAATTAAAATCGATTCGGGCTCCTGAGTTTCAGATTTCATGAAGAAGCGTAGAAAAAAACACAGTCATGAGAATAGATAGAGACAATATGATAATGAGAGGCGGGCAGTTACGCCTCCATGCAAATCCCAAAAACAAAGAAATTAACATGTCATCTGTTGGGAGTGGTGAGGTGAGATCAGACCACCATTACACCCCCTATTGTCTTCGGTCTGAGCTTTGATGTGATGGCAGCAACACAGATACTTGAGATAACAGTTCCTCTTTTGATGTTAAACATGTGCAATGGAGGGGGCCCTAAAAGTGGTGGGGGTCAAGGGGCACTAAAGGTGATTGTAATCACAGTGAGCAGGAAATACCTTCAACAGCATACTACATTCTTTGTTTCAAATGTTTGAACAGATCCAACAACAGAGAGGGGCTAAATAAAATCACAGTAAGGAATAAATTCCTCAACAGTTCGATAAACTTGGCCAATAAAGATGATTCTGACACACACACACACACACACACACACACACACACACACACACACACACACACACACACACACACACACACACAAGTATTCTCGAGTAAGGACTTTTGCACTCATACATAACTGCGAAACTTTTCGTCGTAGGGGGAGAAGAAAAGTGGGAATGGCTTTCATGCATGAACATTTTTTCACACTCGGGGGTATTTTCGCCCATGTAGGTTTCGTTGTAGAGGAGTTTCACTGTAACAGTTTCCTTATGTGGGAAACGACTATGGTACATGTCCTTTAAACATGCAAGTATGTTAACAAAATACATGTGTAACAACACAAGCACTAAAATGCAAAAATATATGGCCCAAAACCCGTTTATAACAAAAACTGCAGTATGCAGTACAGGTGGAGTATATTGTATGAACAAAATACAGTATAACAAGATGCGTCACGAAATTAGGACTATTTTCTACAAAATGAGACTAGTAACAGACCTGGTGGCTTTTCTTTCCACTCACTGTTTTGAACTTTACCTCCCCTCGATCACCACACAAGACAGCATTGCTCAGCTGATGGCGTGCAACAAACTTTTGAAGCCAGCGACGGGACGCTTCGATTTCCTCGATGCCCATAGTTAGCTCTATAGAACTCACCTTCTCTCTAATTAACGGTCCAGTTAGCAGAAGGCTTTTAGCACGATAACAGGTAAAGCATTCCAAGAAACGTCTGTTTACTCGACTGTCCGTCGAGCCATAAGCAATTTACTCTGAGTAGCTAATAGGATGCTTTCCACTCTCTCTTCCATGGTCATTACCGTTTCTATCCGTTTGGATGCCACGATCTAGAGCAGGGGTCCCCAGCCGCCGGTCCGCGGACCGGTACCGCTGGGCATTTGGTACCAGGCCGCACAGAAAGAACTTGCCTTACTTCCGTTTTATTTATTTCGGAATACGAAATATGTTTTATTTTGAAAAACTACCGGATTCTCCGTTACATCCGTCTGTGTCACGCTTGACACACGTCAAGCCACGCTTCTCCATCACGTGACCGATTACTTCAAAACAAAACGCAGGAGCTCGCAAAATGAGTAAAAAAA
>NW_017842059.1:5087969-5089535 GCF_001891065.2 Hippocampus comes
AGTTTTCATGCAGCTCATACCATATTATTTTGTTGTATTATTTCCACCACACCTTAAATGCCGGTCCCTGAAAATATTGTCTGACATAAACCGGTCCGTGGGGTAAAAAAGGTTGGGGGCCCCTGATCTAGAGGATGGAAATGTAAATGAATGAAATAAAAAATCTTTTGCGATTCCAGTAAAACTCAAGCCAAGAGCGTCACTTACACGTCGCCATTTTGGATCCTATGTGAGTAAATAGCGGCTCGGACAGTTATTCCACAGTATCAAGCGGGACTTGCTTGAGTTTGCGCCACCGCGGGCTTCCGTATGGTTTCAGGAACTTCCGTTGTTATGAATCGATGGTTAATGTAATACCGTAGGCAAAATTTTAATGCATAGGTTTTTATTCCGGTGAGCGAATTTCCGTTTGACAGAAGTCCGTAGGTGGGAATATTTATTGTGTGTGTGTGTGTGTGTGTGTATATATGATCATAGATAAAGGGCAGAGGAAAGCCGTTGTAGTGGATGTAGCGGTCCCAAGTGATGGAAACATCAGAAAGAAGGAACACGAGAAACTCGAGAAATACCAAGGGCTCAGAGAGGAGCTGGAGAGAGCCTGCAAGGTAAAGGTGACAGTCGTGCCTGTGGTGGTCGGAGCACTCGGGGCAGTGACCCCCAAACTAGATGAGTGGTTGCAACAGATCCCGGGAACATCGGACATCTCAGTCCAGAAATGTGCAGTGCTCGGAACAGCAAGGATACTGCGCAGAATCCTCAAGCTTCCTGGCCTCTGGTAGAGGACCCGAGCTGAATGAGGGACGAACACCACCCGAGGGGCGAGACGAGGATTTTTTTTTTTTATATTTTTTTTTTCCATGTTCCATTTTCTAGATGTTGATGACATAACTTGCGAGATCCATCACAACTGCTGTCTTCTGATGTTTACACACCCACAATATGTCAGGCTAGTCAGTCTGGATCTGGAAGTCCCACAAAATCTTGGCCGGCTGGGTTGTTGCTTTGGAAGTGTCTCCCATCTTGATTCTTGGACCTCTAGTTCATATTTGGTACAGATGTTCTGGTACACTATTCCTGCTACCTGCTTCAAATTCTTCTCTGCACGCCCAAACACTCAGAAGCATTTGCAACTTAAATGAAATTATAATTGATTTCCAATAGTCTTTGTTTTTTTTTTGTCCAATCAGACTACAGATTCGATGTGTTGCCATGCTAATATTATTTCATCAAATGCCTTATGAACTTTGAGTGCAGGCATCGATGACACACACGCACGCACCAGTAAAATCGCTGGTGGTTCTTTTAGCTAATCAGAATGCAGATTCACCTCCGAAACACATTCTCTACTGCAGGTGATGGGAGTGAGTTTCTCAGTCCTCTCATTGATTCAGCTACTATCGCTTCGGATTGGTTGAGCTCTATGTGCATCCCAAGCTTGATTTACGATGGAGAATGATGAGCCCATGATAATAAATTCACTTTCAAGGCGCACTTTACAACAAAAAAAAGGGACTTTATGAGGCTCGGTCAACCAACATTGCTTTGCAGAGTGGCTTGTTTTCGATC
>NW_017842059.1:5089548-5107391 GCF_001891065.2 Hippocampus comes
TTCGTGGGGGGGGGGGGGGGGGGTCAATTACAGTGCAGTTATGTATGAGTGCACAAGTTAGCATATACAGACAGGTACGCATCTGTGGTGAGTACAATGTTATATATTTAAATTTTTTATTTGGATAAAATTGGATTGTGAAGTACTGCAGAAGTGTTAAGATGTATTGGAAGATGAAGGTAACTGTTTTTTGCTTGAGTCATATCCTCAAATGAGTGAAATTACTTTTTATTTCTTTAATGCCAGACATGGGCCTCTTTTGTCTGAGCAAATAATCGGGTACATTAGTGATGCGTGTGGGTGAGAGTGGTTGTCAGGGAGACTATACGTACAATTGTACATGAATTGTTTTTCGTAACAGTTTTTAGTAACACACACTGCAATGTGAACATAGCAAAAGTTATATAGTGAACATAAGTGAACTTTGCTTAAGCCGCTCACTTGCCAGAGTCTTTACAGTTCGAAAAGTCATTTAAGTGACAGCGCCAAATGCTCTGCGACTTAACAGCTGTGTTATGAAGTTTACCATCTGTTCAGAATTTGAACTGCTATGTCAATACTTTTTAAAATGTTTACCTTTGTAGGCAGTATGAGAGCATGATCAGTTAAATAAAAGCTGTCACATTTAAAACATAAATAAAAAGCAGAGGCAGGCGTTTGGTTCTCTGTATTAAAGTGTAAAAAGGCTTAAATGTAATCAGCAGGGGATTGGTTTTAGAGTGATGGTCGCCAACTGAGGTGAAACTTCACAATCAATCGGTGCATCCTTATAGTACACAAATTGAAAATGCAGAAAAGAATAAAACATTTCTTGAGGGACACGCAATTCAAATTGATTTTAAACAAATGAAGACAATAAACCAAGTGAGGAAAATGCAAAAAAAAAAAAAAAAAGCCTTTTTTGCTTTAGGGAGAAAGAATTTGGGGGGAAAGTATCTGAGGGAAAATAGAGTCTCCAAACTTACTGCTTTTTTGTTTTCCTTTTTTTCTTTTACAGTTGCCTTATTCAGTAGAGAGTGGCAAGTAGCCTACAGAACAGAGACGAGTACAATCATGGTCACAGCACCAGCTATACATACGCACATAACCCTACCAATTAAGGTACAGAGATAAGCTGAAAACTAACGATCTAGTCAATGACAGAAAAGATGTGTCACAGAGCTATTTGTTAATTGGCAAGGAAGCATGCCATGCATACGCTGTTGTTGCTGGAATTCAGTGCACTCTCTTTGTGTGCCTTATAAGCTGCATAAGGGAACTCCAAATGAAGAATGGGAAAGCAAAAGTTAAAAAAAGCAAAATCAGTGAACAAGGACAGGATCACTGTTTGGGTGTTCACTTAAGCATAAAATTCAATACCTGGACAACAGCGCCAACATGAAGTGCAGCAGTTAGAGCAGTAGCAGTGGCAGCAGTAGTGTGAAGCTGCCCTGATCTTAGGCAAAATAAGTGTGTCATCATGGCCAAGTAAAAAAAAAAAAAAAAAAAATGTTTTCACTCGTGTATGCAGTGATCACACCTATTGCATCAGCTTAAAATATTATAGTTCCAAATTTAAAATCCATTTGAAATAGAACTTGCCAAAAATAATAGCACTCTTATCTTAAAAACACTTTTTTTTTCTATTGTCGGTGTTTGCATTGCGTAATAGACGCAACTTTCTTCTTTCTATTATGGAACAGTAGTTTGCCATGCCCTCATGCTTCAGATGTGATCAAAGCCTTCAATATTGAATGTTTAGGATTTTTGCAGATCATATAACTCAGAGTAAAAACATTCCAGGTAAACTTTGCTTGATTAGGAAGTTAATCATATGTCCCACGGGAGATACATATACCTGCAGTGAAGCCATTCTCTGGAGAATATCTTTTCAAGGAGAACCTGATTTAAATTATTTTTGCCATTGCCAACAAAATATAAAAACATTGGTTTTCTAATGGTTGCAGTTAAAAAATTGCAGGTTTAAATGCCTAATTTCTTTTAGATGCCAGGATATATATATCTCTCTCTCTCTCTCTCTCTCTCTCTCTCTCTCTCTCTCTCTCTCTCTCTCTCTCTCTCTCTCAAATTTGACATACTGAACGCATACATCCAAGAGCAAGGGTTCTCAAACTGGGGTCCACGAGTTGTACCTTGGGGTTCCGCAAAATAATTTGCAAAAAATTATGCTGGATCATTTCAAAAAGTGCAGACCTCTGGACATAACTGGTAATTGGTACTGGTAAGCCAAGGGAGCTGTTGGAAACATTGTCCAGGTGCCCGCCCCCTCATTTGACCGCGCAAGGATGGTATGAACACAAATAATAAAAATATTAGATTAATTAGCCTGCTTGTGAAAAATTGGAATCATATTAACCCTTTCATGCACCAATAATGATAACCTGTCACCTGATAACATGATCGGCTGTCCACTGTTGTAACCGCTGTCCCTGAAGGGATTAAAAGTGCCTGAAAACAAATGGGGACGTGACAAGAGTCAGGAGCAGACACTTGCCAACTGTAAGCCTCCTCAGCCCAGTTAGTGAGGGACTGCAAAATCAGAGGTAAGGCTCAGGTGCTCCCTGCAGCACTTGAAGCATAAAGAGCCCTTGTATTTCAAGATGAAATGTGCAAATTTCAGCAATTTTGCCTATTTCTGCTCCTTCAATGTTGCTGACAGCCTCTTGGCAGTCAGTGACAGTTTTCTTCTCATCTTTTCATCAATTTTGGAGGGGCATTCAGTTCTTGGTATCGTCACTGCTGTGCCATATTTTTTTCCACCGGTTGATACCTGTCTCCACTGTGTTCAATGATAGGTGATATTCAATGTGTGGAAGATTGTTTTGTTCTTCTGACTGATCCCTTTCAACAAAGAGATCGCTCTGATGCTAGGGAAAGTCTCCGTGGACTGCAGTTTATGTAAGATGCGACAGGAAAAGCCCACTAGAACAGCTGAATTTCATCTGGGGTTAATCAATCACAGGCATTTTATATAGTGTCAGTTGTGTGCTAATTCCTATTTACCAGGAGTGCAAAGGTGAGTAGTCAATTTTGAACAAGGCCGCACCCGCAGTTGTCAGAGGGCGAGCACACTTGTGCAATCACATGATCACAGTTGTTTATTTTTGTTTCGCTTTTTGAAAAGATTACTCTTTGATTAATTTGGTCAGATTTTTTTTTTTTAAACCACAAAAACATGACATTTTAACAGGGACGCACACTATTGATATCCACTGCACAAGTCAGTTGTTACTGTATAGATACACTTGTGTCATCAATCCATTTTTTAAACTTTACTGCTTATTCTGTACAGGGTCACAGAAAGCTGGAGCTAACTTGTGGAAATACTGCACCCTGGTCTGTTCGCCAATCTATCATAGGGCACATATAAAAATTTTTCACACTCATATGAAACTGATTAGGAATTGAACCTCCGCTGGGGACACGGAAGTCAGGTGAAAAAACCATGACAACCTCAGTGACTCCAGGATCAAAAGGGTAATGATGTTTATTATATGCGTAGCACCACACCCTTACTAAATCCTGTTTTGTGTGAGCCACTTAAAAAAATAATTCTATTTATTTGGATTATGAGGGCGGGGGGTGCTTAAAAAAAGGAATCCCCTGATGCCCCAAAAAAGTTTGAGAACCCCTCTCCTTTCAGTTCTGTCCTTCTGCTGGTTAAGGTGAAAGAAGAGAACGTTCGCCACATTGAGTTGATTTTTCATATTTCTGACATTTTAATTCTTGTCAGAGATTATGGTGATGGCAAAAATCCAGAAAATAAAGCCAATTATAGCGTGGTGATGCTTTACTTGCTTGTCTTTCAGGAGATTATAAAACAGTCGATTATAAAAACTGAATTATTACAATATTGTGGGATTAAATCCAATCATGAAAAGGGGCTATAGATCTGAAAAATATGAACAGCTATGCAAGTATGTGTGCGATGAAGAGAGCAGCGAGTTCAGCAGCATCAGAAATAGGAGAGAATGGAGAAGCAGGAGCTTGAAATGTATAAATGACAAACGGATAAGAGCGAGGTTAGAAGCTACGGGTCATGAATGTGCTGAATTTGGGGGGTGTCTACCTGGTAGAGACAGTGGCAGACGCTGCGAAGCTGAGGGGGGAACTCGCTGGATGAGCCGATGATGGCATGGAAGAAGCGTTCAGTGATCTGCAACAGGTTTCTCTGATTATCTTCCAAGTTCTCACCTTGTTCCAGTCTGATGAGTAAGAGGAAGAAAAACACACAGAAATGATCTCTACTTTCTGTTTTAGTCAGGAGAACGTATCCAACTTTTAAGAAAAAAAAATCCAAACCAAACTCACAGAATAGTTTTAGTAACAAAATTTAGCAAACGAATTGTACACTACAGTGCCATGAAAAGGTATTTTCCCTGTTCGGGTCAGTGTGTCGATTACTTGGATTTACATATGTTAATCTTTGAGATAATACTGTAGTTATGATCCTTGCAGGATCAACCAGATAGCCTCTGTTGCCGCGGGGCAGAAGTGGGCTGGGCTGGGCGGGCGACGCATTGTGGTCTGGAGCAGAGAGAACTCGGGAAACTAGCTTGCATCACAGCAATGAAGACGAAGATCATCATCCATTTTCAGGGTTTCCGCTCTTTTCTTGAAATTATTTTCCAGGACTTCTTACGGCTTTTTATCTGCTATACTATGAGCCAAGTTATCACAACATACACAAATAAATTCCCCCACAAGCTTTGAAGAGGTGTTATTTTGTACAAATGTACCTTCTGTTTTGTATATTTCACCAGATTGCTTCAATGTTACAAAACACCACAATGAATTGGCCAAAAATAAATGAACGTCTCTCTCGCACCTGTGAATCGAGTCTCATCGTTTACCGCAAAAGAGCCGTTCAAAAGAACGCCTTGTTGACCCACCAAAGTCACAACACTAATATTTTTGGCATCTCAATTGTGTTCACTGCTAAGTGAAACAAGTTCATGGAATACAGGTAACGACTAATGATCTGGTGATCGGTTGGAGAAAGGCCAAAGTCCATGCTAGGACCTATGGCACTACCACAGGCAGGTTGAATAGCCCAGGGGCGTAAACACTACCGGTAGTTAAAAACTGCAAAGTCATCACTCTGCTTCTCTGTGCACATACACAGTATCTTAAGAGAGCCGAATTTCAAATGAAGTTTTTCCTCATTGATATAGAGTGTTTTCTGTTTCTGCTGTCGGACAATGGAGCAGATATGACATACGGGGTAAAATGTGGCAGAGTAAGACTACCGGGATTTTCGGACCATAAGGCATACTTGAGATTTTTTAATTTTCTCAAAAGAATTGACAGTGTGCCTTGTAAACTGGATCACCTTATGTATGGATGGATGGATGGCAACTTTTCAGTTTGTCGGCTTTTATTCCAATTCCTTCCTATTAATTGGTCAATCATTTTCCAGACTTCTCAGGATGTGTGGGAAAACCGATTTTGACAGTGATTAATTTGCAGACGGCTGAAGTAGTTTTCATCCATGTTTACCTTGAAGTATTTACACACGGTTAGCGGCTGGCATGGGTCTTACCCGAAAGATATATGTTAAGCTGGTGAAGTGGTATCCGCGTCAGAGTATCAAAGCATTTTTAAGACTCCGTGTCCGAGTACATTTGTACAGTGGCATTATGGATACCTGTATCTGTATCAGTGAATCCCAAAATAAAGGTTTTTCAGTGATTTTATGTAGCGGTATTAAAGGGGAAAAAAATCCAAACCGATTTGGCAGTATGTGAAAAAAGAAATTGCAAAATAATTACAAATAACATATGAAACGGTGGTTTCCCTAAACCTAAACCGTCAATTAATAATCACTCAATTCATGACAAAGTTCCACAGTAGGAGAGAAGCCACATTTAAAATTTTGAATGACTCCTAGAAAATGAGCAAATGGCCTACAGAAGAAAAATAGCAGCTCGCAAAACCTGGAGATGGGGATGAGAAATGAGGGGGGGCGGGGGGGATGATATTCCCATCTCATCAGGAGAAGTCAGGATCATTTTGCCTTCATCCAACCACACTTGATTGGCTGTAACGTGCTGTTGCGACGTCATTCATTTTGAGTTGACATTTGGAATCGCTGCCAAACTAGTTGCAGACGGTGGGTGATGACGGAAAATGGGTTCCAGAACCACGCACTCTGTATGACATGACTGAATAGTTCAGCTGTGTTCTGTCACGTTGCTCATTGTGCTGCTGGCTTTAGTGTCAAGTAAGAACAGAAGGAAAGTGGATAGGACACAGCACCACCATGTGGATAAATTGAATACTTTAGAAGCAAATGATATTTTTGGCTGTTATGTTTCTCAGGTAGAGTAAAATATAATTTAAGGGACTGACAAAAAAGAGTTTCATACCGAGTGGAGTCCACCTCAAAACTGATGTGTTCAGGGGTTGAGATCACCCCTTTTAACAAAGGTTCCAGTAACTTCTGCAGGTAGGCTGCTCCATAGACCTAATATACAACCAAAATGAATACAAAATTATTTTATTTACATTTTTGAGTTCGAAGCTAATTTGTATCAGATAACATAACATAACATAATAATACAATGACATAACAAAATTATAATTTCTAAGAAAAAAGGAATGTCCAAAGAAAGTTGCCTGCAGTTGTGAAGTTTCCTACCTTGAAACAAAAGGTCATTATTTTGCTAGCCAGGCTGTTTCCCCGAAAAAGGGTCTGCATGGAGTCAGCAAGCTCCACCTCTTTGGAGAACATATTCCATAGTAATTGGTAGAGGAGGTGACGGGAGTCGAACAGCGTCACCAGGACCCGAGCAAGCTCATCCTTGAAATGTAAATGACTACATTATTGATTGAAAACGACATGATAGAAATATATTACAATTACCCTTCATAAATTCACATTTGCTTTCCATAAAAACAAGAAATACATTGTTTTAGACATCTAAACACATTGTTAGTTTTTTTTTGCAATCCTGAAATGTGAAATTGCTTTCTGAGAGTTAGCGGTCCTCAAACCGCTGGCAAGATTTGAATAAAGCCTTACTTCAAGCCCTTCTGACCAAAGCCATGCCCCTCACTAATGTGAAAATGCACGAGACGTGCACTATAGCAACATGCACAGTCAACAAGCCTTAGGGGCTGTTCAATTACTTCTTCTTAACGTTTGATGCTAACCGAAAGTAAGTAATCCGGGCATGGACACCAAGGATGGACAACACCCTTCTGCAATGCCTTCTGTCTCGAGAGTCTCTAATAGGCTATTCTTGTCAAGGTTTCAAAATAAAAACCCAATTCCACTGACATTGGGAAGTTGCCACTTTGCGCTTCATGTTTTGCTGCTTCATTGCTTCTCAGGTTTTTCCAAAATAAAAATACTTGTATTCATTAACAAACAAACAAACAAAAATTAGAAATGAAAAAATACAGCCATATCGGCAGCCATATTGCGTCAAGATGCGTTGTTTCATGTTGATGCCCAAGAGAGAAGGTTTCCCTGCAGGCCGAATGACTCAGATGTTTTGTACGTGCCTGGACTGTACTGTACATGCCACGGGCACTCATACAAAAACGCGCATAATCGGTTCCCGGCGATACATCGACCAATGACTGCTCGAGTGGATTTATCCCGTGAGCTGAATGGCTGCGCATCATTGCGGCCTCACCTGGCATTTTCCTTTGTTTCTCGCGGTTGACTGTCTCGCATACTGTATCATAGTGTTGTGTTTGCGACACCTTTTTTCAACAAGTGGCAAGTTTTTCATGAGTTAAACTGCGCTCCAACCCGTTGCCAATGTGTCCCGGGTGTGTGGAAGCATGTAAGCCCGTTCGTCCCTCTGCAGGGATGGTACATTCAACAGGAACACATTGCTTCAACGGAAGCAAGGGGCCAAATTGGGGGTTAGGAGGGCATATTTTGAACGTTTCCCAAACCGGTCAGGTGTTTTTTTTAGACATGTCACAAGGGAGCAGTGACAGCGCAGATTAAGTCTGAAGTGATATCTTAAACTGTCACATCGTTTTTTTCTTCACAAAAAAGATGATTGTCTGATAAAAAAGAAACCAAAAACCTACTTCAACTAATAAGAAGACAAGATGAACGTCAAAGCGCCACCCATCACCCATTCAAAAACCTCAGCAACACCGTCAGTGTCTCCAGCAGAAAGAGTGAAACCTAAAGCCCGTATGAGTCAAATGAGAGCCGCCTTCTACCTCATTACAAGCCTCTTTGCCTCGAAGGTTTTATAATTAAAGGTTTAAGTAAATACATGTACTGTTGTGATCTTGGTCTCAAACATGTAAAGTACAAATACTGTTTACATATTTTAAAACGGCTCGTACCCACATACACAGAAATTCCTTGGGGAGGGGCGGGGGCATTTTCGCCTTTCGCAAGGGGGTCTGGTCCCCATTAACCGCGAAAAATGAGGGATTACTATAAAGTGAATTGCTAATCATATTCAACCTATATTTAATTAAATGCATTATAAAGACAAATTGATGAACTGTTCTGAGCAAATCATCATTAACTTGTGTTAAACAAATAAAACAGAATATACCATGATTTGCAAAGCATTTTCAATCTGTTTAATCATCAAACTGATAAACTTTATTGTTTTGAGCAAATAATTATGAACTTATGATTTTATGGCTGCAACAGGTTCCCAAAAAGCTGGGACAGGGTCATGTTTACCACTGTGATACATCATCTTTTCTTTTTACAATATTCAATAATCGTGTGGGAACTGAGGACACTAATTGTTGAAGCTTTGGAAGTCGAATTCTTTCCAATTCTCGCTAGATCTCCAGCTTCATTTGTTCAACAGCCCGGGGTCTCCATTGTTGTAATTTACGCTTCATAATGCACCACACATTTTTAATGTGAGACAGGTCTGGACTGCAGGCAGGACAATCTAGTATGCGTACTCTTTGACGTCCATGAAAATCACATTGCTTGATTGGCAGCGCAGATTAAGTCTGAAGTGATATCTTAAACTGTCACATCGTTTTTTTCTTCACAAAAAAGATGATTGTCTGATAAAAAAGAAACCAAAAACCTACTTCAACTAATAAGAAGACAAGATGAACGTCAAAGCGCCACCCATCACCCATTCAAAAACCTCAGCAACACCGTCAGTGTCTCCAGCAGAAAGAGTGAAACCTAAAGCCCGTATGAGTCAAATGAGAGCCGCCTTCTACCTCATTACAAGCCTCTTTGCCTCGAAGGTTTTATAATTAAAGGTTTAAGTAAATACATGTACTGTTGTGATCTTGGTCTCAAACATGTAAAGTACAAATACTGTTTACATATTTTAAAACGGCTCGTACCCACATACACAGAAATTCCTTGGGGAGGGGCGGGGGCATTTTCGCCTTTCGCAAGGGGGTCTGGTCCCCATTAACCGCGAAAAATGAGGGATTACTATAAAGTGAATTGCTAATCATATTCAACCTATATTTAATTAAATGCATTATAAAGACAAATTGATGAACTGTTCTGAGCAAATCATCATTAACTTGTGTTAAACAAATAAAACAGAATATACCATGATTTGCAAAGCATTTTCAATCTGTTTAATCATCAAACTGATAAACTTTATTGTTTTGAGCAAATAATAATAAACTTATGATTTTATGGCTGCAACAGGTTCCCAAAAAGCTGGGACAGGGTCATGTTTACCACTGTGATACATCATCTTTTCTTTTTACAATATTCAATAATCGTTTGGGAACTGAGGACACTAATTGTTGAAGCTTTGGAAGTCGAATTCTTTCCAATTCTCGCTAGATCTCCAGCTTCATTTGTTCAACAGCCCGGGGTCTCCATTGTTGTAATTTACGCTTCATAATGCACCACACATTTTTAATGTGAGACAGGTCTGGACTGCAGGCAGGACAATCTAGTATGCGTACTCTTTGACGTCCATGAAAATCACATTGCTTGATTGGCAGGACATGTTTCGCCAAAACCTGTATGTACCGTTCAGCATAAATAGAGCTTTCTAAGATGTATAAATTACCCATGCCGTTGAGACAAACACAGTCCCATACCATCACAGATGCTGGCTTTTGAACTTTGCGTCCGTAACAGTTTGGATGCATTTTCCCGTCTTTGACTCAGAGGACACGATGTCCAAAATTTCCAAAAATATTTGAAATGTGGACTCGTCCGACCACAGAACACTTCTCCACTTTGCATCAGCCCATCTTTGAAGAGCTTGGGCCCAGAGAAGCCAGCGGCGTTTCTGGGTGTTGTTGATAAATGGCTTTTGCTTTGTATAGTAGAGTTTTAAGTTGCACTTCCCAATTGTATTTCCTGACACTGGTTTTCTGAAGTGTTCCTGAGTCCATGTGGTGATATCCTTTATACTGTACGTTGATGTCGGTTTTTGATACAGTGTCGCCTGACAGATTGAGGGTCACGGCTATTAATTGCTGGTTTTCTCCAGATTCTCTGAACCGTTTGATGATATTATGGACTGGAGATGATAAAATCCCTAAATTCCTTGCAAGTGTACCTTGAGGAACATTGTCCTGAAACTATTTTCTCACGCAGTTATTCAGAGGTGAACCTCGCCCCATCTTTGCTTGTGAATGACTGAACAATTCAGGGAAGCTCCTTTTTTACCTAATGACATCCACCTGTTTCCAGTTAGCCTGTTCAGCTGTGGGATGTTCCAAAAAGGTGTTTGATGAACATTCCTCAACTTTCTCAGTCTTTTTTGCCGCCCGTCCCGGAATTGATAGAACATGTTGCAGCCATAGAATTCTCAGTTCATGATCAATTCCTAAAAACAAAGTTTATGAGTCTGAACATTAAATATCGTGTCTTTATAGTGTTTTCAATTAAATATAGGTTGAACATGATTTGGAAATCATTGTATTCTGTTTTTATTTGTGATTAAGACATCCCAACTTCAATAATTTAAAGCGAATTTAGTAGCAGGGAGGATTTTTTTTTTCAAAGATCATTTTAATAATACTGTGTTGTTTGGTCATCAACACAGTTTTACTATATAGAGTGAATCATAGATTTTAACTGCCAGTATCCATGAACGCAGAGAACATTCTTACCCACTGGGATCCTGGAACAACATTAGCCAGTGCCATGGCGATAGGAAGTTCTCCCTGGTCTCCCATCATAGTGACCAGCTCAACCAGCCTTTCAAAGCGGTCAGCCAACACTGTCTCAGCAAGTGTGTCAAACTCGGTTCCCTGCTGCAAGATCTTTGTCAACACTTCCATGAATGTGGCTCGAGTTTGCAGATCTTTGTGGTAACCCAAACCTGAGCATTCAGAGTTGGGAATTATAAACTACCCAGTACCTTCATTTCATCAAGCAAATTTCCCTAAATGTTGCAAGTGTGACAAAGTCAAACTTACCAATAGAATGCATGAGGCCGCTGTCGACATTAGCATTGAGGAGGTTGGACATGGCCAGGACAGTGCAGTGGCGAAGGGAGGCCAGGCGGCGTGACATCCCCCTCTTGCATCCACCCACTGCCTGACCCTCATCCTCTACCTCACTGCAATCATTGAGCAGATTCATAAAAAGGGTGAAGTACCTGCAGGACAACAACAAATATTTTAGAAAATTCTTTACCTTACCACTTACGGGGTACAGATTGCCCACATAATTTTCCGTGTATGAAGTGAAAGTTCTTTTCATATTGTTAGTCATAGAAAATATGAGGTTAATCACACACTTATTTGAATAATTTTAGTTGACCAACAACAGAATATTTGGCATTTATAAAGTAAATTTATTAAGAGTACTTAAGTATCTGTGCTCCATTAGTTAGTCCTACTTTTAACTGTAAAATGGAGATAGTGTGGTGATGACGTAAAGATAAAAAGGAACACAAGTAGAGCATGGAGCAACAACCTTTCTGACAGTGCTTGCACTAGCACTTGTTCTCTTTTGTCACGCTTTCATAATTCTTGTGATCAAGGGAACTCAAGTAGAATTAAAGCCTTTTTTGTTCAATTACATCGGTGTTGTTCCTTGGGTTTTGTTTCGATGGAAGACACGAGTGAGGAATTTCATGCCCTGCTGACACAATAACAAGGGTAAAGGAAGTTGCGGCAACAGGGAGTACGTAATGACTTTTTTTGTTGTTGTTTTTAAACAAAGTATTCATTATTGCAACTCGCGAGCCTCATCCACACACTTCATGGTGGTTCTTCGTTCGTGTTCGGTGGATTCTTCAATGCGACAAACTATACATCCAAATATAGCACCGGCATTTTCAAATCTTCACGATTCTGTGAGTACTGGCTGGAAAGAGAGTCCCTGTTTCACTTGATTCTCAAAGCCCGACGCTAGATGCCTATACACTGTGCTGCATATAGTTATGTACAATGGCGTACATTTACTACCTTTGATGAAAAGTCACCCTGCCAACATGGCTGCCATGTAGGCCCTTGGGTTAGAAGGGCTGTTACAGAGCACGGGGGTGTATTGGTGATACACATTACAGGACTCAAACAATGAGTAATAAGCTGAACAGAGGCCAATATTTTGGGTCATGCAGGGCAACCGTCGCTCTGCTGGCGCTCATAGCGACTGTTTGTGGAAGATCCAGTGGATTCCTGGCATAATTTTAGCTCATGATGACGTAGGATGAGTTTGAAATTACCAATAGGACCAAGGAATATATATGTACAGAACTCAAGAGTATATGTTGTGGTGTACTTAGCTGAACGGTGTATTTTTCATAAATGTGACAAAGTACAACAACAACTTTGGAATTATGACGATGACGCTCATGATGAGACCAGCCACTAAACAATACTGCGCCATTGGCTAATGTGCCATATTCTGGTGTGTTTGCAGCATTCACAGCACGTGTTTACCCCTAAATAGTTTATTTTGTTATAAAAAGCCATTCCTAAATGTTGGTTTTGCTGCTTTATAGAATGAAACCACAGATGTTAGAAGACAAACGAAAGCAAAAATTTTAACATCAAAGAAACTGTTCTGTTTGACATGAAAGTATTCAGAAAAAAACTCAGTTTTACCAGATTTTCAGAGAAGCGACTGAATTTCATATAATTTACCTATGCTCTACTGTTGACTACAAAAGAACAGAAAAGGGTAGAATCAAACTTTTTCTTCCCTTGGTTGGGATTAGATTACATTGAGATAGATTTGCTGTATCAATACAACATAATATTCTGTGGATCAGTCAAAATGTTCAAATATGTGGTTGGCTCTGATGAAAACGGCTCGCAGCAAATGAGTTCAAAGTGGTGTAATGCCCTCTACGTAAAAGTTAAGGAAATGTATTCTAACTTGAGAAAAAGCTGTGATTTGGCCTCCATTAGCTCGACTCCATCTCCCTCCTCAGGTTGCAGAGGAAGACCAGCAAGCAGAGACACAACTGCCTCCATACTGGCCTGGTCAAGATCCCTTGATCACACACAGACAGGCAGGAAACAAGATATGTCTTCAATACTGCAGTCAATGTAAGACACTGCTGGCAACCAAGCTATACCTTGTCAAACACTTAATGTCATCATCAGCTGCTTGATTGGAAGTTCCCATCACCCAGTCAGTCAGGTATTCCACCATCTTATTCCTTAAAACAATTAAAAAGCAATGATCAAAACTAACTGCGGAAGCAGGTAATTGTCACTTAAAGTCCATTTACCATGCATGGCTCCAAGTAGGGGCTGTCATGAATTTATAACCCAATTTCTCACGAAGGTGGGAAGGGCCTGATTTCCTGCTCTCGCAAAGACAACCCAGCGCTGACCGTTGGTGCTCAACCATAGTGTTTGTAATTGTTAATTGTGATATTAAATACTCAAAAACAATGTATTAGAATTCCATTTGGATATAAAATCACCTACAATGTTACAAGAACCAGATGGAAGGAATTCCATTTTTTTCCCTGTGGCGAGGCTTCAGGGCAGTTCCGGTTCCGAAAATTGACATGTAATCATGAAACACCGGACATAAGTGCTTGGGTGATAAAGTACACTTTTTATAGGAGTCCAGTGGGAACCAGGTTAATATGTAGTGTCTGGAGATAAATACACAGTAACATGACACTACTACCGCTACATAGAACCGGAAACCAAAAATAAATCAAATTAGGTTATGGCGGACGTCACCCCGGAGGAGTGGCCTACAAGGATAAAAGTATATTAATTCTTTCAGGGACAGCGGTTACTACAGTGGACAGCTTATCATATTGTCATGTTACAGGATGCATGTAAAGGTTAATGTAGCATATTGTATATTTATATCACTAATATTATTTGTTGTTCAAGGAATTGTTCAAGGAATAAAAAGTTATTTTGAACTTTGCCATGAAATATTATATCTACTGAACGCTTAACTGTGGAAAAAGCAACTTACCTGAATTTCATCTCCTGGCAAAAAGACAGGTCATCTCTTCTCTCCATCATGACCTCTACTAGCTGGCACAACTTGGTTTTGATCTGGATAGCATGTACCATATTGCCAAGAATGCGAACATACCTAAGAAAACCACAGCCAAAAGACGACAAATCTGAAGTCAGTTGTCTTGCGCGTCTCACACCATATCGCAATGTCCAATGCAGTTATTTTTGACCTGACGAGGTTAAGCATCATGGTCTCAATGCTAGCCTGTCCTAAGTGTTCAGAACTGCCCTCTGTGTGGTTATCCAGCAGGTTCTTCATTATTGCAATCGTCTGCTCCACAAATTGGGTGTTAGTGTCATTGATAGGAACCTGGAAAAGAACAGTCAAGAAGGACACGTCAAACACAAACAATGTGCTAAGAGCATCAAGAACCACTTGTTGAATCCGGACAGTAATTATGAGGTTTTTGTTTGTTTGGGTTTTTTTTTTTTTTTTTTTTAAACAAATCTAGACCAATGGCCCTTTTTCAAAACACTCTCATAGCTAGGCTCGGCTTTACTCGCTTTGGGTGGCCCGAATTCTACAGTGTAGCAATAATAGTGCCGCCTCAATCGTACAACAATTAGGAAGAATGACAGTTTCCTGTATGGAATTTTCAGTATGTAGCTGTAGGCCGTGATAATTATACGTATTTTACTGTGTATACTGTGGAGAGTGAGGAATATCGCAATGCCCAGAGCCGAGCAGGACGTCATAAAGGCAAAGCAATTGTGTAATAGAATATCAGACGGTGTTGATGATTCTTATTGCGAGGCAATGCCACAGAATCAACAAACATGCTGGGACAATGAACGACTGGCAGCAGTTCAGCTCACCTATGTTGTTTTTGGCTCAGCATATGCAATTATTGAAAAGAAAATTTGAATGCTGTTACAATCTCTGTCTGTTAAAAGCTCTATCCTGGGCTGTCCCTGGACACTCTGGAGGAGGTGGGCAACAGGAGGATGCTAGCCAAGCTCAAAGCTATGACAGAGACTGATACACCCGCAATGCATGGAGAGGTACCGACTGCCGACTGCTATCAGGCTATTGAATAGACAGACCTGAAAACCTGGACTCACCCCCACTCACCCATTTTGCTGATATTTATATTTTATAATTTATATTTATTTATATACTTTTTGTTCTACTTTTCCCTTTCACAATTATGAAATTATGCTGCTGTAAATGGGGAATTTCTCCATTATGAGACAAATAAAGGTTTTCTTATCTTAATCAGGCTGACAAGACGTAGCCTCGCTGGCTGAAAGGGGATAGTCTGCGGTTTTCAACCAGCATTACTTGCAACGAGCATGACTTATTCATGCTGGAGTGCTGCAAAGCACTAACTGTTCCTGGTTGATGTTATATTTTTTAGAACATAGGTGCACAATGACAACCGAAGCCACTGGCGTATCCGTGCGGCGATGAGGTGCTCCCGCAAATGATTGACAACACCCCTTGGTTACACCTCCTACAGTCACAGTTCTTCTCACTCAGATTTGTTTCATTAAGATCATAAGAAAATATTATACAGTCAGGCTATACAGACAGATTAACACAGGTAAAAAAGTGTTTTAAAAACTTCAAAGTCCCCCATTGAGTTACAATATGGCTGCTAGAAATATCTGAAAAATATTTGTCTCTGAACAAACTTTGTAAATTAGTTTACAAAAAAATGGCATGTGTAAAATAATCTCATCGTCAATACTCCGTTAGTTATGCCATTTGGAAATTGAAGGTGAACCAATACTACTAGATTGGATATGAGGGTTAGTAGCCTCCACTCACCGGACCCTGTGTGTCGAAGAATTTACCAATACTGTTCCTTAACTTATTGAAGAGCATGGGGTAAAGGGCAGGGCTAAGCTCCAACCCCAGCAAGTCTTTCACGTTGGTACGGACATGAAGGCCAACTCTGTCATGGCCACACACCAGCAAGGCCAGCAGCCGATCGATAAAGCGGCTGACTGGTGTCTCACTCGAAGCTGATGAGGAGCAGGAGGCTGAGGCCATGGGGTTGGAGATCTCACATGGCCCCATGGAAATCATAGAATGCTTGCGCTCACTCATTGAGCCCATAGGGGGGCTATAGGTGGCAGGGCCAGGCGTGCTGCGTTGCTGGAGGCACACACCGCCCAGGGCACAGAGAAAGCCTGTCATGTTGATCCACTCCTGCTGTTGGGAGAGGACACGATCAGTGGATGGCACCAGGGTCTCCCACACCTTGACTATACCAGAGTGGGCCCCTTAAGTACCACATTGCAATAGGCCACAAGTGTGGATATCGATTACTGGCTTTATTGCTTGAAAGTGGCTATTTTATAAAACAAGCGCCTGTGTCTTTAACAGAACATACACATCCCTGTTAACTTATTGAAACGATTTTCCCTTTAAATATCACAGAAACAGATATAAGTGACTGATCCCTTTGTAGGATACCTACCTGCCCATCATCTGCCTTGTTTTTGGGGAAATTTAGGATTTGTTTTGTTGCTTGGTCCCATTTAGCATATGTGTCCTCCCAAGCCTTAAGGCGGAAAAATCACACACAATATTAACAGAAGTGAAAAAACATCAACACATTGACTTTGTTAAGAGAAAAGTAGAACCTCGGTTCACAAACAAAACTTAAAGAAATATATCCTTGGTTCAATACTTTGATTCCAGTCGTGGCGTGGACATGGCAAGCTCAGTTATGGTTGAGATTGACATGAACAAACTTGTGATTGACATCAGCAAACTTGTCCAACATCAATAACAACAAAAATTTCAAATAACTCCATTATTTAATCTTGTTCCCGCAACGTCTGCATTCCCCCAACAGATGGCGCACTGACCAATGGTGGACCTTTGACGGAGTGCTGCGTATTAGTCTGGCAAGCCACACACAGTTTTTCTGCACGAAAGAAAAGGGTTTGATAGCCCGCTGTTGACCGCGGCTCGGCCCGGTTCAAACTTAACCGTGCAGCTATTTTATATGCAGTGGCGTATTCTTCATGGATGACGTCACTATTCGGCAGTGAACAGACTGAAGCGCTGTTTTGCAAATTGATATAGAAAAAAAAGTTATATATCTACTGTAATTCATTTGCAGTGCGTTCACCCCGCTGGATAGGTTTTCTTGTGCGCTGAGAGTGTCCGACCAGTGCGCAGTTGCGCAGCTTAGAGGGAACATTGGTGCCGTTGCATCTCCGGTAAAAGTACATCTAAATGAAAAATTTGCTGGAAACTTCACTTGTCTCGAAGCATAAGGCAATTAGCTAGCTGCCGCTGCTCCCTACCGGTATGGAAGAGTACTACATAATTACTCCAGGGATGACAATGGCTAGTGATGAAAAAAACGGAAGGGGCGTGGCCTTTACGGGGCATGGCCTGGACGGGGGCGTGGCCACTTACAAAAGTGGCACTAGACATGCTGAAGATGAAGTGTATTCAATTTACACACTATTTGAAACTTGAACAGAAAAAA
>NW_017842059.1:5107766-5118514 GCF_001891065.2 Hippocampus comes
GTCACACACTGTACACAGAGCTTTACCGGCGACATCGAGCTTTTTCACGAAATCCGACACAAGCACAATGGTTCCTCTTTACTGTTTCCTACTGGGGACACCGTCAGCTTTCTATCCAACCAGTCCCATCGAAACGTGTTTTTCAGATTCGCATCTATCTGACGCACTTTAGCTTCGTCGCAAGTCTCGATAACATTCGGCATTCGCGAGAAAGGGGTTTAGGAAAGCGAACACGGATTGGTTGTGATTTGCATTTGCCGATATAGCGACCAATCACAACAAATAAGACATCATACACGTCCAATCGCAGGGCTGTTTACAATCGGAAGATGGAAAGACTGATCGGGAGAGCTCGTGAAAACTCGACGATAAGGTACCTGACCCCCCCTAAAATTTTCTCAACGGATTTAGACGATTCACAAAAATGATCAATTTAAGAAATAAAACGGCGGATTTCCACGTATCCACGGAAAATTGCCACCCCTGTTACTCTTCCAGGCGATCGACCGCACAGCACACCTGACATCTCTGTGTGCACAGGGTTTGAAAAACACTGCCATACATCACTGTCTGTGTGCTGTTTTCACCAACTTAGATTTTCTCCTCCCAGTATTGTGCTAATTAGTGTGTAAACCATGCATCTTGCATATTCATTGACAGAAACGTACTACCTAGATGAGAGCTATTTTGCACATTTGAGAGTCGCAGTCCTCAGTGCACACTGTTAGTAAATGGATTTGTATATTTATTTGCATGTGCTTACTGAGCTGTAAGACTACACGCATTTCGAACCCATTGTGGCCCACAAGTCAAAAAGTTTGCCCACCCCTGGTTTATAACAGTGGCATAAACATCACTTGGTCCAAGTCTGTGTGCAAAGCGCTATGAAATTGCACAATGTTTTGCTCGCGAAGAGAGTTTTATTTCTTCACAATAATGTGTGTTTTACTTGTTACTACGTGTGTTTTCTGTAATTATTTTTGCCTACACACTGATAAAACAAGGTAAACGTACTGTAACGTTGTGGGCTTAGAACGGATCAATTCCCATTCATTTCAATGGGCAACATGACTGAATGTTTCGGTTCACTCATGGTAGTGGTTCTTCACCTGAGTTCGATCGAACCCCAGGGGTTCGGTGAATCGGTCTCAGGGGTTTGATGGAGCCTCCGCCATGGAGGTTAAGACACACCCGACTCGACATGTCAATTAATTATGACACGCCCGCTTGACCATTACTGGCTGCAGAACGTGTAACTGTCGTGATAGTACGTCGTGTGATTTTTTTTAGAATGTTTTAATACACGCTATGTCGAGCAAAAAAAAAGAAAGTGGTTGGACGAATATGTACTCCATGGATTCACATGCATCACAGAACGTGATGGGACTCAGCGTTCTATCTGCATGATTTGTCATGCCAAGTTGAGCAACTCTAATCTCGCACCAGCAAAACTGAAAGAACACTTCTTGAATCAGATTTTTATTTTTCAGTAATGAAGGGTTCGATGAAAGTGCATATGAACTGGTTGGGTTCGGTACCTCTAACAAGGTTAAGAACCACTGACTCATGGAGACTCAGGACAAATTGAGTGTGTGAACCAAGATTCCACCTAAATTAAATGACTTTACCAAATATGTTATTATTAGTGCATACATTCACATTACGAAAGGGGCTGGTTTTAGTTACCATGCTTCCAATCATTTGCAAAACATGAGAATCACTTCACCTCAATGTTTCCTAGTGTGGGATGCTCGATCCTCCTGAGCAAGGACATGACTCTCTTTTGCAATGTAGAGCGACCTCAGAGCACAAACAAAACCGTATAAGTGAGTAGGATGCAAAAGAGATTCCACATTGTCCTGCTTTTGGTCACCACAATGAGTTTTGTTTGTTTGACTCACCTGTTCCCATCATGTTGCTTATGGAGGCAAGTTCACTGAAAGTGGCATAGTTGGGCAGGATGGTCTGGACGGACACTTCGTCAGCAGCACTACGGATGTCAGCCTCTTCACAAAGGTGGCGGAAACATGACATGGCAACTAACACGGCCTCTGTGTCTGAACTCCACAGGAACATATAGAGACACACTTCAAGCTTGGTCTGAGCCTGCCTGCAGATTGGAATACCTCCACCCATGGTGGCACACTCCTGTTGCAAGCACAAAGATATGCATTAAACATAATTGATACGGCATGATACAAAGCTGTCTATAAATACCATCACAGTTCAACCAATAACACTGCATCAACGAAGAGAGAAAGCCATTTTCAACACTTTAGATTGGTCGAATGGTCAGTAATCTGTAAAACTAACACCAATTAACGTTTGGACTCACCATCAGTGTAGATACCAAATTGTGACATAGGAAGTTCCGTCCAGACGCCAGCGATATGCGCGCTTGTTTTATTTTTTAGCCTTAGCTTGCAGTTTTATGAAACACATGAGGCAGTGTGGATGGAAAATGTTTTTTCTACATGGGGATGTGGAATTATTCGGTATTAACCTATTTTTAAACCCTTGAGTGTGCTTACATGTAAAATAGTACCTAAAGTATGACCGGTAAATCTGCCATTTAAAAAAAAAACAAACACTAGTATTAGGGATGGCACAGTATTCCATATATCTCGGTACCTCTGTTTCAAAATTCTCACAATAATGTCATGGGAAGTGACGTACGGTATCAGATGCTGCCAGTGTACACGGCACTACATCATGAGTGGCCACCCATCTGAAAAGTGAAACATTGCCCTGTCAACTTGAAAACCATGCCACAAGGAATTCCGTGGGAGCCTAAAGAGTCTTAAAGGCTCATCTCATTTTGAATTTTTTTTTGTCACATAGCAGTCATACATAGGAGGCAAAAGCTGGGAAGAGACTTGAGATCCACCCTGAGCCTCTCGACCTATCACGGCCCAGCTTGGTTACATCTGCAAACCCACTTGCTCCTTTGTAAACTAAAAATAACCTCCAGAGTAACATGCACAGCAGTGCTTTAATATCTTAGAATGTCTGAAAAAAAAAAAAAAAAAAAAAAAAAAAGAACTGATATGAAGCGCACTAAGTTGTTGCTTCGAGACGAAAGGTCATGTCACTAGTCTGCCAATATTCTGGATATTTTTAGTTGTGTTTTGCTAGTAATTTTTTTCTATGCTAGTTTGAATATATCTGTGTATAAGAATGTTACTGGACTTGGCAACAGCTTTGTTTCATGTCATATGCTTTGATTACCTCAATTTTTTTCTGGTTTCTATTTTTATAAAATACTTTGCACTATGTACATACAGTGATCCCTCGCTACTTCGCGGTTCGTTTATCGCGGGTTCAGTGCATCGCGGACTTTTTCAAACATATAAAAAAAAAAAAAATTTAAAAAAGTTGTTTTTTTTTAATATACATGGAGTACAGTCCTGTATATGTTGCTCTATGTGACTCGCTGTTGTTTTGCAGCTTCTCGCGGACCGTTTGCGGACTTAAAAAAAAAATATAGATTTTTTTTTTACCTGTTTATGTTAATTGGACGCTACTTCGCGGATTTTGGTTTATGGCAGGTGGTTTTGGTCCCCATTAACCGCGATAAACGAGGGATTGCTGTATTTTGAAATAAATTGTTAGACCTGTTTGTATAGGGCGGCCCGGTGGGCCAGTGGTTAGCACGTAGACCTTACAGTTCAATTCCAGCTCCGGCCTCCCTGTGTGGAGTTTGCATGATCTCCCGGGGCCTGCATGGGTTTTCTCCGGGTACTCCGGTTTCCTCCCACATTCCAAAAATATGCATGGCAGGCTGATTGAACACTCTAAATTGGCCCTAGGTGTGAGTGTGGATGGTTGTTCGTCTGTGTGTGCCCTGCGATTGGCTGGCAACCGGTTGAGGGTGTCGCCCGCCTACTGCCCGAAGACAGCTGGGATGGGCTCCAGCACCCCCCGCGACCCTTGTGAGGATAAGCGGATCGGAAAATGGATGTTTGTATAATGATTCACATGCTTGATGTGGAGACATTCAATGCAATTGTTGACAAAATATTTAGCACGTTTTGTTTAAATAGGCATTTATTTAATTTCTATATTGACCAATGTGGTTGACATATTCATAGTTGTGTTAACTTTTTTTTTTTTTTTAACAAAGGGTAACTTTCCTGGCACTTAATTTTCCACAACATGGCATTTTTCCTCAAGTTATTGTTCTAATAACGCTGTAATATCGTAATGTGGCCTTAAAAACGTCAATATATCATACCCCAGTTAGTATTATAGATTTTTTATTTTATATTATTTATTTTTTGGCTGATGAGCTGGTGACAACATGGCAGCGAGCAGTTTTCTACTTTACTAAAGAGGCACTATTTTGACAGCCATTTCTCAGTGGTTGAGTTTTGCATTGTCAGACAGTGAGCAACAAAAGGTCCGCTGCAAAGTATGTACTTAAATATTGACTGGACAGTTACAGGTATTACCATTGTACGTGATTTCCATTGAATACACAGGTGCATATTAACAGTTGTTTGATGCACAAATAGGGAACACAGTACCTTGTTCTTGAGCAGAAATTTATTCCTGCAAATGAGGATCTCTCGCAACCACTTGAGAACTTCGGTGCCATTGACCATCTGCTGGCCAATCAGTTTGCGGCAGATGAGGAACTGCACCTGTGAACTAATGGATAACGATGTGTCATAAAGGCCTAAGTAAATCATCTTAAAATAGGCTTGACTTGAGTGTCTGTACCAAGCTAAAACTTTCAGTAAAAAATAGTGCATTTATGAATGCAGTGACAGACTATTTTCTTGCTGGGTGAGACCTACAAATTTATTTGCTTAAACCCTCTGCGCCACGTAACGTCAAGTTCTGTGCGCTTATGTGTCACTTTACAGGTGCATTCCATTCACATGAAAAGTCACATTTCTTTTTGTAATTGTTGACATTCGATTATTGGCACGGCACACCTTATGATCTCTCACATCACTGCACACTGGGTGGGAACCACTGCCTTAGAGTACCTGATATCCCAGAAAGTCTCTATCGGCGCATCAGGATTCCACTGTTCAATGGATTCTGGCTGGTGCAGTACTAAAAGAGCCTAAACAGACAGTAGGAGATAAAAGGAAAAACAAAGGACAAAACCACAATGAAGAAGCAAACGTTTTCAGACAACTGCAAAACCATCGAATGTAAAAAACAAAACATTTTCCTACAGATTGTGAACATATAAAATAAGAAGAAAAGACTAATAATCCCTGCCCAGGGAAATTTACGTGTTACGGCAGCATTATTGGAAAATTTAAAAAGTAGCACATTAAGAAACAAATCTTTGTGCTTCTCAAGTCTTGATGGGGATTTTAATTAGGAATTTAACAATTCAGCAACGATTGAGCGAATTCAAGGTTTGATTCCTTTGATGTCGCTTTATGATTCACTGTCCTACATGATTCAATCTTTATTAATATACACAATAAAATTTTAAACAATATATCATGTTAATATACAATACTATATTTGTTTATTAAATTACATGTATTGTATTAACATATTTATTTTACTCATAGTATAATTTATTAAAATATGAGTGAATTAATTTAGCAGAGTAGACTGTGCCTGTGTTTTCTTCCAAGTATTGCTTGAACAGGGTGTGCACCCAGTGTAACTTGGAGTCACTTTAGACCAAACCCTTCTCAAATAGTTTTTTTTCTTTTTTCTTTTTTACTGTACTGGAGTAAAGTGTAACTGGACATGCAGTAAAGTGGGTGGCAGTTGTGATGGAAAATTTGAGTTTAAACTGTGTCATGCAATCTGCGTCTAGGGCTGTAACAATGGCATCTTTGTTTCTTTTCTTGTGTTCTGGCTGGTGGGTGGGGTGGGCGGGGATGTGCAGGTCTGATTACGGCCAGCTGGTGTGGCTGATGCATGCTGAAGATCATGTTTCACCGACCAACGGTAGAAAGGTATTGTGAACATGACCATGTCAGGCCATGCAATTAGCGTTTGTGCTATGAGTTGACTCCACCTTGATGATAAGATGGTACGAAAGCAGGGACATCATCACCCCTGCCGGGGGAGAGATGCTCTGTTACAGACGTTACACTGTGTCACAGACTTTACACTCTGTCACATGGTGTTTCTCAAAAACTGCAGCTAAAATAAATCTCATTGTTGTTCAAAGACTTTTGTTATCTTGGTTTCCCTCGACAGTAGACAGGGGCACTCACATTTTTTTCCTCTGGCCAATCGATGCACTGCAAATCTATTCTGTTACAGACTAATAAAACAATGTTAACAAAAGTATTCTTTGTTAATTTATATTAACTGTAAATTGTAGCGATTCAACCAGTCTTAGGATCAGTAGACGTGCAGTTTAAATAATAAATAAATAAATAAATAAATAATTTAAATAAATAAATACATACATACATACATACATACATACATACATACATACATACATAAATGTATTTATTTATTTATTTATTTCAGCCTCAAACCTCCATGGCTTCTTGTGAGAGTTGGGTTGTGTTGGCGAGAGGCACTAGTTGCACCAGACCAATTATGAGCTCAGCTGTGCTGCTCTGCATGTCTGGAGCTTGCTTCACAGGGTTCTAGTGGACAACAATGTGAATTAAAGATTCTCGTCGAGCTAGAATGGGCCTTGAACCTGCCTGAATGAAAGTAAGACAGATTATCACTCACATGCAACATGAGCTTGGGGTCAGCATGGATTAGTTTGACCAGAGCAAGCAGGAGGCACTTGTAACTTCTCGTATCCAGTTCGGTGGTTTTCTCTTTGAACTTAAGGCTGGTTGTCATCTTCCCCTTGAAAGTCAAACTCTGTCCGAGATACCGATGAGAAAAATGTCAAGATTCAACACCATAACAATGAATCAACAACATTGATGACAATCTGATGACAAGAGTACACTGGTCATGCTCAGCCTTTAGATACTTATTTTAGAAACATACTTCCATGATCAGGCTCTAATGGCCTCAATTTAGGGAGGTGGAGTTTCCAGACATATTAGGTAAAACAGACTTTAAATAACTGTGGTACAAATATTTGGGGATTCGGAGAGTCCACACAAGTGTGAAATTACACAACCAAATCAACCTTTGTAAATGGCCTACTTTCAAAAATGTGCCCGAAATCACGCCTTTCAGATTTTGAAGATAACGATGCTACAATTTGTGTTTGGTGACGCGTATAGTGCACGTACCACATGCACACATCTGTACCTTCATCCTGGACTCAGACTGCAAGTCCAAGTGCCTAGTTTTTGTTCAATGCAGAAGATTTCAAAAAACGCATATTGAGGTCCCGCCCCCACTTCAATAAATCAAATAAATGTAATGATCACATGATCTTCATTATTTGGACCTTGCATCATATTCTTGAACAAAACCAATCATTATTCCAGGGACAAATTGATTCTGAGAAAATAAAGTCCAGTCTTCATTATTCTACTGTATTTACCATAAGAATGTGCATACTTACCGGTGTCATGCGAAGAGGAGCATGGGTACTTTGGACAACCCGGTTGAGGGTGTCTGAGAACATAAAGCGGAGTTCTCCAGAGTAACAGTACACCGCATCTATCTTCGGCCACCAGTCCAGATGAGACTGCATGAGGGCACATGCAATGTGAAGTGAATGAAAGTAAAGTACAGACATGCATAAAACAAAATATCGGTCTAATGGTGCTCTGGAGACTTACATTGGTGATTATTCTGTGCAATGAGTTGACCAGGACAAAGTGGAAGGTTGAAGGAGAAGATGAAGCCAAGCACACCTTCAAAAAAAATAAAAATAAAAATAAAAAAAGAATGGATGTCAGAACTCTGAATTAATTTCCTCAAATAATCCTATTTATTTATTTTTGATGAGAACTAAGGCAGCAGTAAAGATTACTTCAAATTGTATTGTTTCATTTTGCGGCACGGCTCTTGCAATGCATTAGAATTATATTCAAGCCACTGTGGTAAAAACACCGACAGTAGTGCACAGGCACCTGCTTCAGGTTGGACTGAAGTTAAATTTATATTTTAATCTTAAATGACTTTGCAGGATTGTTTATATTAACCCACCTTAAAGTGCTGGTTGTTGTGAGGGTTGATGCGGAAACAGGAGACAAAGCAGTCCATCATGAGCTCAACATCAGCATTCTGGCTGCCCGCCCCCCTCCAGAAGGGTTTTGCTGGGTTGAACAGCAAAGCCTTGTGACATGGACAAGAGACAGATGTCAGACCATGTAAAATTCGGGTTATTATATTCTATTCTCACATCACACGACTAATCAATTAAGGCGAACACAGCAAATACCGCTAGCATACAAGGAATATTGGTTTTGTTATTCAGAAACAAATGTATAAAACTACAATCAAATAAATAAATGTATGCATAGTCCAAATCTGTTCCAAAAAGGTCCTACTTGTGTATTTGTATGAAGTAACACTGTCACTGAATGAAGGGGCTTGACGCGAGTGATGGCTTCAAAGTTCACCAAATTTATGAGGTTGATGTTGTCACTGTCAGCAGTGGTAGTGTGCATCTCATGAGAACCCTAACAGATGAATCTCTAAAACCAGACTAAATTTATTCAGCAATTTGCACCATTGAAAAGTTCACATTTTGTCAATAATGAATGTGATGTTGCTGTTCCCTGAGCCCTGATCATATGTGACTTCATTTTGAGTCGATAACGACTGGCAAAATGTGTTTTTGAAGGTGCTAATTGTACATGAAAATTAATGAAGTTATCACATTCATTACAGACAAAATATTTACTTTTTACGGCTGACAATGGCTAAATAAGTCTAATATCCTGTGAATAGAGGATTGAGCCATTCCTTCAACTCTATAGAATTAGAAAAAATAGTGGAGAGTGACAAGGGTGGCATGGGTACAAAAATAATTGAACTTTACGGTTAGTACGAAACGCCTTTCATCTTTTACATGGAACAAATAATTAATGACTCTTGACAGAGGGGGTTGAATTTAAACTTGATATTGCATTTGTTCGCACAGAATCAAATACAAACACAAAAGAGAAGGGAGAGAACTTAAGCCAATATTCAGACCTTGAGATCCATGACAATGGACTGGACAAGGAGAAAAATAGTTGAGTGATCCTCCCAATTAATGTAAGTTGATGCTTTACACAGTTTTACACAGGCGATAGCAGCGCTCTCCATCAGTTGCTTGCTACCACCCTGGCCGGCCAAAGCCTTCCGTAAACTGTCCAAAAACAGTTTCTGCAGGCACAACAGGAAAGACATAGAGCCAGTTATTACTGACGAAGATTATTTATGGTGTGTTCCCCTCTCCCGCTCACCTTGTTGGCTTTGCTATCTTCCACAGTGTCTTTGGAGATTGTGTGTGTGATCTCTGGGCAAAGGATCAAGAGAATGATCTGAAGTGGCCACACTGCAGCCTTCCTTTTAGCGCTCTCCGCAAAACTATCCACCAGGTCAAACAACTTCTCAGCAGCTTCTGCAGAAGTAACACAAACACACGGACGGACCACCATGGCATTGTCAAAAAGTGACATTTAGAGTGTATACACATATATGCGCCCATCAATCCACATCTTTGTTATACAGTGTGTGTACATACATATATATATATATATATATATATATATAGCTGTATTTTATATACATACATATATAGAGTACATACATATACAGTATGTATCACAATTTTTTTGTGTTACTTCAAAGACCAACATCATGTGTATGTGTGTGCACTTAAAATGCCCCCATTCCATACCCTCCCTCTGTTTTGCATGTTTCGACCAACTCCCCTTCTATGTATGGCTTTTGATCCTGTGCAATGTTCCAAGCTAGTTGATACGATCACTTCATAAATTTTGGTAACAGGTGTTTCTACTTTTCTGCTTGACCTTTGAAAGAGAGCAATTTGTGCTTGCTTGTGCCTGGTTGATGCTTGCATGGAGAGAACTGAAGTACCGCAAAAAATTTGAAGCCTTGAAATGCTCAAATGATGTAAGGCAGAATGCCCTTGTTGAAACCTCCTCAGCATATCTGCTCACAACATATACGGGACGGGGTTTGTTCCGTATTTTTCTAATTGTCCCATGCGTCTGTCACACACAAACGTTGACACTGAATTTAACAATAATGAAAAAAATCAAAGACAGGAAATATTAAAGACAGTAATGTGGTATTGGCAGGAGGTACACTGCACCTCCTGCGGACACGCGAGCGTAGACTACGTCTGGTGCGTTCTCCTCTGCTCTGTGTCAAATCCTGTCTGTCTGCCTGCCAGTGATGTGTTCCTCGAGCCGGTCCTTGGCCTCGAGGACCAGCTCGAGGACCGAAGGTCGGTCCTTGGTCCTTGGCCTTGGGAGTCAATTCCTTGGCCTTGGCCTTGGCCTTGGGAGTCAAGTCCTTGGCCTTGGCCTCGGGTTGCCGGTCCTCGGACACAATGTGGGATTAGAGTCTCGAATCCCTTGTCCACAGGTATAAAGTGGGACAGAGGATCGCAAAAACCACGAAGGAATCAAATAAATTCCATCCAGTGAAACGCATATTGATGGATTAAGCTGGCGCTTTAAAAGGGGCGGGTCTGCCACTGACAGGCGACTGTTAGCGCAACGAATAAAGAGCGGCATCACAGTTAGTTTCAATCACGGTTTGTTCCGTTCGCGATCGGCAGTTTAAATAGCGTGTAAAGTCTTTCTGTAACAGTGGTGTCTTTTATGTAGTTATTTTTGCACAGTCGTCACGTTTCTGCGGTGGCACTA
>NW_017842059.1:5119601-5132393 GCF_001891065.2 Hippocampus comes
TTTTTCTCAGGATAAATAACACGTACCCTGACTGTTCTACTCTTTGAATAAAACCACTTCATTCAAGCGTTAGGGAGTGCAAAGGGTTATGATGGAGGGGTGTTGCAAATCATGAGGACCTGCCAAGTGGTATGATAGCAGTGTTTTATACATGTCCTTGGCTAGGCCTCAGTTTCAAAATCAGTCCTTGGTCCTTGGCCTTGGCCTCGGAAGCAAGTCCTTGGTCCTTGGCCTCGGAAAATTTTTCAAGTCCTTGGCCTTGGCCTTGCCTCGGAAAATTTTCCAAGTCCTTGGCCTTGGCCTCGGAGGCAAGTCCTTGGCCTTGGCCTTGGGTTGCCGGTCCTTGGACACAACACTGCTGCCTGCACACAGGCAGTCCAGCCTCTTTGCGCTGTCACTATCTGTCATGATCATTGCCTAGTAATGTGCTCACTGCACACTAAATACCAGGCAGGCTGCACCATGGGTTTTGAAGATGTACATTTACAGCACTTTATAGCCTATTTAAGTATTGTAAATGTATCCCCAGACAGGCTTTGTTTAATTTACAGCACTTTATATGCATACAGTACAGTGGTCCAGGTCTATCTGCACAAGTTCAAGCATTAAGTGTTTCATAATTGTTAAGTGTGAAAGTACAAATCTTTGTTGAATTTATAGCACTTTTAATAGCCTATAGGCTAAGATCAGGTTCAGACTCCTTGAGTCTATTAAAAAAATAACTATGTTCATTGCTAATAATGCACTCTAAACTTGAAGTACATCGAAATGCTTTCGTGACTTCTCCTCCCTTACTGACCACCAAGTGATCCCAGGTCTCAAAGGCTAATATGACATGTTAAATAATGTCAATTAAAACAAAGTATTTTGTTTTGTCATTAAAAAAATAAATAAATAAAAATACACATGATTCTCTGCATTTCAGGGTTTTGGAGAGCCAAACCCTCAAATTACTTTCGCCCATGTGGTTTTGTTGCAACGCTGTGGGGAGTGTCCCTTATTTCCAGATTTGAAAGGTGGCAACTCTACTGACATTTAGCTTTAACCGTCATTTAAAGCCAGACACACCAGTGAGCTCTCTCATGAGCTGAGGGCAATGAAAGACCTCAAACGCATCTGGGCTAAAATGACGAGAGGACAGCCGCAGGTCTTTGGGCAGGTGGACTCTTCCAGCCGTATCCTACCACATTTTCTTAACTTTCTTTAGGAAAGCTATGGTGTCTTACATGGCCTCCTTTATTCCCGCTTCATTGAAAATTACAACCAAAAGCCACAAAGTGTAGCCTTTTGACTGCTTTTCACTGATGTTAGTAGTACTCTGAAATTGTTTTGCTTTGCACGGCACAGGACAGCAACCATAAAATGTCATCATTCCAGAATGAACTGAATGCGCAAAAACATGGCAGCTGCTGTGTATCAAATTATGTTGTCAATCGACTACATTTTTTTTTTAACTTACAAAAAATACATTTTTTTTTAACTTACCAAAAATTATATATTTCTAACAATGTGTTTTATTAGTGGAGCTCAGCTGTTGTATTTTGAGACCTGTTTGTCGGTTCCTTTTAAATCTTCCGGTGTTAACTCTGTGCCGCTTCTGTGTCAGCAATACCCGAGTCATCAAAGGTGCTGTAATCACCAAATAAAGTAAATAATGACTTTTTGGGGGGGTTTTGCACATTTGTTTGTACACTCACCAGTGAGACGGTGAGAGATGTGTGAAGCTCTCAGTCGGTTCAGTACTATCAATATCTAAAAACATAGGGTGTACCACACCTACTGCTTAGCTCAACTGGGATAGGCTCCAGCACACCCGTGACCCTCGTGAGGTTAAGCAGCTCAGATAATGCATCGATGTAAGAAAGCTAGGATAGTAAGAATTAAGAGGATTAGTGTGGGTTTTCGTCTTAACCTTGTAACCATTGTAAAGGTATATTTTGTTTTATGCTTCTTTTATAGTATTCCATCTTGGTGTTTTATTGACAGACATACACCTGTACTTCATATTTGAAAAATATGTGCTTCTATAGGTAAAACACTAGACAGAGTAGAAAAAAGTGAGATCAGTTTGAGATTCAGCATATAGAACTTTGTTAATAACGATTATCGGGCCCGAGTCAACACAAATTGGCTCTAAGAATTACCCGGGCTGATAACACTGGGGAGCACAATTAGAATTGAATATTTACCAAGACCACAGTATAATATGACAGTGAAACTCCTCTACAACGAAACCTACATGGGTGAAAATACTCACTAATGTGAAAAAACATACATGGCAATGGCGAGTGATGAAAAAAGCGGAAGGGGCGTGGCCTGGACGGGGGCGTGGCCTGGACGGGGGCGTGGTTACTTACAAAAGTGGCACTAAACATGCTGAAGATGAAGTGTATTAAATTTACACAGTTTGAAAATTGAACAGAAAAAAATCCCAAGATCGCCACTATTCTTTCAAGTGAAAATTTGTGCAATTTTGCCTATGCATTCCTGGTGAGCACCAATATGTAACTCCAAATTTGCTGCTCAAAATCAAAACTAAATATAGTAAACACATTCCCTGCCATATTTAAGATTTGTTCATGACTTGTATTCATAAAGTGTTGTGTAAATGTGATAAAAAGCTGTTGATTCTTACCTCATACAGTGATAGTGAATATTTATTATGCATACAATTTATTATGCATAACCGTGCTTTATCATCCAAGACAAAACGTGAATTATCAATATGAATATAAAACGCAAATAAAAACAAATAAATGTTATCATGCTGTTGCTACAAATGCATACCAAATAAAAGTGAAAATATCATCCTCGTATATTTGAATAAAAAAGTATATACCTCGGAGTGTACCTGTCTATCGGCGATTTTATTGATTGTTAAATGTGTGAATGGTAACCTCACTTAACTCTGGTTAGTAAACATAACGCTAAAACTGATACCCTGAACTGCAAACTTGATAAGGTTTTACTGTTCAAAACTACACAGTGACAAGCTGAACCAAACTCAAATGCTAGGATGGAATCGCTATTACTTACAGACTGTACTCGGTTGGAAGTCCGCAGGTGGCTCGGTGTCGGCTGTAGAAGCGGTTCTCCAAGTCAATCCGGGTCTCCCCTATCAGGTCGTCCCCTCCCACCATATCATAGTCGTAGATGAGCACCGTGAGCAGAGACTCCTGAGGAAATGTCGCCTGCATCTCAAACGACCTGCGATAAGGTAGAACATATCAACCGGTGTGTGTTTTAGACAGCAAAACTGTCATGGTGGAGAATACAACCTTCCAAAGACGGGGTTCAGCTGTTTAGGGATGTAGTTCTCACGGTCTTTGATTTCATTTTTGCCGAGTTGAATGACGACGTAAGGGTCTGCTTTTCCGTCCGGGTCGGCTGGGTGCAGGTTTGATGCCTTCAGCGACAGCGCAATCAAGAACAGTACAACAACAAGGAGATCACAAAACAATACATTGAAACTCCTCTAAAACGAAACCTACTTGGGTGAAAATAGCCCCTAGTATGAAAAAATCTTCATGCATTAAAACCATTCCCACTTTTCTGCTCCCCCTACAACGAAAAATCCCCCTGTGGCATTATACGAAATCTTTTTCTCTGCCCTTGCCTCACAAAGAGATTCACTACAGTACAACGAAAACAAGCCTTCCGTAAAAGTCTGATCCAACCTCAGCCTACTGCGACTCCTACTGCTTAGCTCGGAAACGGCAACAGCAAACACCACAGTGGCTTACACTTGCGCAATAGTACAGGAAGTAGTTGTTATTGATAGTTTCAGACGCAGCATGAACGTTGCATTGCTAAAATGGCTAAAAAAACGGACTTTTGCCAACCAAGAAGTGAAGAAAAGAAAAGCTTTAACGCTTGAAGACAGGATGAAAGTAATAAAAATGAAAGATGGAGGAAGCAAAGTAAAAGACATTATGCAAGAAATTGATGTAAGTGAAAGTGAAGGCTGATCGTAAATTTCGCAATTTCTTTCCTTTTTTTTCTTTCTATGCTGGCTAGATGAAGTGTCAAATAAGTGTATGCTCATACTTATGCACTATTGAAATAAAAATAAAGAGTACACATATGTTTGTATATATGTGTGTGTGTGTGTGTGTGTATTCGAATCTGAGATAAATTTGCTAGTGAAAAGTCCCCTGATGTGAAAAATTTCTTGCTGCAAACATGATTTCGTTGTCGAGGAATTTCACTGTATGTGGTATTTCCCATCAACAGTTTCCATTTTCTAGACTTTCTATACCAGACCTGGGATTTCTTTCAAATCAAATTCCATACTTTCCACACTTGTGTAGGAACCCTGTATACACGAGCAGACTGCACCAATGAGCATCTTTCACTGCCCAGTCTTTACTCATTGTAAGGAGGAGGAAGAAGAGACAAGATGTTTCTTTCATAGTTAATACAGTAACTGCACTGTATTTAGTAAGGCTTCCTCAATTATCCTCATGCCGTTACTTGTCAAAAAGTCCACCAAAATAGTAGTGAATCTCTCACAAGCCTTTCTCATATTGGAAATGCTCCCTGACGTCACAACAACGCAGCTCTTAAATAGAAGAGGTTTTAAATCGAGGTGACTTGCCATTGTAGGCAGATATTAGCACTGCCCCAACAACGCTCCATTCTGTGCTCCCTGCCCCTCACCACATACACAATAAATGAGGTTGACGGTGCCGCTGCAAAGTTTAGTGAATAGGGCTTGAAGAGCCGAATGAAACGAGGCATAGACGTATGCGGCTTAAGAGCCGCGGGTTGGCCAGCCCTGCTTCTATTCCATCCATCTTGACCATTCAGGTTTGCACAGCATTCATCCGTGGACAATCTCATGCTGCAACGGAGACTTCAGCATCATTGGCTGCTTTGGGCATAAACGGGGAAAAATTCTTGGTGTGGCCCCCACCGGTCCATGATCTCAACCCATCTCACCTTTGGAGCATTCTCAAGCAAAGATCTATATCACATCCAAAAAGCTCCCCTTATTTTTTTTAAAATATTTTTTGGGTGGGTTGGATGATTTTCTTTCCCAAGTTATACCCGTTTTTTCGTGGAAAACATTTTTGTAGAATGTTTATTAGCATTTTTAGAATTAGAATTTGGGGGATTTAAGTATTTCCCCCCCAGCCCCCGCAATGCATTTAAATGAGCAGTAATTGTACACGCATGTTTGCTTTTCACAGGCTCCTAACAACCCTGGTACTATAAAAAAAATAAATAAATAATAATAAGCATTCTCAATTGTTTTTGTACCTGCCATATCTGCTTGAGGTCGTTGGTAGAGCATGGTGAATTCATCAGGGTAATTTTCAACCCAGTTCCAAAATGCCTGTCAAGAAAAAGTTAAAGCAGATTGTGCACATGATGAACAAGAATCAGTTTATTTACTTTGTGTGTGAATTTTCCTGTGAGGATTTTTGGCAACCATTTCTACATGGGGTGTTAAAGTTCTGGGTTCCAACACATTTGAGATTTCAAAATTCCAGTTTTTCCAGACCCTAATTGCCGGACTTCGGGGTAAAAAGACTGGAAAAGGATTTCCTACTGATGATGAGTTCAGTCAAGGATCATAAATGATCAGATGCACATAGGTCAGTCAGGTTTGATGCCCAATTTTCAGGGAGTAATTGGACAATGGGGAGGAATGAACAAATATGCAGCATAGAATGCTCCCTGATAATTGTGAATGAGAATCCGTGAATATTTGTACATCATAGAGGTTTAACCTGCTTATACCATGAGCACTTACTAACAAAAATGAAATGAAACTACCAATTCATATTTTCATAGGTTTTATAGTCAAAATAGAAACCTTGACTAAAATAATTTCTTTTCCGTTGCGACGCCTTTGGGCTTGGCTATGAAGTCATTGCAATCCATTAACTGTAATAATGCATTACTGAAGTAGGTTCGTATAAAGTACAGTGTCTTCCAAGTTAATGTACAAATCTGGGTCGCCGGTGTAGGAACGGAGTTCCCATTAAAATAATTGTAATTATGGACCGTGGTTCTATTAGGTTGCAGTCCCAGGCTGGGTCCTTATGACCGTTTGCTTCAAGGCCAGAAGTGTTAAGTATTGATTTGATGTGTCAAAATGGAAATACAATATGTTCACATTGGTACAAAACTCAAGGGCACTTGCATTCATGAAACAAAAGAAGCTGTTACACCTACACAACAGCTCAACAGAACACAAAGGAACAACCTACCTTTTCTAAACTGTTGATGACTGCGAGCTGTGCAGGCTTTTTAAGCGTTTTAAACTTCAGAACAGTTTCTACAAGAAAATAGACATCAGAAAATCATCAAACTTGACACAATCCAGAGACCAATCATGCAAATCTTTAGCCTTAAAACCCTAGAGTGTATAACCTTGGAGCAGCCTCTTTAGCTTGGAACAGTCCACATTAATGTACTGCATCAGCTCGATGTCATGAACATCCACATTGTCCTCCAAGCACACCGTCAGCTCCTGTAGCCTGAGTAAAAGACACACGATCACATGCACGCACACACAAACGACCATGAAAAAATGTGACCATGTAATGTACACCCTGTCTCTTTCATGCATGTCAGAACATTTCAGAAGATAGTCAAAACCTGTAGTTATGATCGAGTCCCGACAAGCTGCACTGATCTACAAATCTGGTTTTGATTCAAGGTAATTTCTGTCATGATTTTTTTTTTTAATCAAGGATAATGTTAACTAAAACCCAGCCACTGGGGAGCAGTGCCCTCCCCTGGGAGTACACTGTTCCCCAGTGCCGGTCCCAAGCCCGGAAAAATGGGGAGGGTTGCGTCAGGAATGGCATCCGGCGTAAAACTTTTGCCAAACCGAACATGCGAGTTGATATGCGGAGGACAGGGAATGATGGAAATTGATGACTCGCTCTGGCGACCCCTTAAAAGGGACAAGCCAAAAGGAGAAGAAGAAGAATAATGTTAACTAAAGGTTTACGAGCATTTAATTCAATGCAGCACCGAAGGAGGATGCATATTTTAAATTGTATGTTACGGTATTACATTTAAAATTCAAAAAATCTACTCATGGCTCTTTTTCTAACCATCTATCCCTGGAAATCGGTGCTAAATCGTCTGATCATGAGGGCCTGGTGCTCCCAGATTAATCAACCTATTGTGAAGCTGCTCTCTTGCATTTAAACCAAGTGTTTGCGTGTTGTATGTGTTGTATGTGGTACAGTACTGCATTGAAGGTGCACAACTCTAAATTCAGACAGAAATATATAATAATAATCATCATCATAGTAATAATAATACAGTATATTGCATAAACACTGAAAAGTCCGCTTCAAACAACTGCTGCGGGAGCATGAAAGATGAACCCTGACATAGCGGGGGTTCACTGTAAAGAGACACAAACTCACCGTATGGCCACCATGGTCCACTGACATCAGATGCGGACAGCTGTATGCCACGAATTATCAATTCCCGAACAGTGAAATTTACACTGAAACAAGAGAAAAAATCTGACAAGGAGAACGTACCTGGTGGAAATTCGGCTGAAAACAGCATTGAAATTGTTGCAGCTAAGAGAGAATAGAACAGCTGAGGCTGAAGCTCGGAGTTCAGCTGCATGCTGATGGCCCTCACGGTACGTGTGGATGAAATGGCAAATCTCAGGCAATAGTTGTTTGACTAGCATGGTCTCATCCAGGCGCAGGGAGTCTTTGGATTGCTGAGAAAGGAGTACATGAGTGAGTGAGTACGCCTGTCAATATCTTTCCCTATAACACAAAAAAAATATATACATACTGTGTGTGTGTGTGTGTGTGTGTGTGTGTGTGTGTGTGTGTGTGTGTGTTTCATAGATAGATAGATCAAATTTTATTAAGGCCCCTGTATTATACCCAAACTCAATTATGGGTCACCACCAATTTGTGCACAGCCCTACGAAACTTGTACCATATTAAGTTCAAAGAAAGAAAATAATTGTATTTTAAAATAATAGTCAATGTACTGTAGTACCTTAACCGAGCAAAATCCTGAAGTTCAATAATAGAGACTTGGATTCGTTCTGCAAAAAAAACTTTCAATGAAATAAGAATTTATGTAGTCAGTTCAGTGCAATCCAATGTGTAGGTGGACGGGGAGTTGTGGTGACTGTCCTCTGCTTGCAAAATCAATCATTTATGCATTAAATTAGTAGATGACAACTCATTAATAAATTAGTAAAATTTTGAGACAGAGAAAGAGCGAGAGAGTGAGAGAGCGGCCCGGTGGTCGACTGGTAAGTGCCTCGGCCTCACACTGCAGAGATGGCAGGGTTCGATGACGACTACGGCTTTCCTGTATGGTGTTTGCATGTTCTCCCCGTGCCTGCGTGGGTTTTCTCTGGGTGCTCTGGTTTCCTCCCACATTTCAAAAACATGCACCGTTGGTTAATTGAACACTTTAAATTGTCCCTGGGTGTGATTGTGAGCGAGAATTCTTGTTCGTCTCTGTGTGCCCTGCGATTGGCTGGCAACCAGTTCAGGGCATCCCCCGCCTACTGCCCGAAGACAGCTGGGATAGACTCCAGCACCCCCCACGAGCTTCGTGAGGATAAGCAGATCAGAAAATGGATGGATAGATATATATCTTTTTTTTTCAATCAGTACTCTCCTGTTAGCTTGTAATTGATTTATACTCTGTGTTAGTGTGTCATCACAGTGTGAGACCATCATCAGGAAGTAGTGTGTGCAGACAGAGCAACCAGGACATGGTCACCATGAAATCTTTGCCTGCCGCTAAAAATAAAATATTGGTGTTGAGATCAAAAAGTTACTAATTAACAATTGACAGCTGAACATGATCAAATTCTTTTTATTTGTATGGATTCAAAAGTTACTATATATAGAGAAGATGGCAAGATTTGATGAGAAGGAACTCACCCCAGCCAGGCACTTTTCCAATGTATCCAGGATGATGAGCTGTGAGAGGTAGAGGTTTTTCTCCGATGCTTCTCCAAATATTCGCTATGGGATAAAGACAAAGAGTCAATAATTAGGAGCGGGGATGATGTAGACCCTGAAGAGTCTCCGCATTTGTATCCAATCAGCGTCCCATTCCTGTTTAGGGTCCCTTTATCATTACCACAATGAAAAACCAGAAAGGTCACAGAGAGACAGTGTGCCTGATATTTCTAAGACAGAGGCGGTGGACTTTCCATGCAGAAAATTACCATATTCATTTCAGTGGTTGTAGAGTCCAACAAGCAGATAAAACCCGTTATTTTGCATTGTTTAACATGTGTCAAAGTGGTTGCGCAAGGCAACTAACTATATTGTATGTTTTTCAAAGCATACCATCAAAAGGTGCCATTTTGGGATGATGAGTGCAGTCCGAAAATGCTTTTCAGATAAGCAGGGTTCTAAATCAGCAGCGGCCCAGTGGCCCCGGGCCACTAAGCGACTGTGTTGTGCCACTAAACCGAAAAAAAAACAGTACACATTTCAGAAATAAATATGCTGAAACCAAAACATTACTGCTTTTTTATTCACTGCTACTGCATACACTGCTTTTTTATTCACTTAAAGTGATTAATCATTATTGATCTTTTTACTTTGATGCAAACACTTTTTTGCATGTGTATCATGTTAAATTCTCCAACCCTAAGTAATGGTTTAAACAAAATATAAAGCCTGGAAAACATTAAATCTGAAATATTCATTTAGAGTTTACAAACATTTACCAAAAATTAACTACAGAGAAGTCATATTTTTTAAGACATAACCATTATCGTATGATATCATGAACATTCGGGGTGTAACGATCTATTTTATCTATATAGATGTGTCGGCCCCACAATCTCGCGACATTGATAGGCACTGGAATTGTGCACATTGATGCTGGCCACTCATCGACAAGAGAATTCTTTTGCGTTACTGATCGATTTAATCAATGCAATTAACAAATAAATGCAATACGCATAATTCCCAATGTCCTATTGTTTTTTATTAAGGTTTAAATGTTAATTTGAAAAGGCTTGTATTTGGTTTTTGCTTGCGTATGTCATGTACGGTCGGCGCCAGAAATTGACATCAAGCACGCAACATAGATCGAAAGAGATTAACAAATATCATGGTGGCGAGGGAGGGGGAGATTTTTAAGACCAAGCAATGCTAGGGTTTCTGTGGAAACACTAAAATTTGCAAGGAGATCATCTCGACAAGGCGGTTGCCGTGTATCGGCTTTGCAAACGGCAAGGGAAATGTAACGGGAACATGTCGTCACCATGGCATCACAAAAAAAAAAAAAAAAAAAAAAAAAAAAAAAATCCCTGAATGAATGAATCAGCCGTGGCTACCATACAAGGTATTGCAACATAAGGGGTGTTCACACAGCACACATTTGCTCTGGTGCTGCACCGATGTATTTTGTTGCGATATATTTTACACCGGAGCAAATTTTGTGGAGCGCTCACACGTACAAAGCCGCTGAGCGTGTTACCTCCGGCGTAGCGCCGGTGCGGCCCCACTTGCGGTCACACAGCAGTTTCTGCAGCAGAGCAAAACGATAGAAAACAAAAAGAGCTGTCGCGTTGGTTCTTTTTAAAACATACAACTCAAGCAACTGCTGTACAGGCACGTCCTTCTCCTTCTCGGTCTCCGTGCCTTCTGCTCGAGAGGCGTTCAGTGACCGCCCCCCGAAAACGTAAATCAACGATGACTTCAATGACACTCAGAAAAGCAAATATATAATGCGCCAAACAGAAAATCAACAGAGGAAATCACAAAATAAATTCTATGGGGGGCGGGGGGTTGTGAACACACAACAAAGGAACAAACTACACAAACATCTCCGAGACAGTCCAGTCTCCTACAAAAAGAAAGATGACGTTTGGGGACTACCCCCCCGCCCCCCGACCTTCGGGGCCTCGCCCCCCCCCGCCCCCCTGTTCTAGTTGAGATTGTATAACCCAAGAGGCAAGCTTGCTACTGTTACCAGCCATGTCTTGTGTCGTTATTAAACAAACACATGACGGAAGTACAACAGAGCACGAAAGCAACGCATTCTTGCCGTATGTAATCAACTCTTCTCATGCATAGCGAGGCTACTCACCCTTCCCGCAAACGAGCATTTGCTCCGGAGCAAATTGTAGCATTCACACGTACCATTTTACATCGGTGCTGCCCCGCAAACGAGCATTTGCTCCGGAGCAAATTTAACCCATCTCAGGGAGGTGGTTTAAAAATTAGTAAACTGTTTTCAGGGGTTACACCGGTGTAACCTTGCACGTGTGAACGCTCTACTGGCGCAGCACTGGCGTAGCACCGGAGCAAATGTTGCCGTGTGAACACCCCTATACCAAAAAGGTGTTGCTGCTTTATTTATTCAAAATCTTGACCACAAATCTCCTCGTGGTCAAAGAATTAGTGGCTGTGGAGCACGCAGAAGAAGTGTCTTGCTGCTGGATTGTGTAGACCAGCTGATATTTTTTGAAAAAGAATATGCAAGACGATTCAGGGTGTTCCCCGCCTACTGCCCGAAGACAGCTGGGATAGGCTCCAGCACCCCCAGCGACCCTAGTGAAGATCAAGCGGTTCGGAAGATGAATGAATGAATGAATGAATGAATGAATGAATGAATATGCAAGCCTTTGGAAAAACTGTTTACTATTACACACAGTTGTTATTTAAACAGAACTATCACAGCAGCAGCTATATTTAATGTGAAAATAGAGTTGTTGTTTTTTTTGTATATTATTTGGTTGCCACAAAAAGAGATTGTAGAATCAAGTATTGTTCAGATATATTAAGCACTTCATCAAAAGGGTTTGTTTAAATTGATGTTTTGATGCCTAAAAAGAACCATATTATTCTGATAACATAAATTTGTGAATAAAAAGTGAACTGATTCTGTTTCACTGTGTTTATGCGAGAATATTTAGAGAACTAGCTTGTTGTGACAGCAACGTTGCTTACTGGGATTGGTTTTAATATAAAATCCAATAAAATGGCATTCTATTGTCTTCATTTGGATTTATCTTGGATTAGCATAGCTTTATTTACACAAAAGCCATTGTTACAGGATCAAATATTGAATGGAAATCGTCTTTATCGCATCGAATTGTATCGGTCCAAAAAAGCGATACAGTATATCGCTTTGTTTTGAATCGCTAGGCCTAAAACCGTATTGTATCAGTTTAAAAAAAAAAATACAAAACACAAGGCCAACTCAACTTGGCTCATGTTGGCCGGACAAGGGCAGCACCCAAAAAGGCTTAATGTAGGACCCTGGTTAGGCTAAAACAAGAAATATGAATACAAAAATATGTATAATCTGGGCTGGAGACTTGAAAGTTTGTCTGGACCCCCTTCTATAAGATAAGGACAACAACTTACCATGTTATTGACATTTTTGAGGATAGTCGTGAGGCCACTAATGACGAGTGAAAACTTGTACTTTGAAATGTTGATCAAGCATTCCTTGTTGTGCTCTGTGCTGATTTTCGTGTGAGTGTTCTGGTGTCCAACTTTGATTGGAAGCTGGAGGGAAGGAAAAAACAGTGAAGACAAGAAGATGGCATTAACTTCAATTCACAAGGTCTGTCAAAGTCACATTTTCAAACCAGCATTTTCGATGAACGATTTGCCACCAGATTTTGTATTTCCACATTTCACCTGCAGCGTGGATTTCAAGATGTCAAGATGTTTTGAAATGGGAAATCTCTCTTTGAAAGTTCTGACCACTATTTATTCCTGTTGTACTGAGCAGCCCAGAGGGGTAGCCAACGTGGGGCTCTGTGATGCGGCCAAATAAATAAAAATAAAAATAATATAT
>NW_017842059.1:5132450-5153382 GCF_001891065.2 Hippocampus comes
AAACCACGCTCTTGAAAAAAAAAATCTTTATTGAACACGTCTGTTCACAATAGAATGCTATATCGAACGCGTGTAAGGAAGGCGAGAGGAGTCAAGTGACACATTCAAGTGCGCTCAGTTTGTTCGAGAACCGAAATTCGGTCGTCATCCGAGGCATAAAAAACTTGAAATTTTTGGTCAAAAACTGATTTGGTCGAGAACAGAGACGTTCGAAAACCGAGGTTTGACTGCATATATATTAGAGCTGTCAAACGATTAAAATATTTAATCGAATTAAAAACGCAACTGTCATAATTAACTCACAATTAATCATGATTACTCACATTTTTTATTGTTTCTGAATTTCCTTTTATATTTTTTTGTCCTATTTTTTTCCCGTTTCAATGCTCTCATCAACATGGAATCATGGATCAGTTTTCTATGTGCAAAATGCAAATATTTACTGAAACAACAATTTCAATTTTCAATTTTACATGAACATTTTTCACTTGGAGCAGTTATTCACACATAATCTCTCACACAATATTACTATCAACAACAGTGAAAAAAATATTTTGCCACACAACAGCTCCTTTAACAGCTCTTTTTAGGGAATCAAAACAGAGCAATATAAAATTATAAACTGCACATCTAAGGTAAACTAGTACTCAGCCTATAGTGGATTTAAGCCATGGTTGCATATTTTGTTTTTCTCAAGTTTTCTTTGCACACAGCAGTCAGGCTATGTTGATTCTGTTGGTCCTTCTTGCGTGGAAGTCTCTCTATGGTTTTGTGTCGACATCATTTTGGATGACTACACTTGGTTCGACGCACGCACAACACTGGAGACGTTTTATTTTCAGTGTGGTCGCTACGACCTTAATTATTGTGGGTGGCCCGGTGGACCAGTGGCACGTCGATCTCACATTGCAGAGGTGCAGGGTTCGATTCCGGGTCCGGCCTTCCTGTATGGAGTTTGCATGTTCCCCCTGTGCCTGTGTGGGTTTTCTCCGGGTACTCCGGTTTCCTCCCACATTCCCAAAACATGCGTGGCAGGTTAATGGAACACTAGTCTAAATTGTCCCTACGTGTGAGTGTGAGCGCGGATGGCTGTTTGTCTATGTGTGCCCTGCGATTGATTGGCTGGCAACCAGTTCAGGATGTAGGCTACAGCACGCCCCTTGACCCTGGTGAGGATTCCTGGATCAGAAAATGGATGGAGGGATGGACTTCATTATTTGTAAGCCACTGAGACATGTTTGCACTGTGGTTGAGAGAGGAAAGTAATTTTAATCTGTGCTGTATGTTCCACATAGAGCATATTTGACAATAAAAGCTGACTTGACATGAATAAACATTTTTACCTTAACACTGTGCTTGAATGTAGAAAAAAAATGTACTAAAGTAATGATCAGTTAAATGTACTGAAAATGTTGTATGAAAATCATACACCAATAAATATTTTTAAAAAACAATCCTAAACAGCCTCTTGTCGACCCTCTCAGTGGTCAGGATTTTTGTGGGCACGGGGCTAAATGGCGATGAGCTGATGCAAACACAGATCAGCACGTGTTGTCCCTCCCCGCGATATAAGTGCCCTCATTTCATCTGTGGAGATTCAGCGTCCTCCTCTCTCTCCTGAGGAATGTAATTTCATCAGTGCTGTATGTTGCACATGTAGCACATTTGACAATAAAGTTGACTTGACTTGACACGCACGCGCATGCACACACACACACGCACGCACACGCACGCACACTTGAAATTGCTGGTGGTACTTTTAGCCAATCAGATTGTAGATTCACCTCTGGAACGCCATCTCTGCTGCGGGTGACGAGTGAGTTTCTCTGTCCTCTCTTTGGTTTAGTTACGTGTAACTTCTGATTGGTTGAGCTCTGCTTGATTTACTATTGAGGACGATGTCAGACCAGGATTAAAAAGTCACTTTCAAGGCACACTTTTAAACCTGGACGCCAGGTTTAGCAGGATATGTGAAATCCTCTTCTTTAATGCCACACATTGTCCTCCTCTGAATGTGTTTATAAATTAGATATTTATGTTGTCTGCAGTATGATTGCTCAACCGTACACGTCTGACCTATGTAATCAAAAAGCTTGATGTGAGGACGTTATTAAGATGGGAAACTCGCCGCCCGCCTCTGATTTGAGCATCAGGCTAATTTATACAACCAAAATATAAATGCAAAATAAATACAGTAATGAGATTATTTTTTTTCGGCCCTCGATGAGTGGGGTGTAGATGAACCTGACTGGCCGGCACAAAGTTCTGACTTCAATCCAAAAACTGAAAAATATTTTAAATTTACTTTCTATCTTGAGTCTAATCTTTCTTTTCCTCATCCTGCTCATCCTCATTGCTGCAGCATATCCCATCTGATTTTGGACAAAGGAAACGTGTGCCTGAACTGGACTTTTATTTTTTCATTCATTCAAAAAAAAAAAAAAAAACCACACAAACCTTACATTAACTTGAGCTGCCCGGTACCTGTAACCGATTGTATTCAACTTTCAGGTCCCAGTTATTCACACAAGGATAAACTGCATCTTGGACTTTGCAAGTCGAGTCAGACGGGAAATTATGGATCCAACTTCCCCCACCAAAACAGTGCGGTACCATTTCACTTGATACGAGGCTTAATCAAACATATATCCTGGCAAAACATGGGGACGGAATGATTCCAAAAACATAAGAAAACTGCACGAAGGGATTAGCTGAATAATTATGGTAGCAATGACCAAGAAATTGAAGTAATTCCAAAGCCATATTATCCTAAAAGCAGTAATCCGTCTAAACCCAACTACAATCCGTAATCAGTGGCAGCTGAAGCGTGGCGCCAAGACTCCTTAAATCTAGACACAGCTGATTTAAGTTTTTAATGGCAGGCAATAACTCAAACTACTCGTCAGATATCCATTCATATTATCTCTTCATGGGTAATTCAAACTAGTATCTTCCACCCACTCTGCCAACTACTTCCTATTCAATTGTGCCGCTATGAATTACTTTCCAAGGTGCAATTATACTTTACTGAGAAAAAATATCCTGTTATCATCCCACAAGTTTCAAGTCAAATGATACATCTTTACACTGTACACAAACTGGAAAACGTCGGCATTTAATGAGAAACAACACACATTTGAGTGTGGGGTCAGCAAATCTAAGCTTGCTGTATTTGATCTTCGGCAGTCTTCTGCTCGTGTGAAATAAGTGTCAGTGCCAGTCCTGTCACATCTTATTTGTTTACAACATAGAGGCAGGCCTGCTAACATTTGCTGACCAAGTTACGTGAAACATGGGTTACATGTCTTTAGATTAATGTAGATGTCGCTAACGTGTAAACCTGACGCGTAGATTTTAGTTTGTTTGTTGCTGATGACTGACGAAGTCTGTGGAGAAACGAGAAGAACTGACAAACATGACGATAGATGGTGGGGATGACGCTAGCTACAAAAGCCTCACTGTTTTGCAGTCGGTACAAGCAATACAGTACGCATTCCTCCCGTCAGACACTTCTTGACGCTAAACCGCGGATTCATTTCCTCAACGTTAGTACGATTGCGCAGCTGACAAGCCTAATGATGCACCCTGGCTTATTCCATCATAGAAATCTATCTTACCTGCTCATCAAATCTAGTAATCACGGCCTGGACCCATTCCACTGGTTTGTGAGCCGCCATGGCCGGGCGGAAAGACACCGCAGCGTTTGTGTTGCTAAGTCCACGTATGGGGATGGGTCTGTCAAGCTCAAAAATGCATGGAAATCTGTCCTGAATCGATGGGAGCGGACCAAAGGGGCGAGTATTTGTCTATTTCTGTACAATTCACCATGCCACCGCCATTAAAACACCACCGGAAGTCTTCTTCAGAGGAATTGATAGGAGGCGTTGGAGAACAGGATCGACCTTACTTTAATAATAAAATACTACATCCATGCTGAGTCTTCAAAATAATAGACTCGCTCATCTGTCTTCATCCGTGGTTCTGTACCAACTGTGAAAATGTATCGGCGCAAGTATGAGATTGGGGGAGAGGGGGGGACACTATATATGTGTTATAAAATCACAAAACTGCTTTTATAATCTCTCTCTCTCTCTCTCTCTCTCTCTCTCTCTCTCTCTCTGTATATATATATATATATATATATATATATAAAAAATTTATAAAAGAAACTACGCACCCATTACTTAAGGTTGTATTGCTCATGCTGGACTGACCTACCTTTCCTATTTCACAGTAATTTTAATTTTCTGTTCTATGGCTAACACACATCTGTGATGGCATAAAAAATTTAAATAAGTTAACAAAGAAGCATAACATTTTAATTGCTTACTTGGCTAAAGACATTCTCAACACCTTTGTTTGACCTCTGAGGCATATTCTTCGAGACCGAAATTACTGTAATTTCCGGACTATAAACCGCTACTTTTTTCACCTGCTTTGAACCGTGCACCTTAAATAACGATGCAGCTAATTTATGGATTTATACGGGCTAACCAGCTTCATTCCGCCAATATTTGCATCCGTCCTTGGCGGTGTCCCATTTCTCAGAAGCGTTGACCTCACATCAGGGAGCAGCGACATTGCTGGGATACTCTATATAGCCCATGAGTGAACGGGGTGCAGCCTGATGTGACACCAAACCTTCTCATGTGATGTTACAAAAAGTCCCCGATATGCATCGACCATCTGCAAGACTTGCTTTGGAAAGTCCTTCTCGCTATCTGTGCAACCCACTTTTATACAAACACGACATTGGACAATGGGTACGTGTAAAAGTTCTCATCTCTCTTTAAATTTAGTGGGTGCAACATATATGTTAAGGTGCGCTCCAGTATTATACAGTAATAGTTTTGGATTTTTCATTAAAGTTTTAAAAAATGTTTTATAATTCATTTTATAAGCATTTTTTTCCCCAAAAATGCTTCATTTTAGTTTAGTTTTAGTATTTGTTTTATTTTTTCTTGGATGCAAGATTCAAACAAAATTCACAAAGTATTGTGTAAAGTAACTGTTTGACCTGCCTTCTTTTGTATGGACATACAGCAATATCAAAATAAAGACATTTAAAATATACTCATACTCAAAGCTCATATATGATATTAATTCACCAAGATGAAAACAAAAAACATGTTTGCTTTCATTTTACTCACTTTCAGTTACTTTTGTAAATATAAGATATAGTTCCAGTTAGTTTTTTTTTTTTTTTTAAGCATTTTTGTTTTATTTCATTCCGGAAAATTGTTATTCAATTTTACTTTTAGTTCTTGCAGTTTCTTTTACTATAATAACCTTGGTTCACTCAATCGTCCGGAAATTATGGTATGTGCATATAAATCACAGCTTTACTCCTTGCAAATCCACATTCACAGTCACTATTTACACAACGGCCACATATGTTCACATTTACAACCACCCCGTGGCATTAAATTACATACAAAGTTTTACTGTAGCAACATGTTCATGCTTGATAACTTATTGCCAAAATATTGCACAAAAATGTCCGGGTGGCCTTTGTAGAACTGGGCCAGCAGATGTCTCTTTTCCTTGTTGGGCATGTTGGGGTTCTCGTGGATTGTCCGTAGTAACGACCGCAATTCCTCTTTAGTGTGCGTTTCTCTGTTTTCCGAATAAGCCTTTGCGCTCTGTCTTGTGCAATACGTCGACCCTGAATTTACAGAGGGGAATGAAATACAACAATATGGGAAATAAGAGGAATATTTTTTGTGGAGATGATGTCAAATAAATGATACAATGAAGTAAGATCTGCACACCTGTTATCATATCTGCATCCTTCCCTCGAACGATATTCTTCAATCTGTCGCTGACCATCTTGTGTAGTGAAACAGGAACCTGATGGCAATAAAAAAATATGATATACATTTGTAAATTGTAACAAAGAAACTCCAGCAAATGTGTTTATTTTTTGACTATTATGTACCTGGATGTCGTGATGTATGTTACCCCATTACATTTACTTCAGTCATCGTCATTTTTGGGCTAACTTATACCTGCCAGATTTAGTTTTAATGCATCATACTGTTTTACTTACAGTATTTCCATACTAAAAGGCGCACTAGATTATGAGGCGCACCTTCAATGAATGGCCTATTTTGTCATTTTTTTCATATAGTGGACGCACCGCATTACAAGACGCAATCTACAATGCATCCAATAGATGGAGCGACGCTCAAGGAAATGCCAACAGAACACTACACTACACTACACTCTGATTTATATAGCGACAATCAGATGTCAGTCAAACTTATTTATTAAAGCACCGACACAGTTCATTTAACCAATAGCAAGTTATAACATTGACTCGTTAACGTTGAACTCTCTTGCCGCTGCTCTATTTCTGTGTTCAACTGCGAAACCAATCGCCTTAAGTTTGAACTCTGCGTCGTAAGCATGTCTCCAAGCAGCCATTTTGGGGTCGAAATATTACCATAATGATCATACACAAGGCGCATCAGATTTTAAGGCGCGCTGTGAGCTTTTACGAAAATGGAAAGCTTTTAGGTGCGCCTTTTAGTGCGGAAAATACGGTATACTTAAGTATTTTTTGCTAGGAAACAACTGGCATTTTTACTCCATGCATACTGCATGTATTTGTTGTATATTATTTACGCGCATATTATATGCCACCAATTTGTATTATTACACTAATATATTTAGTTTTAGATATTTATTATAAAATGCTTAGTGTAAAACCACGTTGACATTTAATTATTTCAGAGATAATGTTTAAAAACATGTTTGCCGTGAGACGGAAGCTATTATCAGTACAGTACAAAGTAGAACCACAACTAATTGTTAATACACCTCTGACAGTGTCGGTCAAAACTGAAGATCATCTTCATAAATTTATCTCCCTGCCATCGGATGCTATGAGAAGGTGCCGGTGTACCTAATGTTTTGACCAGTGCGTTGAAAAGATCATTGAAAAGATATGGGATGGAAGAATAAAACACATTGAAAAAGCACAAACAAAAGCCTCATGATTATCTTTCCTTCCGCTGCACATCTCTTACATAACGTCCCTGTTTATTACCTCCTTCCTGTTGGGAAGCCCGTCTTGTTTTTGTTTTTTTTTGGGGGGGAAGAGACATGCAATTAGTTTTAAGCTGTTCCTGATGTGCATAAGAGATGAAACTCGCAAACAGCGTGCAGCCGTCCCCGGCCGTTTGTGAGCTCTTCTAATGTAATGCACAACACTCACATTGAATAGATCGCAATGGTTGTCCATCATAAAAAGAACCATCAGGTCCACTTTGCCTTTGGAGAGTCTTCGGCTGTACACGATGGCGCTGGAGAATGACCTCTTCACTGCCATTCGGTTCTCGATCTGCGGGACACACAGGCGCAAAGAATGGTAACTATGCTCCTGAAATATATTTAAAAAAAGCAGATGGCATCATTCGGTGTCTTTTGGATGAGATCACGCATATCAAGACAATGCACAAGCTCATGAACATATGGCGAATATTTGAAATCAAAATTTGCAACCTTAAATCTACCACAAAGAGTGTCACAAAAGAGAGAAAAGGTGAGAGACATTGTTTAAATTTAGAAGTAGAGGCGATGATGTAATGTACGTACTGTACATACAGGTACGTGCATACACGGCCACACATCAACACGCACACACACTACTAATTATTACTACTACTACTCAATAGCGTGCAAATAGTTTGTCAAGTTTGTCATAATTATTTTGCCATCAAAAGTGCATTTTCATTGCTGCTGGTGGTATTTTATAGAAGAAAAGAACTGTTCAGATGTTTGAGTAGCCAATAAAGCAAAAAATACTGGCAGAACATTCACTCTTGTTGTTGTGCATAAAATATATTTTTCACCAAAAGTTGGTTTTCTGCCCTTTTCTGAAATGGGTGAAACCAACCCGAGTTCTATTGCTGATTAGTAAAAAAAAAAAAAAAAGGAATAAGGTAGAAAGAAACTTTTTTTTATGTTCAAAGAAAAGAATCTAATCTTTCATTTGGTAATTTTATCAAATAGATTCTTATAAGGATCTTATTTATTGTACTGTATGTTCAGTTGAAATAAAATGTCCTAAGTTACACATTTAATTCATTCTGTGAACACATTTGCTGTATTTTACAGGGGAAAAAAAATGTTTCAACTAAATAATAAATAATGATGCCCAGCCTAACAGCCACACTGGCTTCGCCTCGGAAACATAGCTATGTTACTGTAGGCACACACCTCTTTGTGGAGTTTGATGTCCTGTGCGTTAGCGGTATATATATATATATATATATATATATTATTTTTTTTTCTCTTTTACTTTTCCTTCCTCTGTTACTTCTGGGCTGGACACAGGATTTGATGGCCTGCCCCAGTTGGTCCCAGGGTGCCCAATGGGATTCATGTCAGGAGAACATGCAGACCATGGGTCCATGCGTGTGACCTCTGGATTCACCAGGAATTTGTGGTCAATATATGTTCGATGAGGGCGCGCATAATCATCTATCAAGTTGAAATCACATCCAGCGTGGGTGAAAGGGACACCAGTCGGAAAGCCATCAAGCCCTGTCCAGCCCAGATGCTGTGGCTGATATTGCAAATTACCTCGAGCAGTGGTTCTTAACCTTGCTTGAGGTACCGAACCCAACCAGTTTATATGCATGTTCACTGAACTCTTCATTAGTGAAAAATAAAAATACGATTTTTTACAAATTCATTAAAAAATTATATTTCTTCAAAACAGAAAAAAGTAAATAAAATTACATGGCATAAGTGTAGTTTTTAAAATTGTATGACGTATGATCAGGACAGTCACACGGTGACTACTGAGCGGACAACATTTCCCGCAGTACTGATTGGACAGACAAGCAATTGTTGGGGGGAAAGCGGCCTTCTTTCCCCCGCATGTTCGTTGAATTTCATAACTAATTGACATGTTGAGTCGGGTATGTCTTAACCTCCATGGCAGAGGCTCCGTCGAACCCCTGAGACCGTTTTCACTGAACCCCTTGGGTTCGATCGAACTTAGGTTAAGAACCACTGACCGAGACCAAGAATGACAGAATCTCTCAAATCAGAATTCAGTGACTCATCTCGCGTTTGTGTTGGTGATGGAAGCCCTGGTTGAGATTTGAAGTGGCCCAACCAAATACTGAGTCCACTCTGCTCACACACATTGAGTCTCGTTCGGCTGACATTACTGTTATCTTTCGTGGTTTTATTATTTTATTATCATTTAATATACTGTTTATTTGCCTTTTTATTGTTGACAGTGTCTCAATGAAATGTTCCGATTCTTGATTTTGACCCCAACCTTGTTTTTTGCCTACAAATCCAAAAATGCAAGGCAAATACGTCTTTACTTCGACGTGTGGCTCGGCAAACGTCCAATCTTAAATTTGATATACTGTATGTCATGTTACCATTTATCAAATAAATATATTATTTGTAACTGAATAACCAGGTGTTCAATTACTTTTTTGTTGACTTTATATTTCTTTTGGCAACATCTGTCTATCTCTGGTTTATTGATTTCCTTTGCAGTCCTAAAATAAATACATAAAAATAAATAAAATTTGAAACTGATCTTTTCCCACAATTCCGATCGTCTGAAAATGATGGGATTTGTCCGAATTTCCGATCACGTGATTAGGACTATTGAAAGCAATTTATGTTGAAGAAGTGCTGCAAAAAGGCTTTCCTAGTTCTGCTGAATCTGTGTGCCGTAATTGGCACCTGTATTTAACACCTGGATGTTTAGGTACATTTCAATTTTCTTATTTTATTGTAATCGATCGCTGTAATAAGGAACGTGCGGAAAGGTAGGCAAATGAGAAAGTGCTGCCCTCTGCTGGCAGTTCTCTGCATGTGAAGAATAAAAAAAACGAGCACATCAAAATATTTTCCATCGTAGTTCTATGATCCGTGCTTTATATGGATTTTGTTTTCCAAACAAGAATTTAAAATGATTTCATCATTAAAATGTCAGAATTTGTATTTCCTGCTGAAGTACTGAAGAGAGATATTGAATATTCAGTGCCTCGAGTGAACACGAACAGAAGAATTGCGACTTGGCACATGCACTCACACAACAGACGTTGCTGTTTGTATTTCTATCGTCAATAAACGTGTCGTGGTGTACTGCACATGCTGACACTCAACAGTTTGTCTACGTTACAAGAATGTGTGTGAAAAATGGCCTCTTTCTCATCAGCTTGAAGGCTGACTGTAAGTGCACGGTGGCACTGCCACGATTTAGCAGCTCCATTGGCGCAATGCGGAGAAGAAGCCCACAGAAATACATAACTTGAGCAAGCAATAGTTTGTAAAAGACGTGCGGACCCATCGACAATCTCTTCCATCCATCCATCCATTTTCCGATCCGCTTTATCCTCACAAGGGTCGCTTGGGGGGTGCTGGAGCCTATCCCAGCTTCGGGCAGTAGGCGGGGGACACCCTGAACCGTTGCCAGCCCATCGCAGGGCACACAGAGACAAACAACCATCCGCACTCATACTCACACCCAGGGACAATTTTGAGTGTTCAATCAGCCTGCCACCCATCCATCCACCCATCCATCCATTTTCCGATCCGCTTTATCCTCACAAGAGTCACGCGGGTGCTGTCTTCGGGCAGTAGGTGGGGGACACCCTGGACTGGTTGCCAACCAATCCCATGGCACACAGAGACGAACAACCATCCGCGGTCACACTCACACCTAGGGACAATTTAGGGCAGGTGTAGGGAACTCCGGTTCCTCGAGAGATCTATCCTGCCTGTTTTAGATCCCACTCGACTTCAACACACCTGATTCGAATGATCAGCAGCTTAGCAAGTTCTGTAGAGGCCTAAAACGATTATGAGCAATTGAATCAGGTGTGTTGGAGTAGGGAGGGATCGAAAACAGGCAGGATATGGCTCTCGAGGAACCGGAGTTCCCTACCCCTGATTTTGAGTGTCCAATCAGCCTGCCATGCATGTTTTTGGAATGTGGGAGCAAACCGGAGTCAACCCATGCAGGCACGGGGCGAAACCTGCAAATTCCACACGGGAAGGGCGGAGCTGGTATCAAACCCACGACCTCTGCACTGTGAGGTCAAACTACTAACCACTGGCCCACCAGGCTGCCCATCTCTACCATTCACTTATCTTGAAAATGTGTTTGGCTCCAATAAGTTCATAACTCTTGACATGGATTTGGATTGTGAGAAACATCAGACATGCAGATATGTTACCATACGCAGAGGTAATTTCGAATCGGGGCTTTCAAAACCTTTAAATATAATGCAAAGACAAAGTAATACAACAGCCAGAAACAATTAACTTTATTAAATATTATTTTCATTTTCTTGCTCTCACATTGTTGACCAGTGTAGAATTGACTGAAACGTAACTAAAAGCTTTGAAAACAAATGTTAAAGAATTGAAATGTGATATTAACTTAACCATATCTTTCATTGAAAGTCAAAATTTAAATATAGGCTAACCTTCTATTTTGGGTTCATATTTTTGTATCTGACTCCAGAGGAGTCAGTGGCTTACCAGTCATAGTCAGAAATTGTGGGACAGTCTAAAACAGGGGTCCCCAACCGCCGGTCCGCGACACAAGCCGCGCTTCTCCGTAACGCGACCAATTAGGCTAAAAACAAACACCGGAGCTCGCAAAATGAGTAAAAAAAACTGCTGGAGATCGCAAATGACGTCGGCCTTAAAAGTACGTTCGAGACAACTGGATTAAAGTTATGTCTGAATACTCTGAGATCGCCACAATAGCACTTTTGCTATTTCCGACATCCTACCTGTGTGAGGCGGGGGGGATTATGCAGCAACGGCGACGAAAACAAAATTACGAAGTAGACTGGACATAAACCACACACTTGCGGTGTCATTGTCTCTCCTATTACCCCGAGATGGGACCGTCTGGTTGCAGAAAATCAAGCTCGGTGCTGTGGTGAGTCGTCATTTTCATGCACTTTGAATTTGCGTTGTATCGTATTTTGAAGGCATTAAACATTGCCATAGCGATTGGAGTGTTGCGGCCAGATTAGACGCTCCTTGTGTTTATTATTATATTTCGAAAACACCACAGTTTTCATGCAGCTCATACCATATTATTTTGTTGTATTATTACGCCACACCTTAAATGCCGGTCCCTGAAAATATTGTCTGACATAAACCGGTCCGTGGGGCAAAAAAGGTTGGGGACCCCTGGTCTAAAACGTCTATGGGGAGGAAATGGTTAATGTCCATGAAATCCCAAATACTGTGACAATTTTTAAAATATTTTCAGAGGTTGGAGTGGGCAAAGGTGGAGATGTGCATGGGAATTTTGGTGGCGATCGGTTATAGTTTTCTCACATTCTGCCAGATCAAGCTTTTTTACACGCAAATTAAGCGTTTTAAGACAGTCGACAATGCCTCATTGCAGAAGGCACCTTGTGCACCACAAAGGTCAAGGTAAGTCTTATCCATCCATTTTCTGAACTGCTTTATCCTCACAAGGGTTGCGGGGGGTGCTGGAGCCTATCCCAGCTGTCTTCAGGCAGTAGGCGGGTGACACCCTGAACCGTTTGCCAGCCAATCGCAGGGCACACAGAGACGAACAACAGCCCGCGCTCAGACTCAACCCTAGAGGGACAATTTAGAGTGTTCCATTAACCTGCCGCGCATGTTTTGGAAATGTGGGAGGAAACCGTAGCACCCGTAGAAAACCCACGGAGGCACGGGGAGAACATGCAAACTCCACACAGGGAGGCCGGAGCCAGAATCGAACCCTTCACCTCTGCTTTAAAGGGCACCCCTGGTCTATGTAGTATCATATACATTTATTGTGTGATAACGCAACCTTAGTAATTTATTAAATTCTTTTTAAAAACTGTCATATTTAGATCAAATTAATAATCTTTAAAACTTCACAAAAACACAAGGCTGCGTTTTGAAGGGGTTATGATACACCATTCCAATTCCCACCCGATAAAATGTGTACAACAGAACGCAGCCAACTCGCGGCTCAGCACCCAGTCATTCATCTAATCGCAGATTTGTTTTCAATACTCCATATAATTTTTGTTTCTTTGTTTTTTGGGGGTGAAGGGAAACAACCTCCGTTTTTGGTGGGCAACCCTTTTTGGTGCTTTATCAGCTTTTTCACAAATTTGCTGAATGAACAAAATAGACATTTATGCATTTATGTTACTTATAGATTTTCACTATTCACGGGTAGACCCAGTCTCTACCTTGCCAGCCCGAAGAGTGGAGTTCCACTGTATATTGTTTTACTTCGGGAAAAAAACTAATTAGATAAGTAACTTTAATTTGATTAGTGGTCTAGAAATAGTAACGTGTTAGGGTATTGGTTAAAAAAAAGTCATCATATTGGAATACTGCATACTTGTAATGCATTATTGGCATCATTGTTCATGACTGCATTATCGTCGGTTAGTGACTGTGGCGAGTTACCATTTATGCACATCCGCGCTGTCGTTGGCATCGCAATGCAACTCCCATGTGACAATAATCTTCATTCACTGAATAAAAATTTTCAAAAAGCAAATATTTTAAATGTGATATTTCTTTCTGCAATTAATATGAAATCTATCATTAGCTTTTCATCCAACTAATGACTGTGTAAAATGAAAAACCTCAAGGACACAAACACATAAAAACAATTATACATTATACCTGAAATGGTATGCATTGTTTGTTAAACAGAAATAATACACGTTAAGGCACCTTAATCCATTTCCCCAAGAGACAAGTGACCAAGAGGTAAGGTATCAATAATTTAATTGGAAGAAGCCAGATAACAAATTCCAATTCCAGATGGACTATTTTTTTTAGCGTCCTTTGGTGACGGAAACAGCAATACACATTTACCCACATTCTTCCTTACATTCAATAAAATACTCGATAGTTAGAAGTCAACAACAATAATTATTTCTCTCAGCAATGCTTTTGATCCATACATGAAGTGTAGAAGTGTTGTCCGAACAGTGGCAATGTGTGAGACGAGGCTCCCATTGCGTTGAATTCGAGTCATGATCGAAAGATCTTCTACATTTCACCTCTTCTCATTCAACAGCTCTGGTCAAACGTTTTTAAACTGTGCACAAATCATTTAAAACACAGAATACTGCATCATTTTCGAGACAGAGGAAACACAAATCTATCAGCTGCTTCAAGAAAAGAAAACTTTTTTTTTTGTTATTGTCAAATGTGCCCTTTACCACAAGAAACCTAAGTAGAGCATGTTTCATTCTTCCCATTGATTCTTCTTGTTCCAGCTGCTTAAAGGGAAACAGAACTTTTTTTTTTTTAATTTAAATCAAGCACAGCAGAGTTCCAATCTTTCTTTCAAGAAAAGTCTAGTCATCAGGTCTGGTGGCCACATAGACAAAGACGATGATGAGTAGCACAATAACAGCCAATGTCGGCAGCACAATTGTAGCAACCTGCTGCCGTGCTTCCTGCATGGCCTGCTTCCGCTCCTTCTTGTCCTTGGATGTTTCTTTTTTGGGTTTGCCTTTCAACTGCCTCATGATGCCGTTGGGGCCACTGGCTCGTCGTCTTCACTTTGCTCACAGGACCCTGTCAGAGAACGAAACAAAATGACATTTTTTGTGTTCTTGCTAACAGGATGTTTGTTCTGCTACAGTGTCACTGGGGTTCACGTTGCTTCATTACTGCAGTATGAATGAGCATAATTTAATTGTTGATTCCACTGGTCAACAACAAATTTTAATCAGATGGCTTGATATGTCCCGAAACGTTAAGACATACTGATTTTAAAAATGTGACCTATGAAAGCTTGTGCAATACGGATTTTACCATGTGTTGTAATTTATAGTCAGAGGTGGGCGTGTCAGTAAATTTTGGCGGTCTGTTACTCATTATTCGCCAGTGGCCAAGCCACCCGTCCGTCATTGTCAGTCTGTTTTTATTTCCGGGCAGCCCAGTCTGTCATTCTTCAGTTATTCTGTTAGTGAAGCGAAACTTTTGGCGCCGGCAGCGACAGCCAACACACACACGCACACGCGCACGCGCGCGCACGCACACACACACACACACGCACGCACGCGCACGCACACACACACACACACACACACACACACACACACACACACACACACACACACACGGTGATTGGTGAAATCAAAACAATATGGGACCATGTCATTGCAGTCTGTGGGACCTTTACAAAAAAACAAAAAGGAACAGGCTGAGAGAATGGGTCGGAATAGAGCAGCCAATACAATCACAGGTCACCAGATTGACTAGTGATATTCAATCTTTTTTTTTTTTTTTTTTTTTTTTTGTCGGAACACGAGGCGCCACCCCACAAAGAATTGTGAAATGGGAGTCCGTCACTGATGGACTTTCCGTCAGTCCTTCAGTGGACAGACTGACAGACCTTTTATCGGTACTGACAGAAAGCCCACCTCTACTTAGTGCTATGATACTTCAGAAATATTTTAATTTAACCTCAACAAACAAGCATTCACACTCGCACCTGTGGGCAATTTAGGGGAATTTAGATTATTTACTTCAAAATAAGAATTAAAAAGCATGCTTTGCTGAAAGGCCAGAGCCCCTGGGAAACGAAAACAAACATTGCCATCAAGAACATTTTGTCAAATGTTTGTTATGACTAATAAGGTTGGATTACCCAGAAACTACAAAAGCACAACTCTATTGTGCCTGAACAAACTGGAGCGGCCAGATTGCAGCTGCATGACTCACTCAACAGGCTGTGTAGTTGCCATATACCAACGTCAAAATTGAGTTGTCTTTCTTTTCTTTAGGCTTCTCCCATCAGGAGTCGCCATGGCATGTCTCTCTTTCCATCTAATGGCGCTTTTCCATTAGCCTGGTTCCACACCGAGATGGCCTTGCTTGACCCTGAGTTGTCGCTTTTCCATTAGACATTTTTAGGGGGGAAAAAAAACTCCCCCTCCAAAGCTTCAACAATTAGTGTCCTCAGTTCCCAAACGTTTATTGAATGTTGGTAAAAAAAAATAGGTGCTATGACCCTGTCCCAGCTTTTTTGGAACATGATGTAGCCATAAAATTCTAAGTTTATGATTATTTGCTCAAAAACAATAAAACTGATCACTTTGCACATTAAATATATTGTCTTTATATTGTATGTATTCAATTAAATATAGGTTCAACATGATTTATAAATAACTGTATTCTGTTTTTATTTATGTTTAACACAATGTCGCAAATTCATTGCAATATGGTTTGTAGTTTGCAAAATGGGGTTGGAGGTCTGCAGCCATCTCGTTACCTCTGCGTCCTGCGTCCTAGACGCCTAATTTTCCCACGGGACGCACAGTTCCAAATAATGTGCGTTTTTGGGACGCAAGGAAATTTCTCAGTCAAAACAACAAAAAAAAAAAAAAACTATGGAAAATCTTTTTTTTCCAGCAACGATCGCAGTTTGACCATCGTTGCCATTGTTGTTTTGATCTCGCATTAAGTAATCTCGTATGACGAGATTTCCGTTCTCGCGAGACGAGATTGGCGAGATCGGCCTTCACCTCGCGGGAAACAGACGATTGCCAAGTTGTGTAACGTTAAAACAAGTGTTGCAAAAGTTTATTGCGGAGATATCACAGAGGAAGCAGCTAAAGTTGGATAGTTTTTTGCGATGATAAGTTAACTTTGAGAAAGCCTTGCATCATTGGAAGCAGAGTAAAGAGAGGAGGATTTATGAACTCTAAGACTGAACCATGGGATGAAATAAGAACCTATTTCTCAGCAAATCTTGTATGCCTGAAATATGAAAATTTTTGCAGCATTTGTTTATAAGGAATAAACCTGTTATCAATGTATATTGTTGTTGTTTGTGTTATTATCATATGCAATTGAATAAGTAGACCATTTCAGAATTCCAAATTTGGGACTCTCTATATGCATAATGGAACTCATACTTTTCTGACCAGCGAGTGTCCCTGGGACTTGCAGGACTCAAACTGTAAAATTATCAATGGGTCTGTGACAATTGATCACTGATTGGCTGTTTGTTAGCGAATCAGTGCAGGAAAATTAAGTAGATTTTGAGATACGACAGGCGGCCGGGTGGTCCAGTGGTTAGCGCATCGAACTCATAGTGCAGAGGTCGTTGGTTCAATTCCAGCCTTCCTGTGTGGAGTTTGCATGTTCTCCCCGTGACTGCATGGGTTTTCTCCAGGTACTCCGGTTTCCTCCCACATTCCAAAAGCATTCGTGGCAGGCTAATTGTACACTCAAAATTCTCCCAAAGTGTGAGCGCGGATGGGTGTTTGTCTCTGTGTGCCCTGCGATTGGCTGGCAATCGATTCAGAGGGTCCCCCGCCTACTGCCAGAAGACAGCTGGGATAGGCTACAGCACGCCCCGCGACCCTTGTGAGGATAAAGCGGTTCAGAAAATGGATGGATGGATGGATGAAATATGACACAAAAGCAATGCGAAGCAAAAAAAAAAAAAAGTCATTCTCTCATAAATTAAGCACAGAACAATGGTGATTTTTACTTAAGACTTGTTCCAGCTTGATTATGAGTGTGATGGACATTTTTCTGGTTATATGTGAATTTTATTTCATGAAACCCTGACTGTGATGGTCGGATGGACACACGCATGCCCACTCCTCACTGAGGTATTGTGTTATCCTACCCGTGCCACTGAAAAAGTTCTGGTTAGGACCCTGCCGATCACCAACTACCGATCAGCAAGTTTTGAAGAACTTTCGTCCAATTACAGGATGATGCAAGATATCTATTGAAATAATTTGATTTACTGTAAATACTATAGAACCTTTGATTGAGAATTTAATTGGTTCCATGAGCCTGTTTACAACCTGAATCGTTTGCAAACCAAGGTAATGTTTCCCATTTAAATAAATGAAAATAGTTTCCTTTTTTATCAGTGTGTGGTGAAAAATAAATGTAGCACCATTCAAAAACAAGTGAAAACACTATTACAAAGAAATAGCACACTAAATGACCAAATGATATAATTGTTTGTTGCTCATTAACTAAGGAGGGTGAAGGGAAGACCACAGCAGCTCCTCATTGAAGAAGAGTTATTTTTTTTTTGTTCCATAAGTTTTCATTCAGGTGTTTTTTTATTTTGACTGGCTCTTCTCATTCATTCGTCTATTTTGGCACTATCAATCCAGGGAAACTTATCTTCTGTCACATCGTCATTTTACAAATGCTTTATTCTGCTGGGCAACATGCTACACATTTCTTCAGATCATCCATCCATCCATCCATCTTCCCATCTGCTTTATTTTCACAAGGGTTACGGGGGGGGGGGGTGCTGGAGCCTATCCCAGCTGTCTTCGGGCAGTGGGCTCGGGCAACGTTCCCTCTAAGCTGCGCACGTGAGCAATTGCGCACTTCTTTCATCCACACCATGACAGCTGGCGCGCACCACACACAAACAACATTTCGACGCTCCTTCCTTCATTTCCGCCACACTATTGCCGCTTCCATTCCAGTTTCAGTAGTGCGAGCGAGGTTGCACACTCAGTTGATCTACGATAGTTTCATGCGTACATTGACACAGATTCACTCACACCCAACCACAGACGAGAGGCTGCAGGCGACTTGCGGACTGCTCAGAACAATCAGGAAGTCCAAATATGGACAGAGTTGACGAGCCCCTAAAATGAGGCTCTTTCGCACATTTCTCAGGTCAGCTGGCGAGGATTTTTTTGGTGTGTTTTCCATTATTTATGAGTGTAGTTACAGAGAGTAGCTTCATTAATTGTGCTTAAAATGACGTGTGTGGTAAAATAAAAGTAACTAACTTGGGCCTATTTTATTCCTGTCATAAATCTCTATTCAATGATGTGTTCTATTTTTAGATAAAATGTGATGAAAAAAAATTTTTTCATCACATACCACATCACGTAGCTTGTTATGACCGCAGGTTTAGGTTGGGTGTGATACGGGTTTGGCTGTCGTGTGCAAGTCTGATGTTGCTCACCGTGGTCCAAGGAATGCTTAGGGAGTTGATGTGAATACTCAGACGGATGGAAATTTCGAGGGAACATTGGGCAGGGGACACCCTGAACCGGTTGCCAGCCAATCGCAGGGCACAGAGAGACGAACATCATCCGTGCTCACACTCACACCTCGGGACAATTTCGAGTGCTCCATTAACCTGCCATGCATGTTTTTGGAATGTGGGAGGAAACTGGAGTACCCGAAGAAAACCCACGCAGGCACGGGGAGAACCTGCAAACTCCACACAGGAAGGCTGGAGCTGGAATCGAACCCTGTTCCTCTGCACTGTGAAGTTGACGTGCTAACCATTGGACCACCGGGCTGCCTATACATACATGTATGTATGTATGTATGTATGTACAGTGAAATGCCTCGACAACGAAACCTACATGGGCGAAAATATCCCCTAGTGTGAAAAAATTTCGTTGCATGAAAGCCATTCCCACTTTTCTGCTCCCCCTACAATGACAAGGCCCTTTGTTCTGTGATACGAAATCTTTTTCTCTGCTCTTGCCTCGCAACGAGATTCACGACAACGAAAACAAGCCTTCCGCAAAAGTCTAATCCAAACTCAGCATGCCACAGCGACCTCTACTGCCTCGTTCGGAAACGGCAACATTAACCCCCACACTGGTTTACACATGCGCAGTAGTACAGGAAGTATTTATTTCAGACGCAGCACAAACATTGCATTGCTAAAATGGCGAGAAAACGGAAAAGAAAAGCTTTAATGCTTGAAGACAGGATAGAGGTAATAAAAATGAAAGCTGGAGGAAGCAAAATAAAATACATTATGCAAGAAATTGATGTAAGTGATAGTAAATGCTGATCGTAAATTCCGCAATTTCTTTCCCTTTCTTCTTTCTACGCTGGCCATTTGAAGTGTCAAATAAGTGTATGCTCATACTTATGCACTATTGGAATAAAAATGAAAAGTACATATATGTTTTTTTGTGTGTGTTCGTGTTTACGTCTGAGATAAAATTTGCTACCACCCCACGAAGGAATCCTAGGATGACCACAGTGACCACATAGTTAGGTTTATGAGGTAATGATACTTTTAAAAATGCATTTTTGTTTCAAATTAACAATTAAGACATAATATAAACTGGATGCTAATCTCCTTAGAAAAAGTATTGAAAAGCTAAATTATAATATAATTATTAAACAGAATGACTAATGGAATCGGAATCATAAAAATCTTATCAAATCCCATCCTTAGTACTGAGACATTATTTCTTGCTGAGCCCTCTCCTGAAGTACTTTTTCCATTGAACCAATTCCACCAATTATGATTCCAATTATTCACCATTGTAACCAGTCAACACATTTCCAACCTGTTTAGACCAGTCTCTCCCTCTTTCCTTACCAAACTGAGATACAAATCATCATATGCCCCTTGTATAGCTTTTGACTTTCCTCGCATCTCGTTGTTCCTTGTATTCTTGTCACTTCTCCTCAGCACTCAGTGTTCCTGTTCTTCATAGTTAACCTTTGCCTGTATGGTCTCCTCCATTTCCTGGTTCCATCACCAAGTCTCTCCTCCACTTTCTCACCAGAAGACAAACCAAGTAGCCTCCTGCCCGTCTCTCCGACCACTTTCAAAGTCTAGTCAATATGCATATTATTTTATTTAATTGTGAACATCATTTAGAAAGTGAGTGTATAGTCGTGAAGTATTAATTAACAGCTCAGTACCAAGGTATTTATTACAGAGATGAAAGTGGACTTTTCTGAAAATTCCGGAAAAAATAAATATATATATATATATATCGCACTTGGCCGATCACGCATGAATTAGTTTACACAAAATGCTATTCAAATACTCGACATTCAATGATTAATCTTCCTTTTGTGTGCACACGTGTACCCTTTGTGGCTTCCGTTCGGGCCGAAATTTCGAAATCTCCGAGATATGGCGAGGCCATGAGAATGCGAGGCGAGGGTATTA
>NW_017842059.1:5155301-5171975 GCF_001891065.2 Hippocampus comes
ATTAAATTTGGTTCAATAAACTATATGTGGTCATTTTTAAAAGTTTCAATGAACATTCAATCAGTCCGGCCCTCGGCTTGCAGCAAAATTTTTTATTTGGCCCTCCGTCCATTTGACTTTGACACCCCTGTACTAAACCATTTGTCAAACGCCATCATGTCTTCTGTCGTTATTACACAAACAAAAATCTCTTTACTGTTCCTAGTGTTCGTGCCTCAATATGGCTACGCTCGTGAAAGCAATACAACGAACTCAAATGCGTCTTCATTCAATGTTGTCAACTAATATCCGGATTAATTTTATGCAAATTTTCCTCAATTCTCCGGAGAAATTTTCATAAAATTTTGAAAAACCCGGAATTCCGGGAAAATCCGGAGGACTTTCATCTCTGTTATTAGAAAGCAGTTCAACAGTAACCGTGAGAACTTTCACGTTTTATGTTTCCAAAAATTACTTAGACCTGATGTCAGGGAATAAAACACAAATGAAATCATTTTGCTATATTATGGTAATGCTACATTATCATTTCATATATTAATTCCCACCCATTCTTCGCAGTCCATACGGGGAAGCCTCGTGTACTTGCAAGCTTAATTTTGCGGTCGTTCCCTCACTGCATAATGATTTTGATGCGTATGGAGAAGAAAATGCTTCAGTAATAAGCGAACACTGGAGCTCAGATGCGTGTTACTTTCGCTACACGATAGACAAAGACAGTAACTTGATAACATGCTTGCCATAGTACTGTCAGGAAACTTCAGGAAACTACTTACGAAGAGTTAGGTTAGTTGAACGGAGTTACCTTCCAAGTACGGACTGCGTTGGAGTTCCACGTAAAAAAACAGCTTTGTCAGCTTCTCTGTAGTTTATTGCAGTCACCAAAACGTCTGTTAAACAGCATTCATATTGGTATGGTAATTCAAAACACGCTGGAAAAATGAGTAGAATACTTGACGTGGCATCCAGTCACGCCTCATAGGAAACTACTTTTGCTGTAAATTGAAAGTATGTCAAAGGATGTTAGAGAACTTCCTCCCTAGCCCTTCAACATAAAACATATGCTCGCAAGCATGGATTGAAAGGCTGGTTTCTCGATGGGCAGCCAGTCACAAGGCTGACATCTCAGGCAACCAATGAATGGATAGATTGCGTGGCGGTAACACATCCACCAGATGGCGGTGCGGTGAAAATATGCCTTCCTCTCACGCTGCATTTTAATGTTTTATGCAGAATAGTCATTGATTTTTATTCAGCGCTGTCTCCAAAACAAACAAACAAAAAACATATATAAAATCAACAAAAAAAAACTAATACTAAAATAAAAATAAAACAGATAGTGTTGGCGCATAACCTTACTTTTGATCTTGGAAAAAAGTGACAAACTACACTAACCTTGGAAAAATACGGGAGTGTATGAAGAAAATGAGACAAAGAGGAGGCAGGGGCCCTCGATCATTCTGTGAATGGGTATCAGAAGGAGTCAGGAATGAAGGCGGGGGCATTTCTTCTGGAATTTAGTAAAGTTACCACTTTTTGACTATTTGATTTTCTCCAATTTTAGAAAAGACATGACATCCCTCATCCTAAGGTAACTAGGTTGTGTAAGAGTGGACTTCCACTGGTGAAGAAGATTACGTCTTACTATCAGAGATTTGAAGGACAAAAATTGCAGTTGAATGAGTGTAAACCGCACAAAGTCCACTGAAATCCTGCAAATAGCAACAATTGGACAGACATTTATTGACACAATGAGTAATCTGGACATTGTATACCTGGAGAAAACCCACGCTTTTTTGGAATAAATATTTTTATTCCACTGAATAAATGCACTTGAATTAAATGTGATATTTTCCCTTTTTTAATGTTGGTCCTGTATTTAGAAAAAAACGGAACTAGAATCTTAAAAAAACATAATTAGGGGTGCCACTAATTATGGAAGGCACTGTATATTCAAAATAAGTATTTTTATGACAAATAAGTGAAAATAAAGAATTTCCCTTGACACCTATGATTATCTCAATTTTACTTAGATATTAGGTCTGAACAATTCATTCGATTCAAACATTGCAATGTAGAAGAATACAATTTTTAAAATCTCAAAGTGTGCTGTTTGCAAAAACAACCCCCCCCCCCCAAAAAAAAAAACCCTGATGCATTTCGGTTGGTTGTTGGTAAATTAGCAACTTTAATTGAGGTAGATGGACTGCCTCACATTAATTCATGGTTGATGCACCGTTCATTTTAGTGTAAAACCATAAACATTTGTCAAATAAATCTGATATTGTAATACATATTAATTTATTGCTCGTTTGTAAAAAATATTATGGAAAAGGACCGTGAAAAAAGAATCACATATTGAATTCCAATTGCAACACTGACTGAAAAAAGGCAATTCGATTATTTTTCTAAATCGTTCAGCCCTACTAGATATGGAAACTGTTTCCATATCTATGAAAAGTGGTTGTTGTGAGCAACTGAATTCAACATTCATAGATGCCAACATTGTATCAAAGAGATTTTACTGACGTATAAACCCGTGACTCTTAATTTAGTCAGTGATACGTTCACCATGTCTAAAACCGTCGTGTCTTTGCTCAACTCTTGATGCTTCAAAGGGACGTTACAACACAGTAACCATTCCTGCCGTTGGCTGTCTCGAGTGTCAATCAAGAAGATTACGGCTACATCATGACTCTGCCGTCACCGATTGGTTGGCCACACACCATAATCTCGCTGTCCAGTTCCCGAGGTTTGGTTCACCATGTTGGATCAAATGTTCATCATCGTTATATCGTTCTGTGTACAAAAGCGTATCATGCCGGTGACAAGTACTCGTCGTGGGCTAAAAGTGTAGTTCTGTCGCGTTGCCTTCCCGTTCCTTTGCTGACAACAGGACTCCGCGACACGTTCTCGAAAGAACGGAGGGATTACTGTTTTGATTTGGAGACACTGACACCCAGGAGCTAACACTGAGCTGTCAGGTTCAGTGCCGCGGTCTTTTTCAGTCACAAGAGTCTCCATGCAAGCGTTTTAAAGGATTAAACTTTTTCTGAACACCACCCAGTGGCTCTGGGTGAACTTTGTCGAGCCCAAGAGGACAGCGTGTGTGTTAGAAAAGCCAAAGACTGTCGATGGGGGAAGTAAGTTGCCAGTCAGCCCGTCTGCAAGGATATCTCCCCTGCTATTTTGACGTGTGCTCGATGCTTGTTCGCTGTCACAATGTGGAGGATGTCTGAGAAGGCGCCCAGTTCAGTAGTTCTGTGTAATATGTGAGTGAGGTGGGTCACAAGGCCTGGGCCTGCCTGCCGTATTGGGGCCTGGGTGAGGATACACCTCTTCTGTACCGGATCAGCGGCGATAATTAGGGCTCGGAGATTACCACTGTTTACTGAGTAGCTATTGGGCCTGGACTGACTTCCGCGAAGAGGGAGGCTTTCGTTTGGAATAATAGATGCAATTTCCAGGCAGCCTGGAGCACGGGTGGCAGGAACGGCAGCAGTGCTGGACCAGAGGGTCCGGCAAACTTGGACACTTCAAAAAGATGAGAGCTCGTTTTCCCATGTGACAAGCATCAGACCACACTGAAGGGAAGCAGAGTTCAGTCAGCAGGGAGGGGGTGCCAACATGATCATGTGGGACATTTAGGGCTTCCGTTTTTATTTATTGAGGGGTGGGCGGGTTGTTTTCAGTTATTTCTTTTGGTTTTACCTTATTGGTAGTACATCCTGGTGCTTTTAGGTCCCGGTAGAAGTAAGACACTTGTGTAGTCATATTTTCACGTCCGTTATTCCCTCCGCCAGATCCTTGTTTAACCAGAATGGCAGGAATCCCTGTAGATAAAGAGACAGTCAGAGAATCTAAACCCCAAGTCGTGCTGTCTTTATGTTTACTATAAGTTGCATTGATTGTACTGTCGGAGCCTGGTAGCCATTATCATCACTTCGACTTTGATTAGTGAATGACTCTTTGTGGCACAACAGCTTCAAATGTTACAAAAATGATGGCTGCATATAATGGTGGCTCCTCGGCCGTGGCTGCACATCACCCTCACCACCACCACCAGCTGCAGCATCTCCCACCTCCACACATGCATCACCACCACCACGTGGGCCAGCATCACTTGCAGCACCCGGGCTCCGCCGCTGCCGTTCACACCATCCAACAGCACACCTCCACTGCTGCTGCCGCTGCCGCCGCTGTGATGCTCAACCCCGGTCAGCAGCAACCTTACTTCCCTTCTCCGGCCCCTGGACAGGCCCCAGGGCCCGCGGCGGCTGTGGCTCCAGCCCAAGTTCAAGCCGCAGCTGTCAAAGCTCACCATCATCACCACAACCACCACCACCACCATCAGCAGCAGCACACACACCACCTGCAGCAGCAGCTTGATATCGAGCCTGACAGGCCTATTGGCTATGGTGCGTTTGGGGTTGTCTGGTAAGTACCCTTTGATGCAATACAATACATCTTTATTTATATTGCGCTTTCACCACAGCTGCAGCTGTAACAAAGCGTTTGACAGAGCAGTTAACATAAATTAACAAAATACATTTGACATAGCAGTTAACATAAATTAACAAAATACAGTAATATGAAACAACACATCAGATATGGACAGTCAATGCAATCATAACCACTATCCCTACATACGCCTTGTTGTTTGAAGCAGTTATAGATGGAAGGAGAGTTTCAAAGTGTCCTTTCACCAGTGGTTTAGAGACGTCATGCTCAAAACATGCATAACGTCCCATACGTCTGCTACTAGCTAAGGTTGAAAGTAAACAAGCTCTAGCATCCATTGACGAAAAAAAAATTGGTTCACTTCTATCCCATGTAAATCCACTTCAATTCCAAACCCTGACTCTCAGTTCCAAATAAACATCCGCACTCCACACTGACGCTCCTCTATTCTCATCCTCAACTCCAGCAGCCATCCATTCAGCTCCATGAACACAGACTGACACACATCTCTGCTGAATAAAATAGGGCTGTGAAAAATGCTGCCCATTACAGGCCCCCCCCCCCCCCAAAAAAAAAAAAAAAACACAAGCGCATCGGGGCTGTCAAGTGGCAACTGTCAGATAGCGCTGACATTCACACCATCAAAATTTATGCTGGTGCATGCGTGCTGCCGAGAAGGTGCAACCTTAAAACACAGATTCTTCTACAATGTCGTGGCCAAAACGCTGAAAGCAGTCCACAGCGGGTCCACACGAAGGACAACAAACACCATATGACAAAACTAAAGACAAAAACAACAAAAAAGCAGAGCTCTTGCAGACGGCTGTCAACTGCGGCACCATCTTGAAAAGAACTGCTTAGAAGCAAAAGTCACTTTATTAAGCAGGCTTTTCCAGAGAGCTTCATCAAGTACACATCACACACTGGTATTAAGTTGTTCCACTATCAGAAATTACACCTATTGGGCCCCTCTCATCAATAACTAAAATGTTAGAAATGTTTCTAGGAGTTTACAACCACTGCTTGCTTCCACTTACACAACAGTGGACCCCCACATATTCGCGGTTCAGCACCCGTGGATTTATCTGTCCGTGTTTGTTTTAATCCCAATATTTAAGAAAAAAATATTTGCAATTTTCTTTTTTCCGTTAATGGGTGCCAAAACTTGTTTTTTAAGAAAGCGCTTATTGGTCGTTTCACTGCATTTTTTCAAGGATTTTCTGAAGCCAACTTACAGTGCATTTATAACAGGCCTCAATTATATGTGTGGGGCTTTTTTTTCTTCACAGGGTGGCCGTTGCGACGAGCAGGGGTCGACTGTATTGTCAAATTAATACTCACTTCTCAGACAATGGCAATCAAATTACGGTACCACGTCCTCCTAGAAAAAAAGTGTCCTGAAAAAGCAAAAGTATGTGCTATCAATATATACCAGGGATGGGCAAATAGCAACCCATGGAACACACTCTGACCGGGCCCTTGAATAATTCCCCAACCCTTCCAAAATGAATAATAAAATAATAAAACATTCGGGGACGCAAGCATGTGTCCTCGACAGCAGTTGACCCCTGCATAGTCACAGCCAGGGGATGTGGGGATTTACAAAAAAAATAAATAAATGCGTCGGTCATACGCAGTTTTACACTATTTGCCGGCTGTGTAGTTTTAAGTTGTAATATCAGCATTCCCTCCTAGATGGCAGACGTGGTGTGGTGGCACTTGCACCAAGTCACTGTGAGTAGGCCTCATAATTTTGGGGGGATTTGGAATGACATGGACAAACATTGCACCTGAATCCTAAAAAGATTTTGAGTAAGTTGAACCCCCCCCGCGCAAAATGAGTTATTGCACTTAGTGTTGGTTTCATGTTGAGCAATGTTTTTTTTTTTTCCTTACTTCAATGATAATTTTTGTGCAAGAAAGCTCCTTGCACTGGAAAAAATACATCATGTAATATCAGACAGGTGGTTTTAATCAACTGGTCCTGTAAAATTCATGTTCAATATGCTTGGGGTAATTGTTCATCTGCACTGTGAGACACCATCCAATGAATTGTGAAGAATTTGACTAAATATGAGCACATAATATTGACCGAAACATTTCAGAATTCATCCTGGGGCCTTTGTCAGCAGTCACATCATCACTAAATGGAAGGGAACCAATTCCATTTGCAGCCCAACATGCTCGACTGGCCATGGGACAACTGAACAGCGAATAGTCTCATTACGTTTGCTCCCTTAAAAAGTGGGGGGCACATTCAAGATTCCTCCACCATTTAACTGATTTGGATGTACAAAGTAAATACCCTCAAATTAAAGCTGAAAGACTACAGTGAAAGCACATCTTGTTCGTTTGATTTTGCATCAATTGTGGTGGTATTTCGAGCCAAAAAGATTGTTGGATGTGCCAATAGTCATTGATGTGGTCGTTGGCTATATTGTGAGTAGAAATTATTATTTATTACTAACTCAGAAAAGGTTCCCTGCTGTGGTAGCCACATAGTCCCCTTTGAAGATACAAGTTGGGGCATGGTTGTATGCCTGCCTTTTTCCTCCCTGAAAAGGTCAGAATCATTTGAGCATTCTATGAAAAAACGTTTGTCTCACATACAATCTGTGGTCAGAGTAGGGTTCCCACAAGCCCTTATTTGGCATTAAATTGTCTTAAGTCAATTTTTCCAAAGTTTCTAAAACTGTTTACACCTAAATGGGAATTTATGATTGTAAATAGTCTCAAATTTCAAAATAAAATAATATGGAAAAAAATGGCTGGGTGACTCTCGTGGTAACATCACACAATCACGACACTGTAACCAACAAAACAGTGATAGGATTTTTGTTGGGCCACTTAAACCGTTTGAACCCAAATTTGTCTTTGCAAAGCGAGTGTATACATTTAATTCCTTGGACCTCTTTAGTAGATATGTATGACGAGATTGAGTCTCTCTTCACTCATCTATAACTACTTGAAACAACAAGGCATATATAGAAATAGTTATGATTATACTAGATTGCATTATTGTCAATGTTTTATGTGTTGTGTTGTTTTATTGTTAATATGTTTATATGTTGTGTAAAGCGCTTTGTTTCATCTGCAGCTGTTGTGAAAGCGCTATAGTAAATAAAGATGTATTTCATGCTTTTTATGTTGGTTATGTTTGTGAAAATGTATGTTATATACTCACCGAAAACTTGTTGCCAATGGGAAAAGTAAAGTAAAATTCCCAAAATTGCTACAGTTGACCAATTTATCCATGCTGTATTTTATGGGCCATTAGGTGCACAGTATTGTTCGGCACAATATCAATGAATGGGTCAATTTTAAAATATTTTCATCCGTAAGGCACTCTGGGTTATAATACTCCTTTATTTATTCAGCACTTTGAGCTGCAGCTGTAACACATCCCTTTCCAGAACATTTAACAATGAAACGACAGAACACATTGTATCACATAAAATGTCAACAATTGTAACTGTTCCATCTATTCCGTACACTTTGTTGTTGAAGCGGTTATTGATGAAAGAGGAGAGAGAATCAGTGTCCTTTCACCAGTGGTTCCGAGGTCATGATCACAGCATGCATGATGTCACATGTCTGCTACAAGGTAAATTTGAAAGTAAACAAGAAGCTGTAGCATCCATTGGCAAATACTGATATTGGTTCAGAAAGGGCATTTTTTGCGAAGGATTGTATGTCAAATTATTTGTAATTGTACCGTTTGTTTAGGATTTAGATTTAGCCCTACTATGCCACACGAAATCTCGGCAAGCGCTTCGTGTCTTTTGCTCGCCATGCAGTTACATGGGCTAGGCTTCAAAGAAGCTGTTTCGTATTTAAAATGTTTATTTCACACTTCAAACTGACGCACTGAAAAGCAAAACTGTGAAAGGGCAGGGCTACCAAATATTAAGAAATTACTGTCTGAAAGCTAATTTGTAACACCCGTCACACATTGAGGTACAGTATTGACGAATTCTACAAAGGAAAAGAAAAAAAGAAAAAAAATCGTCAGCGATGGCCACATCGCAAGCGAATGCTTGTTTTCTCCGCTCTGTGCGTGCCCTGTCTGGACGTTAATGCGTAGTGACGTCATCATTTATGCGCTTGAAAATGGCGGTGTCCTACCAGAGCTTGTTTGTTTCTGATGGGAGAGCTTGTTTCAATCTATTTGAATTTATTATTATTATTTTTTTTTATCAAGCCGTTGCTTTAATAAAAGTGTTTTAAAAAAATCACGACTACAGTGCTAAAATAGTGATCGTGATGCTTGCGTCAATTTGCGCGTCACACCGCTCTAAAGCGGCTCTTTTAATGAAAGCAATGGACCATGGACGCAGGTGACCGCAAATCAATTCACTCAAAAATTTCAGACAGTTTAAGTTAAGTGGCTAATATAATATTTACCACAAATACTTTTTAATATTGTTTCTCACCAATTCTCGGTGGCTAATATAATATTTACTACAAATACAAATACTTTTTAATATTGTTTCTCACCAATTCTCGAAAATTGAGCTACATAAAGTCATTAAGTGCCTTCTTGAAGATTTCGATCTAACAAGGGACTCATCTAGACACTGAAATATTAAATTTAATATAGTTTCCCATTTCAACTGTTTCCTCTTAAAGCAGGGGTGTCAAACTCATTTTTGTTGCGGGCCACGTTTGAGGGCCGTTATGATGTTTAATCTCATTATCACATTATTGATTCTAAGGGTAACAAAATTATTGTGAAATCTCAACGTCATTTATTACACATGACAATTTGACATTTCGGTACATTTTTTTTTTTTAGCAAGGATCATGCAAGTTGACACACATGATTTTCTTTCAGGGGGCGGGGGGCACAGAAAATGATGTGGCGGGCAAGATCTGGCCCCTGGGCCTTGAGTTTGACACGTGTGTCTTAAGTTGTCGTCATTTTAGATATTTTGACACTTCCAAAACCTGTCCTACTGACTATTTGTCGTATTCCTACTTAGCTGGTCTAAGATCATTAACTGATCTTACATACATGCACAACCATGAACTGACTATTCTTATGTTGCATGCTGAAATGCTTGCAACGCAAGGTGCTACCTGGGCTCTGAGCAACTCGGATGTCATTTTTCAGTAAGCAGCAGGTGGCAAAATGGCCGCTCCCTGAGATGGACAAAAATGGGTGGCTTTTACTGCTAAACGCCTATTCCATGAACTCGATTTTAATCAGAATATCATATTTGGACTATTGGGGCTGCACAGAACATATTAGAGTAATTCCCTTTTAAATCTTGCTTAAAAAAATAAAATACAACAAAACTTGCAGGTAATTTCTCTGTGTATCAAGGACCCATACCTTAACAGGGTCATTTGATTGTTGACATCATATAGTGCTACAAGGTATTGACTTGCATATGCGCCTACCCCATGGTATTATGGGGAAAAATGCCGAATGGAACTAATGCACTGCAAACATAAAACAAACAAACAAAAAAACTCAAAATCAAAACATAAAAATTACTAATAAACAACGTTTACTTTCTTGATTTTGAAATGTATTGGTATAATTTAGGCCAAATGCTAAAAACATTGCATTTTTTTGGCTTGTGCATTCGTTCGAGTGTTGGAATTAAAAATTTTTAAAAGACTTACATTTAAATTTGCCTTAATATTTTGAAGCCATGACTGAGGGACGAAGCAAGAGTCTTCATCACGTCAGGTGATGCACATGTTCCAAATACACTCTTGATGATGAAGTCAATTGATGTTGTAGCAACAAGAATCCAGGAAGGTATTGTGCTCAATCTTTGAGGTTCTACTTTATATTAGGCAACCTTGAAATTGGGCGTAAAGGTCTTGGTTATAGTACAAGTATTATGCTGCTGGTGATAATTATTTAAAGTTGCCCACAACTGACTGGGGCTCTCAGAAAGCACATCAGTGGTTGGCCTCAAATATCTGTCAGCGCCCCTGTTATTGTTGGTCAGTAGGTTTTGTTTTAGCCACATTTTATTTATTTATCCATGATAGGATTGGATGATATACATCTTTATATTGTGCTTTCACAACAGGGGCAGCTGTGACATTGACATCAATGAAACAGTTTTCTTTGTCAATTGTACTCACAATTGAAAATGGCAACATATAATTAGTTTTGAGTTTTATACTCGTCTAAATTCATGACCCTTCAATGAGCCGATTGCAGTGAAAATCAGTTCAATGACCCCCCCCCACACGCCCAAAAAAAAGGAACCTAACGTGCTAGTATGGCTGCACGATAAGTTTGCATGCTTCCTTCGACTGGTCTTGGCACTTCTGAGAGATGTTTGAGTGGCAGTCTTGGTACAGGCAGGGATTTTCATTCCTGTGCCATCTGTTTTCCTTGACTGATCCTATTTGAGAAGGTTTACTGAAGGATGCTTTGAAAAGGGCTCAGTGTAAATGCTCTTACTTCGACCTACTGTGCTCCTCACAAGACTTCAGTCTCGATATCCCTGGATTTAAATCTTGTTTGACTCATCAGTAGAAAGGTGTTCAAACCTGACCATTTTTTTATACCAGGGCCGCATGACTCTTCTTCCACCCACAGGAAGTTAAAAAAAAAAAGCCTCAACCCATTCCTTCATGAAATGGCTTGAGTGGAACACCATACATTATTGACCCCATAGAACCATGATGCTTAACTTCAGATGTGAGGATGTTTGTTCTTTTTTGATCATGCAGCCTTGCTCTCTATCATCAGTCCCGATGTTTTTTATAAATACGGTCATTGAAATGAAATGTAAATCGATGATTGCTGTTCACGAAAATGATTCTTACGAAATAACTTTTGTACTCTTCCCTCAGGTCAGTCACAGATCCCAGAGATGGAAAGCGAGTCGCCCTGAAAAAGATGCCCAATGTCTTCCAAAACCTTGTTTCCTGCAAGAGGGTGTTTCGAGAACTGAAAATGCTATGTTTCTTTAAACATGAAAATGTGAGTACTTTCATATTTAATTAAAACATGACATCAAACAGAACAGGGGAAAATACATAAATGATCAACACAAGTTCTTGATGACACTCATGTACAGGTGTGCTCCCCTTTTGTATTTGTGGATGTATGGTAGCTTCTTCAGAATGAGCCAATTAATACACAGTTATACTGTATAGAAATATAAACTTTAACTGAGCTAGCACAGTTCCTTTTCATCTCAAGCCCGGTCAACCTATGAATCTTCTTTTAAATGTGGGAGAACCCACAGACTATTACACAAACAAGAAAATCTACATATGTGTTCTTACTGCTGCTGTTGTGCGTGTGTGTGCGTGTGTGTGTGTGTGTGTGTGTGTGTGTGTGTGTGTGTGTGTGTGTGTGTGTGTGTGTGTGTGTGTGTGAAATGATCAGATCAGTGGGGGGAATCAACTTGATGATGAATGTCTTAGCAAGAATTATGTCAGTCTGAATGCAAAAAAATGTTGAGCATTCTTAGCTTTTACATTGTAGTTATTGCTAACGATAAAATATGAATATCAGAATCAAAGTATTGGTTTTAATAGAAGGTTTGTCCCAGATGTGGTCTCAACTATGTTAATGCTCTCTCCTCAGGTTCTCTCTGCTCTTGACATTCTGCAACCTCCACACATTGACTACTTTGAAGAAATGTATCCTTGACATTTACAATTGCCTTAATCTTGTCTGTTGCTCAAACTGAAATTTTAAGGAGGATATCGAACAGAGCTAACCACAACGGGTTTGTGTTTTGTCTCTTCCTTGAACGTCTCCTAATATTGGCATCATTGCGACTTTAAGTTGTGCCTGCTGAAAGTGAAGAGCGTAAAGTTCAACTTAACTGATGCGATCCTCCTTAGGTCTAAGCTTTTGCATTAGTTCCAGCATCTGTCACACGTGTCTGACTGTTGACACTTTGCTGTTCAGTAACTTGAATGAAAACATTCCTCTTTCATGTTAATCAATATCTTAAAATCTAAAATGTAGTATTCAGAAGGTAATCCAATTGGTTGCTGCGGTGTGTGCATTAATATGACCTCCTAATCGTCAATCAATGCTACCTTGACATTATCACGATGCAGAGGTACCTTTTGAAGTGATGCTAAAAGACTATAAACGGCAAAAAACAATTGGGGATTTAAGAAAATCCTCTGCACTGCAGCGGATCTAGTGAGGGGGATGTTGTATTTGATGAAAAGTTCTACCCATGCATGCCTCTCTGTGCTCCTTGGGGAAGAGGGAGGACACACTACCAATATGCAAAATCATTTTCACACACAGCATCGTCTAATGTTTGATAACGGTTGCACTTTTGATTTGCTCCGAAGTGCTCAACATAATCACGTCCTCTCCTGTCAATACTCCGGGTAACTATGTTAGTGTCATTTTGACCTGATTGAAGAAACTGGTGTATGGCAAGAGACAGAGTCTGACTGACTCAGAGGGTGGCAGCACGTGCTCCAGTCTACCGCTAGCTTTTCCTTTTTCATGAGGCAGGGAAGAGTGAGTTCCCACATTACAGTTGGACTTGAATTGATTGTATTTGTCACTGGCTGGCTGAATTCTAAACAGTAACTCAAATCTATAGTGGCTCTTTCCATTTTTGCACACCACTGTGGAACAGTACGACTGCACTGCTCATTGTAGCTCCAGCTCTCTACAGCCTTGAACAATTGTCATTAATCAATATTCCACAGCACCAGACACTTTAAAGCGCTCAAGGACTTTCTGTATCATTACACATCTAAAGTTATACGACAATTACCGCTAATGGTCACTTAAAAATGGTGCATTGATTATACGCACCAACTGCCCAACATCATTGTATATTGCACCAGTGTTCACTTTATCTCTGCTCGATGACTCTGCACATTGTCCCGCAGCTGTCATTGAGTGGTACTATGGCACAATGGTACCCGGACATGACGAAAAGTCTTTCGATACTTACATGTCATGTCTTTGTTTATTGTAGTTATTTGTTATTGCAATACTAATGTAGCCTATACTACAGGAGGCAAATTCCTTGTGTTTATCCTCAAATACTTGGCCAAGAAAGATGATCCCGATTCTGATAATAAAATCTTGGCTGTCTTCATCTTTTATGCTATTGGTTACGTTTTCTATTTTGACTTAACTTACCATTGGCCAGATATGTAGTGACTGAACTGATGCAAAGTGACCTCCATAAGATCATTGTGTCACCACAGCCCTTGAGCTCAGACCACGCCAAGGTTTTTCTCTATCAGATTCTACGAGGTAAGATTTTCCAGTCATGTTTTTTGTTGTTTGTTATGGTCAGTGCTATTGAGGTTATTGATTAACATTTGGGGGGGAGAAAGTCTTCTAGACATAGCATGTTGTGTGGGTGCTTTTAAATACTGTACTTTGAATTTGTTTTAACTTGCCATTCTTGTTTAATTATCACCAGGATTGAAGTACCTTCATTCGGCTGGCATTCTTCACCGAGACATTAAACCTGGCAACCTCTTGGTCAACAGCAACTGTGTGCTAAAGGTGTGTGGCAGTGCGACACAATCATTATAAAAGACAAGGCACAGACAGGCCAGTTCTGTTGTTTTTGCTGTACACTGAGCTCATTTGAGTTTGACATTGAAGATGAAAGTGGGGGATCAATAGCTCAGGTTTTATTTCCAGGTACCTGTACTGCTTTCTTCCGGATCAGATAAATAACTTAAGGATGTGTCCCATTGACATAACCACATTTTTTGCTTGTTGGTGTTTGTTTTGGGGACACACCAGATGATGCAAACCACTTACTGCTAAGAGGAATAGGTAGGCCAGGCTCTAATTTTCCCAAAAGTAGATATGAGCCAGTTGTCTTCGGGCAGTAGGCGGGGTACACCCTGAACTGGTTGCCAGCCAATTGCAGGGTACACATAACCAAAACCAAAAACCAAAACGCACGCAGGCACTGGGAGAACATGCAAAGTCGACACAGGAAGGCCAGAGCCGGAATCGAAACTTCCACCTCTGCACTGTGAGGCCAACGTGCTAACCAGTCGCCCACCGTGCCGCCCCTTGTAACTAAATGTCTTCTCTCTTTCATTTCTGTTGGATCACTTTTGACCCTAGTGAGGATAAGCGGTTTGGAAAACGAATGAATGAATGAATTACTTTTGCTGTTTACAAACAATTACCTTAGCCTGAGAATCAGAATCAGATGTGAAAACCTGGAATCTGTTTTATTGTTTGATATCGAAATGTTTTCGGTCAACAGCAAAAATAATGGAATAGAAACTTTGAATTATTCTGTTTCAGATCTGTGATTTTGGCCTGGCACGAGTGGAAGAGACTGATGAGTCGCGGCACATGACTCAGGAAGTGGTGACGCAATACTACCGAGCACCAGAGATCCTAATGGGGAGCCGCCACTACTCCAACTCAATCGATATCTGGTCTGTTGGGTGTATCTTTGCTGAGCTGCTGGGGCGAAGAATTCTCTTTCAAGCCCAGAGTCCCATCCAGCAGGTAAACAGTGGATCTGAATATACACACTGTGTTCAGCTAATTATTATACATACAAAATGTTTCTTAAATAAACAATTGCATAGGCTTCTCCTATTTGATTTGATTGCTTCCCTGGTGAGCGTTACCAATTCATTACTGATGGGCTCGTTCCTACAAATCCACACTTGAAGAAAACCAATGCCCTTGAATAGTTAAAAATGTTGCGTGTGACTCAGTGGAGACAAGTGGTTCATTCTGATCAAAGCTTCTGAAGGAACCTTTCTGTCGGTATTGAAAGAGCAATTGATATTGGGCCACAGTAACAGTGAAGCTGCTGAAGTCTTGGTGTCATGCATGAAGCTGTATTTTGGCCACCTGTAACCAAGTCTGACAAGGAGAAATGTTTGCAATGGGCTCAGAAATGCAGGAAGACTATTTTTCAACAGCGGATGCAAAGGTCTCAAAAGGACGATAGAAGCTTTAGCCACTCTGGGTAAAAAGTGGAAAAAAATCTCACGGTGTGGGCCCCATCACGCCCCCGACCTTAACCTTATTGAAATCCCTCCTCAAAAGGAAGATCAGTCAAGGTGCACAGCAATATATTGGACCTTCAAACGGCATTCTCCAATGAGGTATAGGAAGTAACTCTGCCTGGACTCCAAATTTCAAAGACAAGAGCGATCAAGAATTGGACACACTTCTTTTATATGGCTAAACCCTTTCAGGGACAGAGGTTACTACAGTGGACATTTTATCATGTTATCAGGTTACAGGGTACATGCAAAGGTTAAATAAAGAAACAACTTTTCTAGATTCTGTGTAAAACCATTTTGAGGAAATTCCTCATCTCACTTGTGGTTTGAGCCAGGCACAGCTATCTAATATTTAGATGCCCTTGTTTTAACACATTGTTTGGTCTCTCAATAGCTGGACTTGATCACTGACTTGTTGGGGACTCCTTCGATGGAGGCGATGAGGACAGCGTGCGAAGGGGCTCGTGCACACATTCTCAGAGGACCGAACAAACAGGTAATCAGTTTGCTCCGAAAAATGTGTTTTTCTGTCTGTCATACTGAATTGTCACGACGTCTTTGTTTTGCTGATGACCTTTGCACACTTGAACAATGAATGACATTACACCTCAAGCTGTAGCACAAGACCAATGCACAATAAAGTGTGTTCAGGGAGGGTGCTGCTCCATGATTTTCAGTCTGCCAGCATTACGTTATTTGAATATTATTTTGATTTCTTAAATTACTCATCATAATTTAAATCCGTCTCGCAGTGTCCTATGGCCGGCGATACAGATGTCCAAATTTTAAATTTGAACTTAACCAATTCTTTAACCATGAAATACCCACTAGGGTGGTCCATTTTGGAAAAGTTTGTCGGATTCGTCGGGCCGGGTCGGAAATCTTGTCGATACTATGACACAAGGATGTGTGCAAAATTTTATTCCGATCGGATAATTTTATCCCGTCCCGCAGAGCGACCAAAGTTTCCCCTATGGAAAGAATGTTACGGGGCTGAATGGTAGTACGGTTTCTCCCGTACAGTAAGGATTTTGTTTTGCTCAGTTCGCACTTGCAATAATTCAAAGACGGAAGACAGGAACGCATGTATTGCAAAAAAGGCAACCGTGGTGATCCTGCAACACTGGTGAGATTGTTGGTCCATGTTAACTGGTCCATCTGTCTATCTGTACATCTGTCTACATCGCGCGACTGTCTGGAAGTGATCCGATCCGTTTTGCATTTTTTTCAGGCCGGGAGTGGTGC
>NW_017842059.1:5172461-5179083 GCF_001891065.2 Hippocampus comes
GCTTTGCGGGACGGGAAAATATCATCAGATCGGAATGAAATTTTGCACAGAACCTTGTACCATAGTATCGACAAGAATTCCGACCCGGCCCGACGAATCCGACAAACTTTTTTTTTTGCCATGAAAATGTGGACCACCCTAATACCCACCCATGACTGATTGTGTGTGGTTTACTCCAGATGACCAACAAAGCGCGCACACACACACACACACACACACACACACACACACACATACATACCGATCTCTACCAATGATCGAAAGTCTCGTCTCCCAAGTAGAAGTCTAGCAGACATCAAATAATGAGATGATGAGACCTTTTGTGACTTTGGTGGGAAGGGGAAAATCAAGCTCAAAATTAACCCAATTTTCTTTGTGTATTGGGTTCAAGAATCGATTCTTTCTTCCACCCATAATCAAAATTCAACAAAAGACTGGCTTCGCCAGAAGTGAAATTGATTTAGCAATTGCTGTGATATCCTGGCAGTCTTGACAGATTTGGAGTGGTCAAATATTTCCCATTCAAGAAGTTACATGCCAAATAAATGTGTAAGTGCTGTAATTAAATGAAAGTAAATATTAGTTGTCTTGTTAAGTATCTATGAGAAGCTTGAGCATAACATTACCCTGAAGCACGTGACCGTAAAACCATTTTCGTTATTGGGCATTTAAAACACCGTGGTGCCATTCCCGCATTCTCACTTGTCTCAACAGTGAAGCTGGAGTTGCGATTTCAATTTATTCTATTGAAATAAGGATTATTTTGTGTTCAAGAGGGTGTTGTAATAGACTTCCACTTCCCCATTTCTTCATCCCCTTTGGGAGCAAAACATGTGCAAAACTTCTCTTACGGGCTTGGAATCTTGCAAGCAATGACTGCACTATGCAGAGGAGGATTTAGGAGCGTCTGCTGTGTCTAGCAAAGGCCTCAAAAGTGAACTGTCTATGTGACGCTGCAGTGAACAGACCGTCTGCAACCAGTGTCTCTTGGGGCAACTTGGTGGAAGATGCGGAAATGGATTTCCGTCCGCTGTTCAATCAGCTCTTTGAGGCGTATGGCAAGCCTTCCAATGTGGAGGACAATGCGGAGGATGCCGACTCAGACCTTCCCAAAGATAGTTGGAGGAGAATCACCAGGATACCTTCCCGCTGCTCTGGCTTTGCGACTTGTCCCTTGGAGTGGTGGAGGCCAAGGTGACTTAGGAGAATTGTGGGCTGTTGCACCCCATATGGTTTGCGAGGCTCTTTCCACTCATTGCAGATACAGTATGGCCGCCTCATGAGCATGGTTCCCCTTATCGATCAGACTCCCCTCACTCATTAGCAAGACCCCAAGATACTGAAACTCATCTTCGAGCCGGAGAGGGCACTGCACCCTTTTCTGACTGATCATTGCCTCAGGTTCGGAGGTGCAGATTTTCATCCCCAACTGCTTTCCACATGGCTGCGAACCTCTCCAGTGAGAGTTGGAGATGATACCTTGATGAAGCCAACAGAAGCACATCATCTGCAAAAAGCTGAAATGCAATACTGAGGCCACCAAAGCGGACACTTCACAATGCTTTGGGCTGTGCTTAAAAATTCTGTCCATTAAGTTTGACTTTTGTGAAGCAGACAATTTAGCTTCTCGGATTATTAGGACACACAAACACACTCCACCATGATAAAGTGACAGCTGATGGAGGGGATTATTATTTTACTTGTTACTTATTTAAAGTCTGTGAAATTGTAACAGTAACCTTTCTGTCTGCTTGAAATATGCTGTGGAATATATTATCTTGCAACAATCGAAAAGAGATTTAAGCAGATGGTTAATGTCATGATTTTTGCTTGGTTCCCAGCCATCCCTTCCTGTTCTTTACACACTGTCCAGTCAAGCGACTCATGAAGCTGTCCACCTCCTCTGCAGGATGCTGGTGTTTGATCCGGTGAGTTGTTTTACCCGACTAGATTGTATTTCATTATTCCTATAGTTTGTCAAAGGTCAGTGTTTTATTGTTCAAGATTCATTACCAACTTGTTTAGCGCTCAAACTACACTACAGTGCATTCAGGATCCACTTGTTGTTGTTAATTTTTTTATTTTAGGTTTTTATTTTTGTTTTTAGAATGTGTGACTCTCCAATCTTGTTCGTATGACTCTCCAACCTTGGTCTACTGGTTGCATGTTTAAATTGCTTGGAAAATATTGTCGCATAACCATTTTCTTTTGTGTCCAGAATCAAACTTGCGTTCGGGGAAAGTATGATGTGCATTCATAAAATTTTCAGATAACTAAGGACATTTTGTAGCCATAGCCTGTGTTTCCATCAATAACAATACAGCAGAGCAAAAGATGTGTGGGAACACTCAGTGACTTTAATGCAATTAGCATTTATTCATGTGTTTTTAAATGATATCGCCAGAAAAATTTGTGTGTACTTAATAATGAAGTGCACACTATGCTGATATTGACTCCTTTCTCAGGGGCTGAATATTTGATCAAAGGTGTAACCAAATATTTCAGGATGTGCACATTTACACAACCGCTGATTAAATTGTTATTGATTTAATTAATTCATTGTTGCTTATTATATTCTCCCATATTGAATTGGTATTGATATTTTTGCCATGTAAATTGACATGTAGGCATGTTATTTTTCAGGCTAGTGGTATTGGTGCTGATACAATATGTCTGCACTTGTACCTAAGGTAACCCCAAATCGATCCCTGCATGTCCATGGCAAAAACATCTTGCTCAAATATCCGTCTTTCAAATTTCAGTGGTACTTTCAGTCCCTACCCGTGGTGACTAGTGGATGAAAACCGAAACAGGTTTACAGCAGGTATTACAGAGAAGCTTCTCTTTAATTTAAAAAAAAAAAAAAAAATGCGAGTTCGAGTGCGGGTTCATTAATGTACGATATACAGCAAATGCACAACTGTTTCTAGTGATGAATTCACTTCTGTGGTAATACTTTCACTTTATACCTGAAACATATTATTACATACATAATTTCAAGTAACCTGTCTATTTGGTCCGCAGTCGAAGCGGATTTCAGCAAAGGATGCCCTGGCACACCCGTACCTGGATGAGGGTCGACTGCGCTACCACACATGCATGTGCAAATGCTGCTACACGATGTCCTCTGGCCGCGTTTACACAAGTGACTTTGAGCCTGTCACCAACCCCAAGTTTGATGATGGCTTTGAAAAGAATCTAAGCTCTGTGAGACAAGTCAAAGGTAAGCCCTGTTGCTTTTTCAGCACTGACGAACGACCTTGCCGACACACAAATATGGTTTAGTTGAGCAGAGCAAACAACGTTGAAAAATATGGTTCTCACTAAAAAAATGATCCAGTACAATCAAGAATGGAAACAGTATTTATTTGAATATAATGTTGAGACTTATATTGCTATGTTCCAGTGTGTGAATGGATGAACTGCATTTGGAAAATTATCTTATTCTAAATGTAAGAGAGTTGTCTTGTTTTTAACTGACTAATATTCCGTGGAATCGCACTTGAGCCCCATTGTTTCCCAGATATGTAAATTTTAAGGGCACATCCTGATGAATGTTTTCTTCCCCTGCTTTTTCAAAAGGTTTGATTTCAGCCATGCACTGAATTGAAATTGATAAGACCGCTGACAAGAGGGCGCTTGGATGAAAAGTAAATTGTATGCATCGAATGGTAGTCAATTATGCAGTACTGTTTAATGTGCCAAAATCAAATTGCATCTCTCTAAATTGAAAACGTCGAGATTTTAGTGTTTTTGTAAAAATAGTGTGAGTGAGTACAAATCAGTCCCTCATAAATTCAGATTTTAAACTTATTTTTTGTTATTCTGTGATCATTTTCCAGATTTTTTTTTTTCTTGTGTGGAATAATAATGCTCATTATGCCAGTCAGACTCGAGTTAAGATTTGCGGCTTCATCATCTTTGACAAAGAATCCCTCAATTCCGTAATCTCTGTTTATCTGGTTCCACCCCACAGAGATCATCCATCAGTTCATTTTGGAACAGCAAAAAGGGAGTCGAGTACCACTGTGCATCAACCCTCTGTCAGCTGCTTTCAAGAGTTTTATCAGGTGGGCACTACAATGACCATCTTTATAGTTAAATAGAGCAATAGGGCAGCTTCTAATGTAAACCTGCTTGTTGCCATAGAAAGAATTTCAAATTACCGTATTTCCTGCACTATAAGGCGCTTCAGATTATAAGGTACGCCTTCAATGAATGGCCTATTTCAAAACTGTTTACATATATGAGGCGCACCGCATCGTAAGGCGCATAGAATAGAAGCTACAATAATGGCTGCGGTTGTGCTATGCATAGATGGAGCTATGTGAAAGGAATACAATACAGCTTTATTTATATAGAGCAAAGCCATGCAGAACTGGTCACAAACACGGACATGAAACATATACTGTACATTCAAATGGCATTGCAAGACAATGAAAGAAAGACAAAGGTTATGAAGACAATTGATTCAACAAAAAGGCTCACATCCACAAGGGGCTAAATATCCTTCGAAGTATTGCTTGTCTCCTTCTTCCTTCGTTTCTTCAGTATTTACCTATGTTTTTGGTATTATCTCAGCTTCATTATGACTGCGCAGAACTCACAAAGTAATTGTGTGTTTGAGTGTGTGTTGGCAAATGCACATGTCAATTAGTGTTGGGCAGAACGCTTAAGGTTACAATTGGTTCCTGCTAATAATCACCATTAGATGGCATAGGAACACTAACAGGGAAACAACTCAATGGGGAATGTAACGAGACTGTGTAACACTGTACGTAAGGCACATCAGATTGTAGGGCGCACTGTCGACTTTTGAGAAAATGGCATGCTTTTAGGTGCGCCTTTATAGTGCCGAAAATACGGTAAATGTTTCGGAAAATTTAGTTTATTATGCTTCGTAGCGATGTCCCTACCATGTTTATTTACCAGAGTCTGTGTCACTTTATTCGAGTATCTGCCAATGCCATTTGAGTCATAATCTGAGAACGCTGTATAAAAAGAGCGTATCCAAATTGTCACACTTGTTTTATTGGTACCACGCGTAATCCCCAAAAATGAATCATTATCTTCTATGAAGTTCACTCACTTCCTCACACACATTGCACTGCCATGTAATTGATGCGGTAGCTCCTCTCGACAACTATCAATGATAACCACCACCTTTCCCAACAATGAGGCGATGACACAAATTTGTCTTTGAATGGCCTCATGCCAACATGGCCTCAATTGCCCTTTGTCACTCAGACCAACTTGAGACTAACAAAACGTACTCACCGCTTTGTGAAATTTCTAATACAAAAAGTCAACGATGCGATTATGTACTCGAGCGCTGACTTGAACTCAGGCCAGCTGTCAGGAAAATGGAAATAAACCTCCCACATTGATGTTTGTCAATTTAAAAGCAGCTCAGCTGTGAAATGTGTGCTATTAAGCCTCCCTGGCCCACGGACATAGCCAGGATACAGTATGCTTTGAAGTAATACACTTGTGCATTACTAATATTAACTTCACCCACTTCTTGCTTGCCATCTCAGTTCCACAGTGGCTCAGCCCTCCGAAATGCCTCCTTCGCCACTGGTGTGGGAATAGCTGCTGTAGTGAGTGCGGTCATCTTTGCCAACTGTGAAGATGCTAAAACGGAATCATGAAAGCGTCTCGATGTCTTCTGTCACCTGGGTAGTGTTTCACTGGAAAGCAGGGCTCTTCGTTCTGCTGGTCATATGCTAAAATATGAAGGAAACAAAAAAAAATCCATTCACTACTGCTAATGCGGGTGTATTAGAAGGTCGCAAATTTAGGGGGAAAATTACTTTGTAGACCAAATCAGAATGTGGCAAATGTCATGTGTCATCCACTAAGATTTAACATCACGCTGCTCTGTAATGAAGTCCATTTGTTTTTAATGTACATATTTGAAAAACGGATTTGTATTTTAAAAAATGTGCTTTTCATAAGATGTGATTGTGACTTTCCCCCTTGTGACAAGGCTTGTACTACTATAGCTGTCTTTTGGTCTCCACTGTTAAGTGAACCAAATTGGCATGAAACCCAACCTGATATTCAGACAATCGACTGTAGCTGCATCATCAGATTTTTTGGGGGGAACTTTTCTTAACAACAAAATGTTCCTCAGTACATTAATGAATTTACTGATACTGTACTCCTCCACACTTTTTTTTCTACTTGTAGTAAGTTTAATTACCAAAGATGATGAGACATACACTCAAGTAGTCAAAATATTCCGACTGTGTGCAAAATGGGTGTGTTCTTTAATATCAGGCCAATTTTGAAGTCAGCATTATGACAAAGAAGAAATATTTTTTTGGGCTACATCCTCAACGGTTTCAGAGGTCATTTTGATTAAGGGAATATCAAATTTGCAATTTCCAGAGACAGGAATGGAATTAATTTGAACATGTATGTGAGGTTTTCCACTCAAAATGTATTCATGTTGTCATGCATGCAATTTGAGAGATATATGCAAACCAATTTTCTGGGAGAGGCACTTAAAATTTGAATTGGTCAACCGCAGTTACACCAGTACGAGTCGGATAACACCAGAAAAAAACAGCCGAAGTTCTTCAATGTGTTAAGTCTTTTTAATTTTTTTTTTTTTTTT
>NW_017842059.1:5198660-5225262 GCF_001891065.2 Hippocampus comes
AAAAAAAAATCCATTCACTACTGCTAATGCGGGTGTATTAGAAGGTCGCAAATTTAGGGGGAAAATTACTTTGTAGACCAAATCAGAATGTGGCAAATGTCATGTGTCATCCACTAAGATTTAACATCACGCTGCTCTGTAATGAAGTCCATTTGTTTTTAATGTACATATTTGAAAAACGGATTTGTATTTTAAAAAATGTGCTTTTCATAAGATGTGATTGTGACTTTCCCCCTTGTGACAAGGCTTGTACTACTATAGCTGTCTTTTGGTCTCCACTGTTAAGTGAACCAAATTGGCATGAAACCCAACCTGATATTCAGACAATCGACTGTAGCTGCATCATCAGATTTTTTGGGGGGAACTTTTCTTAACAACAAAATGTTCCTCAGTACATTAATGAATTTACTGATACTGTACTCCTCCACACTTTTTTTTCTACTTGTAGTAAGTTTAATTACCAAAGATGATGAGACATACACTCAAGTAGTCAAAATATTCCGACTGTGTGCAAAATGGGTGTGTTCTTTAATATCAGGCCAATTTTGAAGTCAGCATTATGACAAAGAAGAAATATTTTTTTGGGCTACATCCTCAACGGTTTCAGAGGTCATTTTGATTAAGGGAATATCAAATTTGCTTTCAGAGACAGGAATGGAATTAATTTGAACATGTATGTGAGGTTTTCCACTCAAAATGTATTCATGTTGTCATGCATGCAATTTGAGAGATATATGCAAACCAATTTTCTGGGAGAGGCACTTAAAATTTGAATTGGTCAACCGCAGTTACACCAGTACGAGTCGGATAACACCAGAAAAAAACAGCCGAAGTTCTTCAATGTGTTAAGTCTTTTTAATTTTTTTTTTTTTTTTTGGTAGGAGGAGCTTCACATGCTGCCGTGCGATATAAACACGCTTGCTCAGCTGAGGCCACACATGCCATGTCAAGAGTAAAAATTAGGCAATGACTTAAATACTTATGGGGGACAAAATGGATGATATATGCAAATATGTATTTATAGTAAAATTTTAAAGTCACATTTTCAATTTTACTGAGTAAAAATAAGTTGACCGCCATGTAATATTTATCGTATATGCACCTCCTCTAATTTAAACACGCTCATCTTGACCTCACTCATAAATAGCACATTTCTAGTTCAAAAAGAAATAAAAAAACTGTCGTCCCTCTATGAGCTTTTCCTGAACTCACTCTCTGTAAATCTCGATCAAAGATGTCAAAATTAGCCTGATTGAATCTGTGTGCCGCAACTCGCTGCTTATCGGGCTATTTCGTTGCCATCCGTGTGTCTTTAAATACGGTAGGATAATGAAAGCACTATGAAGTTCAGTTGTATCAAAAGAAGCAACGGCCAGTTAGAAGGGGACTGAAATGTTTATCGACTTTATTCTTCCCTGAAACACAAAGAAAAAAAAAAGTAATGTAGTGGGTTTTCTATTGATTAAAATGAATTGTAGACCCCTTGGGGTAAAAAAAAAGACATCCATCTTGCAGAACTACTTAGTGACTTATTTTGTATGCCGCAGACCCTTTCTGTGGACGACCCTATGACACTTTTACAACAGGATGTGAGTCTTTTCTGCAATTGCAATTCAATTTTCCCACCTCCCTTTCCTCGACGTCCGCACCGCACGAGGAAGTGATCTGATTGTTTTTAGCTGAGGTCAAGGTTGTGCGTGTAAAAGGGGAGGGCCCACATAAAGATCTCCGACGAAGTTTTGCGCTTAGAAATAAAGCAAGTGGAGAAAAAAGTGACGGCTTAGAGCAGGCAAGATCCAGCCTTCCTTTGGAAACTGCTCTATTTTGAAACATTTCTTCGAATGCTTTCTCTATCTGAGGACTGTAGGGATAAACGGGGGACTTGTCATCCAAAAGACACCGCACCAAGCTAGAAAGCAGTAAAACCAGCAATAGCATTCTCTCAAGGTTGGAATTTATATCACCATCTAACTACGGACTTTTAGCTCACCGAGAGCGTCAACGGGAACTAAGTAGCATATTCAACTTGTTGTTTGTAAATGGTCATAAAAGTCCCAGGTCTGCCCGGCTCCTCTTCATACTTGTACACTGTATCCAGAAGAAATAGCTTTGAAGTAAATTATTTAATATATTTTTAGAAGTTATTTTCTATCCTGTTCCTCTTGGGAAGGCATGCGTTCTCCTCACACCTCAAAAAGTATGCTTATGTATATATGTGAAATAGAGAAGCTAATACACACACACACACACACACACACACACACACACACACACACACAAAATGTACCACTGTATAGAAAATTGTATTAGCCTGCACATTTCTAAGGCTGTGAAGTTGATTTTATTTTTAAACCTTGCATACAACTGTACATATTTTCTTTCTTTTTACCCCGCAACGAGGAAATCTTAGAGGACAAACGGCGCTGTCCAGTGGAATACGCAGTAATATCGACCGTATGTTGTGTGTAGAGTAAATTTGTACATAAATAGAAAGGAGAAGCCTCGTCTTGTTAGCGATGTTCACTCTTTCACTTGCGGCAATGCCGCGTGAATATGTTGAGGATTCACCGTGTTGCTCTCTACCTCTTGAGCTCTCCGACTTGGTTTTGTTTACCTCCAAATGTTGACGGAGAGAAATAAAAATAAAAAATAAAAAAAACACTTGAATGTCCATTCAAGCTTTTATACGGAAATGATCAAGTCTCGGGACCCACCCGTCGCGCGCTCCCTTATGTTCAACTAAGCATTCAACTCCAAATTTGAGTCAACCAATGTTTTTTTTTTTTTTTTTTTTGAGGGGGATTTACCCATCAATAGCCAAGGGTTACCTGACTGTTAGCTAGTTTTAGCTCCATAATAATAATAGGACATTAGCTTTTGGCGAGGAAGAGTTACTTCTTTAACCCCAAATGGCTGTGTGTTCAAACCTCAGCGTCAAGGACGCAAATGGATACCGAAGGTTTAAAACCTATCACATTCTATGTGTATATGCGCTGAGCGAAGCACGCTCTTTTTTTTTTTTTTAAATGCCGCTTACGTTGATGCTGTCAGAGGTTTTGTTATGCTTACCCAAAATGAAAGGGGCCATTAGACTCGAGAATGCGATCAACTTTAGCTAGGAATTAGCTAACTATGTTAGCTCCGTTAAAAACAAAAAACAAACAACACCAAAAAAAATAGGGATTTATTCAGCATTTACGGTGCATTCAGAAATGATTTTTGTTGCAGCCTTGTGCTGGACTGATGGCTTAAAAAAAACTGCAAAAACAAGAAAATGTAATACACTGATACATTTGGTTACGAGTGCCCCAACGAGCTGTCTCCGGGCCAATTTTCTTGCCTTGAATTCCGCATGCACTTCAAACATTTGGGAATTTTTGGGAAGGATCAACACCAGGATGGACACATTTGTGAAGTGGAATGAACAAACAGCATCAAGTGCTCTCGTCAGATGAGTGCAAAATTGGGCCTTTTGGGCAAAATGCAAAACATTATCATAATTTTGCACACCCTACTTTTTGGTTTTTCATTTCGAAACAAAAATTTAAACGATGGAATGAATTTTGTTCCACTTCACGATAATAATAATTAATTTCTGTGGATCATCTTTGAGGTGTTCCACTCGATGAATCTAAATTGCTTTCCGTAGGATTTGAAAGGGTGAATTTTTAGCAAAAGGCTGCAACATAAATATTCATACAAGCAGGTCTGAATGCACATTAAATGATGTTCCGATTAGTGTATGACTGTCAGATCCTTTTTAAGCGAGGCTAGGCAAGGCTAAATGGCTGCTTGTACCGTGATTTCCGGACTACAAAGCTAACCTGATTAAAAGCTGTGACAACTCAGTTTAGCCATCAAAATGCATTTGTAGACATTGTTTGCTTCATATTATTAGCCATGGGTCTCCATTTGCAAACAGGTCACACAGATGGATTTAAAAAAAAAACAAAAAACATTATTTACCTTGAACACAGGTAGATGTTGTTACACGAGGCCAATTCCCCAGTGCGGATCACCACACAGCAATGCAGCTTTTGGAAAACAGTTGGTTACATCTTTTTTGGAGGGGGGGGAACCTAGGGGCTGTATTTATGGCACTCGTTCCCTACGCTCATTCAGCTTAACTCAAGATGCTTGTTTTCGCTCAGCTCTATGCTATATACTCTATGTTCAGTCCTAAACTACTGCGTACGTACCGCTAAATACACACAGCACTGCCGTATTAGTCTTGCACACGCAACGTGCGCACTCCAACAGCATTTGTCAGATGAATATTGAGTATGAGGGCAGGCTCAAGGCTGTTTGATTTGCCCGCCATGGTGTGTTTGGTAATTTAATTGGTGATTAAATTACCAAATTCAACAGTCTCATCACAGATGTGATGAGACTGTTGATATATCTATTGACCTCTTGAAGCTTGTCAGTGAAAATTCATCAATAAAACCACGGCACATCAAAACCCAGCAGGGTTCAAAAAAGTGGGGAGGAGGGGGGGAGTCGTGGATTATCTTCGGAAAATATGGTATATTTACTGAAGTGGTATATCGGCATCCAGCTTTGTCTTTAATGAACATCTTTTACCGAAAGACGACGACACAATTGAAAATAGATACAATTAGCTAAGTGTTTTTTTGTTATATAAATAATGTAATGTGAAGATATCCATGAACAGATGTGTGGAACTTGTTCAGACGTCACATCTACCCTGTCACACTAACGGTACCGTTGACAGATCATTGCCTTCCATAAATTCCCCAATGGACAACAAAATGCAAGTGTTAATTGGAAACCGAAGTGAAATTTCTCAGGAATGAACACGACCACCCGCGGTCCAAGTTGTTACTCTCCCTTGCCATCGCTTCCATGACCCATCTTGTCAATACTGTAATGCCTTTTGCTTTATTTTGCATTGGAATGAAATACTTGAATCCGATTATACTCATTTGAAATATTTGATGAGTCCTAACTGACATACCTTATTGTGAAACTAACCACAAATTTTGCAACCACTGGATTTGTTTAATTTGCTATTTGAAAAATATTTGTATGATGTTTGATGTTTTAATCAGATGCACTGTATCCTGAATAAATCTGCGGTATACATGCACGCACACGCACACACACACACACACACACACACACACACACACACACACACACACACACACACACACACACACACACACACACACAGTACATCCATACAAAAATACATCTGTCTATTCAATGATTCCCTCCTGAACTTAAATCAAAGTTAATGTTGAGGTATCCACTTAATGATTGTCAGTTTGGAGATGTGAAATCGACCCCAAATTCATGCGGGAAATGTTAACAAAATTAAATGTGACATTTAAAGAAATGCGTATCATTTGTCTGACTGTTATTTGTCTCTTATGACCAGACTGCTTTGTTTTTATCTGAAGTCTTCAATTCAAACAACTTGAAATGAGTTTGTTTCTAGCTTGACTGAATATTTCGATGGAGACAATTGACATTTTAGAGGATAACAAAAATCTTTATTACACAGATTGATTCACTTTTGAGCCAAAATCTCCTTGAACATTCAAGTCCTGCTTCGGATGGATTGCTTCCTTCATTTCCCTTGAGCTGTCACAAGAGGGCATCACCAAACATTTGCGGCTGCACAAAACAATAAAAGTACATTGGTTAGTTTTCAGTAGTTAGTTTTAGTAAGTTTTAACTAGTGATGCACATAATGAAAAAAATCAACCCCTACGATAACCGATAATATCCTGCACTGTACGGCCTGAAAAAGTCATCAGATTCGATAACCAATAATGTGTGTGTGTGTGTGTGTGTGTGTGTGTGTGTGCGTGTGTGTGTGTGTGTTAGACTGCGTATGCAGTCAGGTCGGCCAATCAGATGGCTATTTTGATTATGTGAAAAACTTTATTTCAAGTTTCTTTTGAAGGAGGACATTCATTTTCAGGAATAAAAAACATTGTTCGACTTGGTCCAGTGAATCCAAATATTGGCCAAGTCTGAGACAAAAAAAAAAAACATTTCGAGTCCGGACTCGAATCTCGAGTCTGGAATCACGTACTACATAGCCTGGCAGCAGGATTCGATGTGCTGTTGGAGAAAATGTTTGACATAGAGCTGATTTTTCTCATGTTGCCCTCTGTTGATATACAGAAATGTAGAAGGTAAACATCTAAAAAAAAAAACAAAAAAAAAATTTTTAAATGATACATGAAATGGACCATGCATGCGCAGTTAGCGTTTGTTCTAGGGCCCAACCAATATGGATTTTTTTTTTTCAGGCAGAGGCCAATGCCGGTTTTTCCTGAAAAAAATGACAACAGATTAATCGGCTGATGAAAAAAAAAATAAAATAAAATCCAACAACAATGTATAAAACAATACCCCACATGCAATGGGTGCCAATTATATGTGGATTTTCAACTGTCAACTAAATTTGTTATTTAAAAAAAAAAAAGTGATTTATGTTACACTGATTTACATTCTATCGACCATATTGGCACCATTAAGTATGGAGTATGAAACATTTTGTTGGCTGAAGAAATAGGGTGACTTTACTGCAGTAGAGGGGCCAAGGGATGAGGTCATGTACCGTAGAATCTTTGTCGAGAAACTGCTTTCCTACTTCAGCGACCGCCAAGTTGCCGGTCAGCTCCCTGACTGAGTCCCTTTGCGCTCAATTGCTCCATTTGAACTGGCGACCAGCTCTAGGAAGAGTTCTGGTGGTTCCAAACTTCCATTTACTTGCAAAAATCCGCAGCAGGTCAAATATTTTGCCTTCGGACCTCCGTCTGCCTTTCAAAGCAAATTAATGAATGCTGTTTTCGTGGGACTCGTGCTGTTCTGGTACTTCACTTGATCATTACACAGGAAGTAGAAATGAATGTCCATTAACAATTTTTTTTTCTCCATACATCTTTGTACTGTCAACATAGACCAGGGGTCAGCAACCCAAAACGTTGAAAGAGCCATATAGGACATAAAAAAACAAAAAACAAATATGTCTGGAGCCGCAAAAAAATAAAAGCCTTCTATAAAACTTACAATGAAGGAAACACATGCTCTATGTATGTAGGTAGACTGGACTGTCTCAGAATTGTTTATGTTATTCATTCCTTTGTTGTGTGTTCACAAACGCCCCTATAGAATTTATTTTGTGATTTCCTCGCTTAATTTTTTTTTTGTTTTGGTGCATTATTTTAGCTTTTTTTAGTGTCTGTGAAGTGATCATTAATTTCCGTTTTTCGGAGGCTGCCTTTGAACGCCTCTCGAGTCGAACGAGAAGAGAGAAGGCACGGAGTCGGACGCAGACGTGTCTGTGTTTGTCGAGACTGTTAAAAGCACAAAATAAAGTGTACGTTTTAAAAAACCAACATCACAGCTCTCCTTTTTCGGAGCTGCAACATGTGTCTATATCTATTTGAGCTATATTAGCCTACTATCAAAATCTTTTTCCATTTTCAAATATTTTTTATGAAGCTCCAGGGAGCCACTAGATGTCACTAAAGAGCCGCATGCGGCTCTGGAGCCGCGTGTTGCCGACCCCCGACATAGACGTAGAGATGATGTAATACCTGTACTGTTTGAATTCCGGCCTGACCTAGGACACAGTCATCCTGGTGTATGAATTCGCCATGAAAGAACAGAGGTGAAATGCCGAGCTGCAGGAAAAACAAAACAACAGAGAGGACATTTCTAATACACGTTTTTTTTGGGGGGGGGCGATGTGGGGGAGCACCCTGTATTGGAACCTACCTGTCTGAAGAGGCTTCTCCCTTGTATCGATATAGTGGTAAAGGTGACGCTCTCCCCACTTTTTCGAACCCTTTTGACAACATCATCATGCTCCAAGAACTCCACTAGTTCTCCATTGACTGCAAGCAGTAGATCTCCATCTTCCATTCCCGCCTCTTCTGCCGGACTCCCCTTGTCCACCTCTCGAAGCACGTGAACTGAGCCAGAGACCATTTATTTTTTACAGGTTGATTGAACATCCATTTTTTTAAAGAATCTTAGTTAAGATGGCATTGAAAAATCACAGCTGTTCCACAGCTATTCAGCAAGCCCACGACCAGATGGAATCCTTCAAGAACAATAGACCATGTTTAACTATATATTGATCAGAAGTATATTTAATGTACTTAATGTGGTGTGAAGAAGTGTTTGCCCCTTTCCTGATTTCTTATTTGTCACACTTAAATGTTTGCCATCATCAAACAAATGTGTATATTTTTCAAAGACCACACAAGTAAAAACAAAATGTAGTTTTGACATCAAGTTTTTATGAGGGGAGAAAAAAAAAATCCAAACCTACATGGCCCTGTGGGGGGATAGTGATTGCCCCCTAAATCTAATAGCTGGTCTAACATTGGCAATGAATCTTTCACATCTCTGTGGAGATAGTTTGGCCCACTCTCCCTTGCATAATTGTTTTATTTCAGCAACACCAGAGGGTTTTTGAAGCACGAATTTTAAAGGTTGTGCCACAGCATTTCAATCAGATACAAGTGTGGACTTTGACTAGGCTATTACAAAACCATTTTTAAGCTATTAAGAAGTTGACTTAATGTGTTTTCGATCACTGTCGTGATGCAGAATCTAAATGTGCTTCAGCTTGAGGTCACAAACTGATTGCCAAGCATTTTCTGGTCAAGAGTAGAATTTTTGGTTCCATCAATCACAGCAAGTCGTCCAGGTCCTGAAGAAACAATCAGCCCCAGACCATCACATTCCCCCTACCATGTTTTACTGTATGGTATTTTTTTTCTGTAAACGCCAGTCACATTTACGGCAGATGTAACATTTGTGACTGGCCGTAACCCTTAACAGACTGATAGAGTTACTTTATTTCTCATTTGTTCTTGAATGACTTTGACTCATGTCATTTTGTTGCAGTATTTTTAGATCTTTTGTCCCACTTCATTCTACTTAGGTGATATCTTGACTGAGCGGATATGGAGGTAATCAGGCTTGGGTGTGGTTAGTGAAAATTAACTGGAAGATGTACTAATAGCTAGAGTAAATTTGAAAATGTTTGTTTGAGGATCTTTTCATAGATTTCCTCAATTGACTCAGATTCTGTCCATCATGACTGTCTTACCTGTTTGTCGTTTATCTGGAATCTTCTCTTGCCTCAGCAGGAAACCATATCCCTCAGGTCCTTTAACGAGATGCATTGTCTTTGCCGAGTGTGGGAGATTACAGTGGCCTGCCAGCACAGGCAAGATGGGCATCTTCCTCCTGATATAGCAAGACTCGCTTTCACCATCAATGACCAACACGGTCACAGAGTCTGCACTCTTCTTCAGCTGAGAACCAAACACACTGCAGGACTCACTCACAGTCTTAATCGAGCAAAATACACTAATGCAACTACGAATATGACAAAATAGTTTCTTACTGATTTGTTGATAGAGTCGTGTGTGAGATGGCATGTCATGATGCCATTCATCCAGACCAATCTGTCCCCACTGGTGACTCCAGCTTTCTCTGCTGGACCATCAGTTTCTACGCTCAGTATGCAGCGTCCTTTTAGGCCTGCAAAGACACATTAAACATGGGCTTAATTTATACTGCAGCTCCCCCTCCCCCCCTCAAGGTTATTCCAAAGTACGCTTATGTAATTTACACCATATTGAATTGTATGTTCACTTTTTTATGCACCAATAATGAAAACCTGATAACATAAGCTGTCCACTGTAGTAACCACTGTCCCTGAAAGGGTTAATGCTGTAGTTTACATTTGTTTACGTCAACATTGATTGTATTTCGTGTTATATCCTATTTGCCTGTTCCAATATCAGATATGAATTACCCACATTTGCAGCAGGCCAGATACTGAAAATATCCAATTCTATGTGTTTTTTTTTAAAACTCTGATGCCATGACATTTCAAGAAAAGTAGGCATTTGAACAGTGTTGTGCATCATAATTGTTCCATTTTGTGTTGGTACCTTCCGCTGAGATCAGGGTCATGCCAAGGCCACAGCCCTGATGCCGGGTTATGTGACACAGTCTGGGCCGAGAACAAGGGCCTCCCTTGGCAGCTGTAGCCAGCATCTTTAGGTCCACACCTGAACAAACTGCCTGCATTGGACCAACAGAGACGCAATCCGTACAAGTTGTGTTTGTGAAGAGAAAGTAAAACATACAAGGTCACTAAAGGTTTTAGTTCACCGCACACAAAGTGAAATATTTCAAGCCTTTGTTTCACTTTTGGTGATTATGGCAGAAAGACACAAAAAGAACTCTCCTGTTTCACAAAATTAGAATGGCAAATGATCTTAAACATAAAAATCTTGACCTTCTGAAAAGTGTATGAAAGTAATATGCACTAAGTACTATGTTGGGCCATGTTTTGCATCAATGACAGCATCAAGGTGGCATGGCATGGTACAAGTCAGAAGTTCTTGTAGCGGCTACAAGCATCTTGGGCTACAAAATAGCCCAAGATTCATTTTATGGCTGGTGCTATTTGTACTACGGAGCAAGTTATAATCCGGAAAATACGGTATATCATTTTACGAATATGTGCACCCCTTTCTCAGTGTGTTTGAGCTTTAAAGTTCTCGTTACAGCCCCGAAGTGCACTGTGTGATTTGTTCCCATAAACCCTGGTATTGGGTATGGGGAACGTGTCATTTGAATTTTATACACGGTTGATGCACTGAGGTCAATCTGGATCATTCAAACCTTTACTACTCCTATAGCTTCCAGTTACCCTGCCCGTCTCTCCAGTCGCCAGTTCTAGATGGCAAGCCTGTTTTGGTATTGAACTTTATTTGATCACGTGTATAGTCAGATCTTTTAGTGTACCTTATTGTGTGTATTTGTTGAATTGTATTGCTTTTTACTAATGTTACGAGACCTGCTCATTGTGTGTATTTGTTGAATTGTATTGCTTTTTACTAATGTTACGAGACCTGCTCATGGGGAGGAGTGTTAGATATGGTGCACTATTTCTCACCGTTTGTGTGCTTTGGACTTACGGTGGTGTGACTGCCTCCTACTAGCCATTGCCCGTTGTCCTAAACTGCAACCTGTTAAACTTCATGTGGTAAATCCTCGTCACCAGACTCCTCCTGCGATAGCTTTTACTGTTGTACTGATTTCATAAAATAGTAGTTGTAAAAGATTTGTACAGTCTCTGTCGTGCTGGACAGCTTACGTTGGGATATTGGACTTTTCCTAGATATATGTAATTTGCTATAGGTTTTACTCATCCTTTCATTTGAGCGTAGTCTTGTCTTCTCGAACATGGGAAACTCCTCTTAGCTCACATATCCATCCATCCACCCATTTTCTGATTCGCTTTATCCCCAGAAGGGTGCTGGAGTCTATCCCAGCTGTCTTCCGGCAGTAGGCGGGGGACACCCTGAACCGCTTGCCAGCCAATCGCAGGTCACACAGAGACAAACAACCATCCGCACTCACACTGGGGACAATTTCGAGTGTTCAATCAGCCTGCTATGCATGTTTTTGGAATGTGGGAGGAAACCGGAGTACCCGGAGAAAATCCACACAGGCACGGGGAGAACATGCAAACTCCACACAGGAAGGCCAAAGTTGGAATTGAACCCGGTACCTCCGCCCTGTGAGGTCGACGCGCTAACTAGTCGACCACCGAGTCACATATGCAAACTATACAGTACAGTATATCTATTTTTAATCCTCAATGAAACTTTCCAGTGGAGTTGTGTAATACTTAGTCCGAGCCAGGTCATATCAACTTGTAGGGTAGCTGTTCTTCTGGTACCTGCTCATAGTCATCTTTCTTCAACACCAGGAGAAACAAATGTAAGCCAGAGGACTGGATCTTCCTTGCCACCTGTCAGATAATTGCAGTGTGACACTTTAGCCAGCAGATGTTACGCAGACAAATCAGCAGGATGGAATTCATTTTGCATCATGGCAGCTGTTTTCTCAGGTTTTGGCCCCAAAATGTCTTTTGAGGTTGTTCAGAATTTAGCAAACTCTTTATTGATTTGCTTTGATATCACAAGGCTCTAATGATTAATATAAGGAGGATAGCGGCTTCTGTTTTGACCAGCCTTCTACAGGATGGATGGCTGACATGACATTTTGCGCTTGGGAAAAAAAAAAAATAGAAATCCGCACTCTAACCTTAATGAAGTTCATGTTGACCACATAGTCATCATTGACCTCCAACACTCTGTCGCCTGCTTTAAGTCCACTGTGCTCAGCTGGGCTCCATGGGTCAACATCTGTGATCTCTAAGCCTTGCTTTTCTGTGACCCTCTGCAAGTAGAAGCCAAAATTCTGCCCCTCCACACGCCTCAAGTGGTACAGTTTGGGCAGAGGATTTTGTTCTGATTCTGGACACAAATTTCTCAAAACAAGTTCAGTATGACAGGGCGCACGATGATGCACCATTGCATGACCTTTTCATGGAAACCTTACCAAAATCATCAGTGATGACCAGAGCTGGATTATCGATCCCTTCCTTTGGGTTGAAGGTAAAACTGTCAGCACAAATATGAAAAAGTCATGGATGTTTTAAAAATAGTAGGACAGAAATTCACTGGACCTGAAACATGCATTTCCATCAAGGACAGTGCGTTTACGAACTCAACTAATTTGAACCAGACAAAATCTAGGTATGGAAGACATAACTGTGATATACTCAACATTAAAAAAAAAAAAATAGACTGTTCACATGTCAGCGTCTGTCTGTTTGTCTCTCTCTCCCCCCTGTCCGTACCGTACATACATAAACACTTAAACATGCAAATATTTATAGCAGAATGGGCCATATTCCGCGCCTCCAGACCCTTTGGGGGGCACATGAAATTAATGGGGTGCCGAATTATTGTTACCCGATCAACTGAATACGTGCGTGCCTTTGTGGCTCGAACGCAACAGTGAGTGCAAATACAAACACATTTTGAACCTACTGATGTACATTAGATTCGCATTAATTTAAAAAACGCTATTGTTTCTTTACATTTTTAATTCCTGGGCGATAAACAACCCAGCACTAGGATTTCTTCACCTAAAAATAATAAACTATGATTGTTGGGGATTTCTGCTACTTATTCACTGATTCGGGTAAATGAGCTGTCTTCACACTCGCGTGTGTACGTGCAATGTGAGTACACTTTATATGTGAAGACACTCTTACTTAACAAGCACATTAAACAAATTGTGGTTAAACTGGCAACATTTAAGCAATACTTGTGGGATGTGCTCTTATTGTGACAGTTAATTTGTGCCATTTCTGGTGCCTGACTGCAACCTGACCACTTAGTTCGACACGACGCGGTATCGTGGGAACATGAAAAATGTCGCACAAAACATTTTGATGGAACAGATCTTGTCGATTCTAACAACATGCTTACAGACACGTGAATAGGAATGACACAACTTTTTTTTTTTTGTCATCAACGCACACTTCTAAAGGAACTCACAGCACCGTGTCCACACTACATCCAGACTCCGTAGTGTGCCGCACTGTCATGTCAATTTGGGTTTCATACAAGAACCTTATACAAAGTATGCAAATTAGTAACCACATCAAATATTAACATTGTGGGCTTTTCCCCACACACCACGTGTGTATACTATTTTACAATACCACGTTTCGTGTTTCTAGCAACACTGCCACCTACTGTACAGTCAGAGAACATAACAAAGTACCTATGGACACCCAATTTCACGAAAAATCAATCCAGCCGGTTAAAAAAGCTGTCTGTGTTGTGTGTCTCTTGGTGTCTGCCCACTGCTAATGCCATTTGAAATACGGATTTCTAAAAGTAAAGTTTTTATTACTATTATTTTATTTCATCATAGTAGCTATTGTTGTTTTGTGAAATACTCATGTTGAGTTGCTTGTCGCGAAGACATTAAGCCTTTAAGGGACAGTGGTTACTGTAGTGGACATCTTATCATGTTATCAGGTTGCAGGGTGCATGAAAGTGTTAAAAAGAAAAAGAAACAGTGATGTCATTTTTGTTTGCTTGAAGGCCAGTCTTATCTTCAACAGTCAATCACGGCATCACTGAAAATAAGGTTCAACGGGCAGGCGTATATGCGATGAATACGTCAGTGTTTGCATGCGAGAGTCCCGCACATTTTTCAAAGTGTGGCCGTGTGTAATGTGGCAAGACATGTCATGTGTTTTGGTTTTTTTTTGATCGACGCATTTCTCTCGTGAAGTGACATCAGCTTTGTCGTGAGCGCCTCTTTGAAGAGGAAAACACCTCAAAATCCCTAAATCTTGGACGATCATTCTAATATTTTCAGAAGTTGATGTGAGCATTAAGTAAAAATGTCATTATAAATTTTGGTGACCATTCGTCGTAGTTTTGGCACATTAGTCGACGTGTAGATTCCTACATTACGGGTTTAGACTGTCATGTTACATCACTGGACGTCAAGTGAGAAAGAACATATTACATTAGCGTCGGCAAATAAAGAGCCATTTGAACTGTGTTAATACAAGATTCCATGGGAGCCATAAAGTCTTTGGAACTCTAAAATGATTATATTCCTTTCCTTTTTCTTTCAATGTTGTAGCAGACGATTGTTGAACCGGGTCGAAGCGATAGGTCAGCCGATCCGCCATAGTGTATGTGGCTTTAATATTAGATGTAAAACTGAGCTAGGAGAATTGTCATACAATCAAAAGCAATAATTCCGTATTAATCCAGTGTGTTTTTGCTTGATGATGCATCTCCAAGGAGGAAGCATATTCATAATTTTCTTCGCTTTGCCATATCCATTATGGTTGCAGCATCGACGTACACAGGAAGGCTCCTTTGTGCAGGGGTGTCAAACTCATTTTTGTCACGGGCCACATTGTAGTAAGTTTCCAAGGGCCATTATGACTGTGAAACCGTATCAGTGTTTAATCACCTCCTTGAATTATTACATATAGAGGACACAATTAATAGATAAATAATTTTGAAATCAAAAGTCAAGGAGACTAGTCCATTCCACTGTTGTTCAAGTTTCTGTAATAATGTAAAACAAGAAAATGCTTGCAGTAGCTCGACACGATGATTTATTGCATATGACAATTTGAAATTTGGTATAGATTTTAGCTTGCGTCATGGAAGTTGACCTGGTTGAATTGCTTTCGCGGGCCACATAAAATTATGTGGCGGGCCAGATCTGGCCCCCGGGTCTTGCGTTTGACACCTGTGGTACATGTAATGTAACAGTTGTCTATGATAATACTTGCTTGCGGTTGTACCAAAAGGCGCCATTCAAGATCGCCAGTGTATGAAGCAAAGCAAGTGCTGTCTCATCTGTAGGGTAGTAATTGCCCCCCCCCACCCCATGCCTCTTTCCCACGGCATCATGCACGGATGCTTTTTTTTTCGGAGGGGGAAGGTGTGGACTGGGACAGAAGCGCTGTAAAAGTACGATTATATGAATAAGGACGAAGGGACGATGACAGAAGGGTACCCGGGTCACGGACAGAGCACAGACCGGCAAAATAGGATAAAGTGCCCATCTCTGTTCTTTATTATTATTAATTATGAAGCCTCGCCAATCAGAGATGTAGCTAAGACGGCGATATATGTATTGACCAATGAAAAGCGCACTTTCGGCAACCGCATAGCACAATCGCAAAAGAATTTTTAAAAACTACAAAAGCTATAGATAGTGGACTGGTAGACGGACGAAATGTTATCAAGCGCCGAAGAATATTGTGAGAAACGATGGTACTGTATATGTGTATTTCCCCTGCAAAGAAATCCACTGTAGTCTGTAGTGACATGCAATAAGACATGGGCTAAAACGTTTTACCACCAATTAAAGAAGTATTTGCAAGTACTGTAGTGCTGCCAGTACAGGATGTTTTTTTTTTTTTTTTTTTAATTTTTTTTGATACCTGATCTTAAGCACAGAGCAGAGAATATGGGCAAGACTGAGATGGTTTAGTCATGTGCGGAGGAGGGACAGCGGCTCTTTTGACAGAAGGATGCTGGAAATTCAGCTGCTAGATAAGAGGCACATCAAAGAGATTTTTGCATGTTGTGAGGGAAGACTTTCGATTAATATAGCTGGAGTGAGTGCAGAAGATGCAGAGGCCAGGGAGGAATGGAAGAGGATGATGACCCTCTGTGATGACCCCTAAACAGGATTAAGCCCAAAAGAAAGCTCTGGCTCTCAGTGAAGGCGGACGCGTTTTGCTCTGCTACCCCCTCCTCTTTACTCCTCTGCTTTGCTGACTTTGTCTAATGTGCTGTCTTCTGTCTTGATATAGCCTCCGTATTTTTTTCTTCCGAAAAGACAAACCATGGAATTAGTCAGCTAGACTCTCAGAACTATGGATACATTTTTTTCGACGAAAAGAGCAGGCGGTGGGGAGCCTTCTTGCCCCTCTGGGAAATTTGTTGCTGGATACACTTTAGATCCTTGGCAGAAGTGGAGAATGGTCCCTGACAATATTGTCCATAGAAGATTTGGAAGACATCTCCATTATTGGCCTTTTGATAACAGGTATCCTGCTGTTTGGTATTAGCAGTTTTCTGGGGTACCCGGGTCACGGACAGAGCACAGACCGGCAAAATAGGATAAAGTGCCCATCTCTGTTCTTTATTATTATTAATTATGAAGCCTCGCCAATCAGAGATGTAGCTAAGACGGCGATATATGTATTGACCAATGAAAAGCGCACTTTCGGCAACCGCATAGCACAATCGCAAAAGAATTTTTAAAAACTACAAAAGCTATAGATAGTGGACTGGTAGACGGACGAAATGTTATCAAGCGCCGAAGAATATTGTGAGAAACGATGGTACTGTATATGTGTATTTCCCCTGCAAAGAAATCCACTGTAGTCTGTAGTGACATGCAATAAGACATGGGCTAAAACGTTTTACCACCAATTAAAGAAGTATTTGCAAGTACTGTAGTGCTGCCAGTACAGGATGTTTTTTTTTTTTTTTTTTTAATATTTTTTGATACCTGATCTTAAGCACAGAGCAGAGAATATGGGCAAGACTGAGATGGTTTAGTCATGTGCGGAGGAGGGACAGCGGCTCTTTTGACAGAAGGATGCTGGAAATTCAGCTGCTAGATAAGAGGCACATCAAAGAGATTTTTGCATGTTGTGAGGGAAGACTTTCGATTAATATAGCTGGAGTGAGTGCAGAAGATGCAGAGGCCAGGGAGGAATGGAAGAGGATGATGACCCTCTGTGATGACCCCTAAACAGGATTAAGCCCAAAAGAAAGCTCTGGCTCTCAGTGAAGGCGGACGCGTTTTGCTCTGCTACCCCCTCCTCTTTACTCCTCTGCTTTGCTGACTTTGTCTAATGTGCTGTCTTCTGTCTTGATATAGCCTCCGTATTTTTTTCTTCCGAAAAGACAAACCATGGAATTAGTCAGCTAGACTCTCAGAACTATGGATACATTTTTTTCGACGAAAAGAGCAGGCGGTGGGGAGCCTTCTTGCCCCTCTGGGAAATTTGTTGCTGGATACACTTTAGATCCTTGGCAGAAGTGGAGAATGGTCCCTGACAATATTGTCCATAGAAGATTTGGAAGACATCTCCATTATTGGCCTTTTGATAACAGGTATCCTGCTGTTTGGTATTAGCAGTTTTCTGATCTCCCGCAAAATTCAGCTGGCAGGAGCAGCTTCATTGGAAGGGAATAAATGGACGGCCTACATGGAGGGTGCGCGCCGGGTGATCAAAACTCAAGACTCATGCGTTGACCGAACTGGACCGCAAAGTGGATGTGTTGGAGTCGCTTCGCAAAATGGAAAAACCGGGAGTAGTTGTACCGACCTGGAAAATTGATTGACTGAAGAATTTGGCAGATAGACGCCACACAGAGTCACATGCGAAAAGACATTCAACGCTATCTGAAATTGTAGACGGCCTGTTCCCAAAACAATTGTTATTTGGACTTTCCCGTGGATGGAAAAACACACGGACGCGAGTATTCCAATTTCCCTTTCCCTACACTACTCTCCGAGCCTGTGACTGATAAGGTCTCGGCCTTGCAGCTACAGGTGCAATGTTAACGTCGGATTCCTATTCACCCCGCCTCTCCCACAGGGCAGAGCTAGAGAGACTTTAGCAGCCTTCCCAAGTTGTGCCCCGCCCCCCCCCCCCCCCCCCCACACTGTTCATTACGTTAAGTTTCAAGAATTGTTGTCCTAACTTTTTAAATGTACGCTACATGTGCTGAGTTTTTTTTCTCTGGCTCAAACCATCTTCCCATTTAAGGAGAATGATTGGAGTCTATCGGGGTTTTTTTTCCCTTCCCCTTTCCAACTGTTTTCTTTTCACATCTAAGATCTCAGGGCGCTTAACAGTGACCAGCCAGGCTTCTCGTGCTGTCTCCCCCATGTTGGTTATTGCTGTCTTGTTTATGTTCCTCTGGACGGGTTGTAACTGGGAAGTAAATTCCTTGTGTTTTTGTTGTTGTTTTTTTTTGGGGGGGGGGGTTTGCATTCTGTACTTGACCAATAAATCCGATTCTGATCTGATTCTGATCAAATAAAAGACTGTGCCACTCTGAAGCAGGGTCAGAAAAGTAATCATTATAATCATTATAATAACTGATCTCGTCCTAACCCTAACCGCTCTTGGGCACAACCTTACCGTGCATTCCCCTCGCTTTGACCTCTCGACTTTAAACTGAATTCTGCCACTAAGAAAGAAACGCGAAGGATTTACTCACCGTGGAAGCTCAGTCACATCCTGGCAGCCTAAGGAGTACACAGAACCATAGTAAAAAGTATCATGTGGACCAGCTCAAAATGTATTTTGAAACAATTTTAAATGGTGTGCATTAAAACCAGAGGCAACTGTACACTCTTGCCCACAGCTTCAGTCAGTTTAATTGAAACCAATTTACCACCAGGCTTAATTCCTTCCTCACGCTGTAAATAGGTTGTTATTGTTTCATAAAATCTTTTATGTTAAAGTTCTGATCCTGTAGTCACCATAAGCAGAGTCCATCGACATTGAACACAATCGACCCATATTTTAAAGTGCAAATAAACTAGCTCCATAGAGCAAATTGGCAAAACAAGTAGAGATGAAGTGGTTTTACGATACGCCACATATCATCTGATTAAGAAGTACAATCATAGAAAAATAATTCATAATCCCTAAGAAAACAACAAAAAAAACCTACTCTTCCTGTAAAGGGATACTGATTTATTTCGGTTTAGATTCATTTAAACAGAGCATTTTCCTGACCCTGCTCTATTTGTAAAGTGCCTTGAGATTATTTTGTTGCAATTTGCTGCTGTACTGTATAAATCAAATTGAGCTGATCACTCTGGAACACAATTACTTAGTCGACTTCTGTTCAGTTTTTGCTCATATGTACGATGGTAACTTTTCACACACAGCAAACCCCTTAAACTATTTCTTAACTCTTTCCTCCAATGATCAAAAAAACAGATCTTGCCGTGTTGCGAAGACACGATCGACAGCACAAACTAAACATACTACAGCCATGCTTGTCACAGACTTCTTTTTCACGCAAAGCAGCTTTCAGGTGAAATAGTGGTAAGTGCTTTGTTCAGGAAAAAAAAAACAGTGAAAGAGGAAGGGGAGCTTACCTGATCTCGGCCTCATGGTGTTCCCACCTCTCTATCGCCTCAGACTAAAGAGCAGTTGAGAGACCAGCTTTGGAGTTAAGGGATAATAAAAAAAAAACGTTATCAGCAAGCCACTTGGAGGCTCCTTTCCAAACAACCATGTTTAAATATTTACTCACTGGGTGGTTTAAACAACTCAGAGCGATGTATGCTCAGAGTTAGTGTGAAACAGGCAACACGACGACGTCTCATTTTTGATCTCCTAACGAGAGTAAACATAATCAGAAATTCTGAAAACAGTTCTCGCAAGACTCATGGGGTCAAAATAATAAAGATATTTAAATAAAATTAACCTAATCTGCCCCAAATCTACAGCTACCCAGAAAATGGATTGGAAAACCAACCCAGTATTTTTGGATGTATGACAGTGATACCAAAAACATCTATTGTGGTGCAGTGAAAACAGAAAAGTAGAATTGAAACCATTTGGAGTGTGCACATACGCATACAACACAAATGCTTTTTGCATGCTGAGGGCGGAGTACATGAAAAGAAATGAATTTAGCATCACACATGACAAAATATGACTTTCTCCAGTGTTCATTAAGGAAGGCGACAAAGGGATGGTCGGTTCCAGTGCGGAAGAATTAGACGTGAACCCACACAGCCCTGACTTCAACCCTGTGGCAACTCCGCATTAAAGGGGAAGTCAACCCAAAATGGCTGTCCCTTGAGATGGACAAAAACAGGGAGATTTTTCTGCTTCACTCATATTCCACATGCGCAATATTAATCCGAATACCACGTTAAGTTTAGTGGGGCTGCATTGAACATTTTCTTGGAAAGTAAATTTGGGGGTTGACTGAAAGCTTCCGCATTCTGCCATGTGGTTATGATTTATCTATTTTGCATTCAATACTGATTCAATTGAGAAAGCGATGGCAAGCAAAAGAAAAAAAAAAGTCTTTATTGAAGATGAACAGTTCGACAGATTCAAATATATGCGTGAGAGTCTTACAAAATCAAAGGCAAAATTCTTCATGGCATAAGATTTCTCGTAAATGGTGGAAATTGAAATTCTACAGACAATTATTGTTTGTTTTTCCGAAGAGAGCAGAGGTCAGTCACACTTCACAACATTGTTATTAGACGACATATCATATCATAAAAAAATTAAATGCAAATAAATAAGATGGCATTGCACCATTGTTAAGCAATCTTTTTCAAGTACAAATATATGTGTCAGAAATACGTTGGCAGTACATAAACACAAAAAATATAGTCTCTCTCTCTCTCTCTCTCTCTCTCTCTCTTGTTGGCAGTACATAAACACAAAAAAATGTAGTCTCTCTCTCTCTCTCTCTCTCTCATATACGCATTCATGCACACACACACAAAGAAAGAAAAAAAAAACCCTAAAATCAACAAATTAAAAACAAACTTGTGGCCCCAAAACAATAATGACCATCTGCAATGGTCCTCCAAAATACCGACGGACAGGGGAAACATTCTTTCTATGTGATGGCTAATCCACACAATGACGCCTCCTTACAAGTTTAAAAATTATTTATTAACAGAATGTACTTTGGAAAACTATCTTGCTTCTGTTTTGAGCACCAAACATTATCTTAGTGACACAACAATCCTGATGTCTATTTTCACTTCAAAATGATTTATTTCAGCATCCAGGAAGTGCTATATGTGTTTGATCTTGTCTTTATATCTGCAGTGAAGAACAGCTGAAAGCAAAATCGCTTTCTCAATATGTTGATCTAATCTTTAATACTGGACCATGCGACTCCTGACTCCATACTATATAAATCCTTTTATTTGTTTGTTTGTTTCTGCGTTACCGTATGTTTCACTTCCTCAATGTCATAGCCGGCTTCCTGCAGCTGTCACATGACCAACACATTCAGCGTAATTATTTTTTTTTTTGATCTGTGGTAAAGGTTGGAACGGCAAATCATTGATCAAATCCACTTCTGGAAAGGAAGCCTTTTTAAATGCGTTCATGCATGTTAAGGAACTCTTAACGAAAAGACAAAATCATTTGCCATCATGGACCTTAAGTCAATGATTCAACCAACCAATGAGAAGGATTTTCAGGAATATTTTCCTTTGCTCTTCCATCTTTTGAACAGTGATAGAGTAAATGTCTGTTGTTGTTTTTTCCCCCACACACATTTTGCTCAGTAAGTTTTTGTAGTCTTCCAGGTGTGTGTGCGTGTGTGTGTGTGTGTGTGTGTGTGTGATTACTAAATAGTGATGACACACTCTCACGCCCATCTGGAGGACTCCACCTATAGTGATGACTTAAAAAAATGACTGACTGGCTGTATTCCAGTTACTTATTGGCTCATGCAGATGGTGGCGGCGTGTCTTTCTCAAACATGCGTAGCGTTTGACGGATGCCTTTCTCCACCCTTCGGAAATGAAGCTTTTTCCAGAGGCTCTGCTGCTGTTGACGTCCCCATTCCAGATCCCTGAGGAACACCTGCACGGGAGAGGGGCCGCATGACTGCCAGTGACAAACAAAGTTACGTCACCTTATCAAACAACAATCTTAGCTCATAAATTTAATTACTTTGCTAACAATAACGTGACAGGGTGCTCACAGGCAATAAGTTTGAATACTTTGGACCGCTACAGGAGGACTTCATGACACTGTTGACTTCCTGTGCAAGTTTAAATTTACAAATGCAGATGTACTGAAACAGGTGATTGGTCTGTTTGATTTAGATGTGTAGCCATCTGTGGCTAAACTACAGCGCTACCCTACTCCTGCCCAAAACAGCTCATGGTCGGACGCAATCCATTCAGGGGCGCCCGGTCAACCTGTTATTTGTTCGTTTTTAGAAGCAGGATATTAACACTTTCATGCACAAATAATAGGGATTTTTTTTCTCAAGTTTTTTTTTTTTTTAGTCTTTAGGCATGATAAAAAATAATGGCAGTGGGTGGCAACACACAACGGTCCACTTGTAGTGCTTGATGCACAACTGTGACATTAAGATGAATTAATATACGAGAAGCAAGATGTAAATAGCTTTCCACTCTAGTAACCGCTGTCCCTGAAATGGTTAAATTTGGCGCATTTCAACATCTGTTGCCATCATTAAAACCTCTGTTAATAATTAAAAAAAAAAAAAAAGATCAAATCTTGTCCCACCGCATTGTCTACACTTTACATTTTTTCTGTTGATATCACTTGTTCTGCCTCAAAAAATATTTCAAGTATTTCACATTTTTTATTTGCTCCTTTAAAACGCCAGATTCAGAGTCACTGTGCTCCAATTACAAAAAAAGGTTTGTCTGGATCCCTGGCCTTATTTCAAGAGTCATTGAGTCAGTGCCTTGAACATTTCTGCAGGCACTCTGAACAACACTAAATAAAGGCAACAAAGATCTTTGATGACATGTGTCAGGAGCTAATGCAAGGAGCTGAAGACAGGTGAGCCAATGTCATGTGTGGTGCTTTTGAACATAATACCTTTACTGCTGGACAGCAAAAATTGGAAGAACACCGAGTTGTTTACTCTTAACTGTGATGATGACCACAATTGCGGCAGAGAACGTTCAGGTGGAGATTTCTGCCTGTGACCGGGAGTTAAAACGCCACATTCACATTTGCGGTATCCATCTCATCTTTTATCACTAATTTTCAGTCTCACAAGATTTTGTTACACATGCAAGATGGTGGTTCAACCAAATCATTTTCATGCGCTATGTAAAGAAATGAAAACATCGGTCGGAATTTGCCGGCTACTTATAAAAGTTACAACGCTGACTTCCATCCAAAAATTGAGCTGGAACGGAGAAAGGAGGAAAAAGCTAAAATCCACGTTGCTTTATTGGAGCCGGTCACTACATTCCCATGCAACTCTTTAGGAAGAAACTGACGTTGTCATTTACTTGCATCGATTGCAACACTGTTTCATCTGAACTCCCCTGGAGTGATTCATGCAATTTTGATATTCTCAACTAAGAATGACTTTGAGGTCAAGTCCAGGGCTCACAGAACTTACAAAGGAAAAGTGCTACTTTATTGATGGCATTTCTCGACCCCACGTCTTTGTGAGTCACCTTTTCCCAAATTAAGATTCTTACATTCAAACTTGATGATGACAGGACTGATGATCATTTGGAAGTGTGCTTTAGTGTCACTCAGTACATGTTTTCAGAATACAAAAAAGTACAGTTTTATGGACAAGTCACACCGACTTGATTTTCATATCAAGAATACTTAATTTTAAAGTAATAATTTGTAATAATTTCTTTGTCTTAAGATGTTATATGAACCTGCCAAGGCACTCTCCCTTTCTAAAAAAATTAAATAAAACTAAATATTGATTCGTTAATCCATCCATCCATCAATCAATTTTATCATCTGTTTAACCTCACAAGAGTTGCGGGGCGTGCTGGAGCCTATCCCAGCGGTCTTTGGGCAATAGGTGGGGTACACCTCAAACTGGTTGCAATTTAGAGTGTTCCATCAACCTGCCATGAATGTTTTTGGAATGTGGGAGGAAACCAGAGCACCCGGAGAAAAGCCACATAGGCACGGGGAGAACATGCAACCTCCACGCAGGAAGGCCGCAGCCGGAATTGAACCCTGCACCTCTGCACTAAGGGTGTGGAAAAGAATCGATATTAATCGATGCATCGATGCGCACGTGCGCGATGCGAGTGCATCGGCTCATTCACTGGGTACGACGCAATTCACGGGTGAAATCTAGATTCATCACGATGCGTTGGTGGGTATCGGTAAAATCCGATGCAACCGCTGTTTTATTCATGTTAAACGTCACCTATCTGTCCTTTCCTAGGGGCAATGCACCATCATTATTTTGCGTTTTGTGTTGAATACGGACGGAAGCCGTGAATCACATACAGTGCAGTACACTACTACCGAAACACTATGGAAGTTCGAGCAAGCAGCCGCGAGGAAACTACTATACTTAATGCACCCGCAACATTCAGATCTTACGTTTGGAAATACTACGGCTTCGAAAAGAAAGACGGAAAGCTTGATAAAACCTCCGTAATTTGCAAAGAATGTCGCGCTAAGAGGCCATACCCCGCCTCCCCGTCCAGTTCCTCGTCGGACACCGGAGAAACTCTTGGCAAACCAGGTCAGGATCAGAATAAAATCGCCTCTTACTTTGGGGGTCCCCTTGCAGCTCACTGTGACCGCGCAATGGCTATAACTAAGGCCACTGCTTATTTCATATGCAAAGACCTCCAGCCTTATAGCGTGGTGGACAACGAGGGTTTCAGACAGCTCGTGCACGTTTTGGAACCCAGGTATAAAATACCGGACAGGTCTGTGTTCACTTACAAACATATTCCCGATCTGTACAACAAAGTGAGAAGTGAGACTACTGTGTCGTTGAACAGTGCGCAAAGAGTTGCACTTACAGTGGTTGGGTGGACGTCTTGCGCTACTGACTCATATATAACAGTGATGGCACACCACGTTGACAAGGAATGGGAAATGCAAAACTTCATTCTTCAGACCAGAGTTTTCCGTGAGTCGCACACCGGAGCAAACCTTGCGGAGTTACTGCGTGACGTTTGCCGCGAGTGGAACATTGGCGATAAGAAGCCAGCGTTAGTCACGGATAACGCCACTAACATGATTCTGGCGGGATCTGGCGCAGAAATGAAGCCGCATGTGCGATGCATAGCACACACGCTTAATTTGTCCTCGCAAAAAACATTTGCAGTAGACCAGGTGAAACCTGTCCTGGTGAAAATAAGGAGAGTCGTTACATTTTTTTCACAGAAGTACCAAAGCATCCAATGCTCTCCGTGATTAGCAGCACAACTTTGGTCTGGCACACCACAAGTTAATCCATGATGTTGCCACAAGGTGGAATAGTTCCCTTGATATGTTGGAGCGTTACTGGGAATAGAAGGATGCTGTGGCGGCAGTATTAAGGAAAATTAAGCCAAGGGGAGAACCACTGCCTCCCCTCTCAGATGATGAGATGAAAGTAATCCCAGAAATCTTGAAACTGATGTCCCCCCTGAAATTGGCAACCAAGCTCCTCAGTGAGGAAAAGACCCCCACTATCTCCATCGTTTCCCCACTACTGGCCAAACTACGGTCAGAATTTGGAGAAAACCACAGCGATCTCGCTGCAATTGGCAAGATGAAAGAAAATTTCAGACAGGACTTTAATTCCTGTTACAACTACATCCAAGACTTCCTCGACAATGCCTCAGCCCTTGATCCCCACTTCAAGGACCTGCACTTCATGGATGCTGACAACACTACAAAGGATGTGATATTCCTGAAGATAGCACAACAAGTGGAGGATATGGTCAGAAATACAATGTTATCAGCAGTTAGTTTTACTCTTAGTATTTTCCATCTCACTTAAGGGTTTTCTTTTTTTAATTCTCATGATATTATATGTATTTATTTATTTATTTCACATGGAAAATAAATCAACACTTATGCTAGTTTTCAACACTTGTCCAGGTTGGCTTTTCTAGATGATGATGATGATAATTTCAGGCAAGGGCTGATGGTATGCTGGATGATGAGAGCCAGGCAGCTAAGGCAGAAGGTGATGGGAGAGTGTCAGAGATGTTCACTCGGACGGTCGACAAAGGCTCGAACACAGGAACAGATCGTCTTTCTCTGCCGGCAGGAGGTGCAGTTTTCTACGAAGCCACTCCGTGTGCGCTTCTCACTGACACCTGACCTCTGCCACCTCTGCCGGCCCTTTTATTGATTGGATATGCAAATTACAAGTATTATATCAGAAAAACACTCCCATCTTCATTAACATGCCGCACCCCTGGGCGGCCCAATTGGGCCACCCCTCAGCAGACCCCCTAAGACAGGGGTGTCAAAGTCAAATGGACGGAGGGCCAGATAAAAATTTTTGCTGCAAGCCGAGGGCCGGACTGATCGAATGTTCATTGAAAATTTTAAAAATAACCACATATTGTTTATTAAACCAAATTTAATTGACTGAAAACCTAACAAATACATTCCAATACGGTCAGATAAATAAAGCAACATTTTTTTATGGCTATGTCAGTA
>NW_017842059.1:5226619-5239156 GCF_001891065.2 Hippocampus comes
TGAACAGTGCGCAAAGAGTTGCACTTACAGTGGTTGGGTGGACGTCTTGCGCTACTGACTCATATATAACAGTGATGGCACACCACGTTGACAAGGAGTGGGAAATGCAAAACTTCATTCTTCAGACCAGAGTTTTCCGTGAGTCGCACACCGGAGCAAACCTTGCGGAGTTACTGCGTGACGTTTGCCGCGAGTGGAACATTGGCGATAAGAAGCCAGCGTTAGTCACGGATAACGCCACTAACATGATTCTGGCGGGATCTGGGGCAGAAAAGAATCTGGCGCATAAATGAAGCGACATGTGCGATGCATAGCACACACACTTAATTTGTCCTCGCAAAAAACATTTGCAGTAGACCAGGTGAAACCTGTCCTGGTGAAAATAAGGAGAGTCGTTACATTTTTTTGACTCTTTTGGACATTTCATTTTGAGACACTCAGTGAGAGTGGTCTGTGTACGCCAAAATACACACAGCAGCTTTGAGCCTGTGACTGCCCTATTGTTTAAATTGTATGTTATTGTCTGTCCTATGGAGATGGATATTTCATGTAAGACACTCAGTGAGAGTAGTCTGTGTTTACACTACAGCAACAGCTGTGAGTCTCAGGTGCCAAATTGTTTACATTTTCTTTGCACAAAACCCAATTGTGAAAGGGCTTAAATAAGTTGTTTTACACGTTCTACTGTTTATAAGGAATAAAGTGGTATCCTTTTTGTAATACCATACTGAATTCCATCTTTTTTTAAACTTTTTTTCTTTGCTTATTTGCATCATGTTTAATCGCACAATATCGCAACAAATTGCATTGTATCGTATCGGATTACATTGATTTGAACTAAATGTGTATCGCATCGTATCGCATCGTGAAGACGGTGAAACGTATCGCATCGTGTCGCCAGAAAATTCCATGTACCGTTTAAGTATCACATCGCTGGTAGTGCATCGAAATGTGTATCGAATCGTCCTCGGTGCTGAGATTCACATCCCTACTCTGCACTGTGAGGCCGACGCTCGAATCAGTCGACCACCGGGCTGCCTTCATAAATACATATTGTATATATTTTGCATTTTTTACAGAAGGGTTTTGACTAGAACAACTGTAAAAGTGACACCGCACGTTGTCGCAACTATTTTAGGAATGACCTATTGACATTGTCATATTTTTGTAGGTGCGTTTTGTAGGTGAGAGCAGGAGTTGAATGTGGAATGGGGAATGGAACACATTCGTCTCACCGTGGGCCACAGGGGATGGCAAAAAAAAAAAAAAACAAAGTTGTATCATGACAATGAAAGGAAAAAGTCAGTTAATCCACAATTCCTTGCTCTACAGTACCTGTATATTTGTCGTGGGAGTTTACCTTAAGCTGCTGTTTAACTCGCTCCCTGTCCCAGGACGATATGTTCTCACGAATCACACTGAGAATGGGGTGCCAGTCCTCTGAGAGGTCAGAACCTTCAGTGACCGCGGCCAGCACCCTGACTCGCTGCCCACTGCCGTTGTGGCGCTTGGGAATGCCGCGGACATACAAGGACTGCTTGCCAACATCACTCAGAGGGTTTAGGTACAAACTACACAAACAGACAAAAAACAGAGTTTTAACCAAACAGTAAAAGAGCGCTATTGCTTATTTTGGAATAAAATGATGACTCCTAAGTGCATTCAGCATGATGGTTAATAAAGGTAAAGGTATGTTAGTACTGTTTGAACTAAGAGCAGAATTAGACACCGCTGCTGGACCGACTCTTACTGCACAGTGTGAATGCTGGGATGTTCCCTGCACACATCCACTAGGGCCAGAGCTGCATTGTCTCCGATATTGTTATAGGCAACGTTGAGCTCCTGGAGTCCAGTGTGCTGCTGAAGTTTCTCAGCCAGCTCGAGGGCTCCTTTGTCCCCTAGGCCCGTGTGCATGAGGGACAGATGCCTCAAGGACTGGTTCTCCGGAAGGGCTTCCAGAAGAAGGCAGGCTCCAGAGTCTAGCAGTGGGTTGTCACAAAGTCTAGAAGTACAGACAGGGAGAGAGTCAGACATGGATGCTATTCAATTCATGGTCATGGGGACAAATGTCATGATGACAGATTATGATATTGACTAGGGAACCAATTTTGCGATCCAGCATCTAATATGATCAGATGCTCAAGTCACGATGATAAACTTCATGTACCGTATTTTTCGCACTATAAGGCGCTTCGGAGTATAAGGCGCACCTTCAATGAATGGCCTATTTTAAAACAGTTTTCATATCTAGGGCGCACCGCATTATAAGGTGCATGGAATAGAAGCTACAATAATGGCTGAGGTTGTGTTATGCATCTAGATGGAGCTACCTAAAGGGAATACAATACAACATAATACAGCTTTATTTACAGTATATAGCGCTTTCACAACTGCTGCAACTGTAACAAAGCGCTTCACAGAACATTGAAAATACTACGTGCAAGAAATCAGAATATTGATCCATATATAAAGCGCATCGGATTATAAGGTGCACCGTCAGCTTTTGAGAAAATGGAATGCTTTTAGGTGCGGAAAATAAAGTACTTTATCCATCAATCCTTTTTCTGTACTTGTCCTCATCACACTTACCACTCATTGTCAAGCATTCAATACTGTACTTATATTCTGTAAAGGATCATAAAAATAGTGTGTAGTCGGAGGAAAAGTCCACCCTATTAAGGCCTGATTGAGAAAGTCAAACATGCTGAGGAATACAAATGTGCTGATTTTACTCTGCGGAATAGGGTCTCAAAATCTTCCCATAAAACAGCCCCTAGTTCTTGCTAATACAGTGCTCACTAACCCCGATGTTTTAAAAGGTTTAGCTTGGCCGGTAAAAGTCATCTTTACCTTAAGACACCCCAAAATTGAATTGCTATCGGTCTTGAGTACACATTTTTCGCTTGGAATAAAGATTTAATTCTCAAAAAACATGCAGCATTTGGCATTTCCTACTCTCCTGCTAAAAATGTGCATAAAACAGATAAATTCGAGAGATTGTCCATCTTTTCGCATGATTGACTGAAGGATTTCAGCGACTTGACACATTTAGTCAAGAGACAAAGAAATGTGTTGAAGGGTTGTCTTACTGTAGCACTCTAACACAACTTTTGGAATCCAGAAGCAGATCTCTCAGGAAGATGCAGGAGTCAGGGCCAAGGCTATTAAACTGCAGACTGAGGACAACAAAGACAGGCAGGGGCAAAAATCACAACAAACACGGCATATCCATGCTGACTGCTTTGCGAGCGTCATCACAAGTCAAGTCGTAACCCAGATAGTGCTCATCTTCCGAGTTGTTCAAAAATAAGGACAAATTAGGTTTTTACGCTACAAACAAAACCTAGGAATCCAGATCAACAATGACTTTGTCTGTCTTTACTTTTAGTCCTTAGCAGTAACATGTCCACTGTCGCGACAAGTTTCCGGTGATGAGGAAATATGTGACACAGCGTAACAGAAAACGTGAGTTGAAAGAATGGCTGATGGTGACATGCAGAATACTGTTTGGTCAAGTTCGGTCAGTGAATAATTAGTAGGGGTCTTTATTAAGAATTCCTGGAGTACTTGGTGAAGTATTTACATCGTACTTGTGAAGGAATAAGTGATGTTGTCGAGATCAATGTTTAATCAAAATGTATAGTTCTTAGTTTTAAAATCTTGTCCTTTATTTTTTTTAGATCATCATCCAGGTTACTGAGATTCATACTTGAAGAAACAGATAATGAACAAAAACATTAGTTCATTATTAGTTAGTGCGCATCACCCCCCAAAAATGAAATCAATACAAATCAAAACATTCCCAGTCAGTGAAATGCATCAAGATCTTGACTGCAAACAACAGAAAAATAGAAAAGTTTCAGAGTTTCTCTCACTTGAGGTTCCGAGTGTGTCGGAAGGCAGGCGACAACATGCGAAGCATGTCCTGAGTTAGGAGACAGGAGGAGAGGTCCAACTCTTCCAGTTGATAACTACGACAAGACAACAATGGTATTTCTTTTAAAACTTATTATTATATGCTCGTCCCTCATACAGTCACAATATTTAGCCCACCTGCAAAATCTAAAAAAAAAAAAAACCAAACAGACAAAAAACTTTCAGAAAGATAAGCATCAGATTTAATTGGAATACCGTATTTTTTGCACTATAAGGCGCTTCAGATTATAAATCGCAGCTTCAATGTCTTATTTTAAAATTGTTTTCATACATAGGGCGCACCGCATTTTAAGGCACATCGAAGCTACAATAGTAGTTGCAGTATGCATCCTTTAGATGGTTCTAAAGGGAATACAATACAATACAGCTTTATTTATAGAGAGCCTCCACAACCACTGCAGCTGTAACAAGGACAGCTGGTCACAAACACAGACGTGAAACATAAAAATACAAATGATATTACCAAAAAATAAATGAAAGACAAAAGTTACACCCACAAGGGGCTAAATATTCTTCGAAGTCTTGCTTGTCTCCTTCCTTCGTTTAGTCAGTAGTTAACTATGCTTTTGGTATTAGCTTTGTTTCATAATGGCTGCGCAGAGCTCACAAAGTAGCTGTCTGTTTAACAATAATAATAATAATAATAATACATTTTATTTATAAGCGCCTTTCAAGACACCCAAGGACACTTTACAATAACAAAAAATTGAGTGTGTGTTGGGGTATGCACATGTCAATTAGTGTTGGGCAGAATCCTTTTAGGTTACAATTTTTTCCTGCTAATAATCACCACTAGATGGCACAGGAAGACTAACAGGGAAACAACTTAATGCGGAATGTCAAGAGAGTTACAATCTCTTTATATTCGACCGATCGGATTATAGGGTGCACTGTTGGGTTTTGAGAAAATTGAATGCTTTTCGGTGCGCCTTATAGTGCGGAAAACATGGGTAATTTGTTACACATAAAGTGCATGGAGTAGTGATGAAAATGAGCAAAAATTGTATACGGTAATCCCTCGTTTATCGTGGGGGTTACATTCCAAAAAGAACCCGTGATAAGTGAAATCCGTGAAGTAGGATTTATTTAAAAAAAAAATAAAAAAAGCAAAAAAATGTGAGGGAAGAAATTTCCCAATATATTTGACAATAAAGTTGTACTTGTAGTTGTACTTGGTACTTGATAGTCAGCTTTATTTTTTACAGTTATTATACAATACTGAACTATGTATACAATGCAGAGGTGATGGCTCTAAGACTGCAAGGGAAGCTCAGCTTCCCCTAAAATGTCAAAAAGTAAGTGATCAAATATATGTGTGTATGTACAATTGTGTGGACATGTCATTGACTAAATATGCGCTACAACGCGCTCAGCTTTTGTTCCGAATCAGCTTCTTATTACTAGTTACGATGCGACTCTCTTCTCATTCATTCCTCAGCTTCACTGTGCTTTAAACTGTGTGGACGCTGAGCGTCGACCGCGCGGATGCTGGGCGTCGAGAGAGTTCAGTGTAGGTTGTCCCAATGCATTGAAACGAGACGAGTCATTGGATAAATGATGGTTTTGTCCCGCCCATCGGACGCTCAGCGTCTCTGGGAGTCTCTGGACAGTGGGCGTTTATGGGCTGGCCCGGACACTGAGCTTTTCTGCATGATGATTGGATGATCTCGCTCAGGCTGAATCTCTTTTTGATTGGCAGTGAAATGAGCCAATCACCGATCTTATGGTGAAGAAAATCTTCTCATTTTTTTGAAAAGGAACGGAGAGTAGAATTCACGTATAAATAAATGGACACATTTCATGATGTAGGCCGAAATTGAGCTTCCCCTCCTTGACAGACCAGCATCCGCCACTGATACAATGAAACCAAAGACCAAAAATTTGCAAAGGTAAATTTGGCAAGTTGTACAGAGACGAGGTGCGGAGACTGTTCATGTTGGTCAGTCCCTTAGCCAATCAGGATGCAGAACACAATTCACTGTTTAAAAAAAAGCCTTAAAAAAACTGCACAAAAAAAAATCTGTGAAACAGCAAAGCCGCGGAAAGTGAACCGCGTTATAGCAAGGGATTACTGTATGCCAAATATTTTGGAAGACGATGCAGTTGGGAGTAAAAACACAACTCCTGGCTTACCTTGGAGGGGCGCAAGAGAGCACAGAACTCAACACAAAGCATTTAAGTGAGGTCATGCGTATGTTGTGAAGGCGGATGGTTCTGATTGAAGCCAGGACCTCTGCAGTAAGTCTGGGATTTTGAAACTCGTACAGAAGGACCAACAGATCCATCAACTCCTCTGGTGGCTGCGGCTTGTTGATTTCTAGCATTAAAAAGAAAAAAAAGCAGCAAAAATTAAATTTGTTAGTTTAGCTTTTTCATGGCGACTGATCGCTCAGCTGATTGCACACACAATCTACGGTGGGTTAAATGACCCCGAGCCCTGAGTTTGACACCTGTGCTCTACAGATTGATTCCCGTAAGCTAGCCCCCATTGGGCCTTTTTAAGTTGAGAGGGTCATTCACTCTTCCACCATGGGACGTTAATCCTATAAGGGTGAAGCTCCCAGCCTCCCTCCAAGTCCACCCCACTTTTCATGTCTCTCTCCTGAAGCCGGTCTCCTCGAGCCCCCACAGCCCTCCTTCCGAGCCCCCTCCTTCGCCACTGGTCATTGATGGTCACCCTGCCTACACTGTCCGCAAGATTTTGGATGTACGTCGCCGTGGTCGGGGTTTTCAGTATTTAGTTCACTGGGAGGAGTACAGCCCTGAGGAACATTCCTGGGTCTCTTGGTCCCTCATCCTCAGCCCTTCTCTCCTGCGGGACTTCGGTCCTTTATTTGGACACACAGGGCTGGGCTTGTTTTTCTATATATAAACTTGAGTTACTCAGTTACATGATGTCAGAGTGTTAAGCCTTCTATGCCCTGCTGTGTCCAGGCCTGCTCTGTTTATTTACTTTGATTTTTTTGCAGATAGCGACTTTTATTTCGTCACTTGTGTTTCCTGTCTGCTTCTGGGTGTCATGTTTTGTCTTGATTGTATTCCAGCTCCAGCTGGTGTGCAGGGCGTTTCCCTCCAGCAGGTCCGCCTGTGCGTCGTTTCCTCATCAAGCTGAGCCTTGTATTTAAGGACTTTGACTTCTGCTTCTCTTTTTCGGATTATCGACCTTGCTCGCTGTATTGTTTCAAGTGTTGTTTTCGAGACCTCTCGATCTTGTTCATAGTCGCTCTTGTTTTCATAGTTCCTTGTTTCATAAGTATTTTCGTCATGAAGTTATTTGTTCTTAATTTTGGTTACACGTGTTTGGGCTGTTGCCATTTTATTTGTGTATTCTCAGTAAGCTTTAGTACCTTACCTTTTGCAAGATCTTTTTGTTTATGCGTTGTTTTTCCTGGCACTTTGTGACTAGCGATTTCAATTTATACTTTGTCAGTGCGATTTTCTTTAATACATTTTTTTTTTAAATTTTTTAATCGAACTTTGTCTGAGCCTGCATTTTGGAATCCGAAAACATTATTGGGTTTGGTTCCGAATGTAACACTGGGTCCAAATTGCGCCCCTCACGTGACATGAATGTGGCTGTAATGGGATATTGTGGGCAAGTACTTTGCTGTCACTACTTTCTTTAAAACCCATGTGCTGCAGTCGATCTAAATAAGTTTATATAACGCAACATACAATTTTACAAAAATTGTAAAAGTATTATTCCTGAATATTTATTTCACATTCTACCACTCGACATGTTCAGTGGCATCAGTGCTATACATACACATATAGTTCTTATTTTTTTCTTTGTATTTTTGCCCTCTATGGACAATAAAAGCGGTATTGTGCTATGACCAAAACATAAATATAAATCTATATAAATAAAACATGAATTGGAATATTTCATATCACACACTTTTTATGCTGTGTCTTTGATTTAAAGATGACGTGATGAAGAATACGCAAAAATCTACAAAAATTGTAGAAATTATAACATATGGGGTAACCCATGTGTTACAAACATCGTAGAAATTGCAGCACAAGGGTTACGACAGAGACCCAAATCTACTGCTTTTGCAGTTTATGGGGAAAAAAATCCAACTTTGTTGGAACCCCAATCTGGAACTACAGGACTGACGATGAAAACATTTTCTTTCAGATATGAGAATTACTTGATCCCTGAGAGTGTTCGTGTGAACCGCGTTAATGTAGCAACGTGGTTGCAATCCGAGTGGGAAAAAAATGGAATATACACGTGAAACGGCTCTAAAATCCTACATCAATAAATAAATTTAGGAAAAAAAATACTATTCATTACGAAATGAAACAACTGATTCTACTGCTCACATTGCTCTTTTCACAAATGAATGCTCCATCTGCCCTGGATAAGTGGAGTTTTTTTAGGGCTAGAAATTGTTTGAAATATCAAAATAATTTTGATACATTGATTTGGAGAACCCCTTGAAATGTTATCCGGCAGAAGCCTATTGGAGGATGTTTTTCGCTGAAACTTGTCAGACAATTGGAGAAAGGGTTCCCCAAGGAGCAGACAAAAGAAATAATGAAATTATACTATGTTACTATAATTTGTGGACATTTTTGTGACCAGATTTAATTTCAATCGTCTATCACACAAACGTTCGCCCAAAAGGCAGTCCCCACCCACACACAAAATCTCAATTTCTCCGGAATCCAACCTCCAATTTTCCAAATTTGTTATGTGCTGTCGTAGCCATTCCATTTCTCAGACTGTCATTTATGGAAAATCTAGTCATGCTACTTACTTGCCATTAAACCCTTCAATTTACAGATTTAGCCTTCAAAACATGATTAGTCCTGAAGGGATTTGTGCCAGCAGAAGAAACATGAATAATCGGCGACTGCAATACATATTTTGCATTCATGACGTGGAAGTGGTAGTAGTAGTAGTCCAGGACATAGGAAAGGTGTTACTCACCTCTAACAAGGTATTTGCGAAGAGCTCGGGTGATCTGGGCCACAGTGGCACTCTGGATGCTGCATCCGAGTTGCTGAAGGAGCACTCGGTTGCCGTAATGCAAGAGTCCACCCATGAAGATGGGATAGAGTTCAAAAGGCGGACCCTCACTCTGTTGTTTTAATGGTGGACCATGCACTCCCAAGAGGCTTTGCTCGACTTGATCCAGAACGTCCTCATTGTAGCTGTCTTCCTTGCGGAAGAGCTCGGCGGCCATCGTCCGCGCAATGTTGCCCTTGTTTCGAGTGCTGATTTTCTCATAAAGCTTCGGAAAAAGCTTGAGCAAGTTGAAGACGGCAAAGATTCGGAGTGGGATGAACTTGGAAAAGATATTGACAATGGCACTCACGTCTTCGCTCGCTTGGCCGATGGCCACAGACACTTGCTTGGTCAGCTTCTCCAGAGCTGATTTATTCTCGCCTAGGACCACATAGAGTGCCGCCAGGTACTCCTGCATGGCCGGAACGGCAAATACATATCGCCTCTCATCATGCTCACAGAGTTCCGTGGGTAAATGCTTGCAACTTTCAACACAGGGAGCCAGAAAAAAGTCGAGCACATCAGTTCTGAAAACAGCCAGCTGGCGTAGCTCCTCATCCGTCTTGGTCGTTCCTCCGATCCACTGCTCCAGCTCCTCCGCTGAGAATGAGGTGCGTTTGTATGTCACGCCTTCGTAGGCCAGCTTGCCGACGGTGCGGACGACGTACAACATCAGAGAACTTTGGAGATCCTGACCGAGTCCGCTTGCCGCAGCAGCTTTGCCCAGTACCTCCCCTCCAAAGTTGAGCCTGAGGAAACTGGTGTATATGCCGGTCAGCGTCCGGATGGGTGCCATGGCGTCGGTGAAATGCAGGAAGTGCAAGGTGGCGCATGTGAGCCAGCAGTAAGAAGGCAGAAAGCAGGCTGCGGCCAGCTGGCTCTCCCTCTGGAGATTGAGGTAGAGCAGCTGTACGAGAGCTTGAGCGTCATGTGCCTGTGCAAGTTCCCCGCTCTGCTGCAGGAGGCGGCTGGTGAAGTAGGCACGCTGACGGTTTGGGTCATTGAAGCCACAAATCTGTGCGTAGCGACTCACGTATTTCGACGGGATGCGATCCAAGGCGGACAGTCTGGTGGTCACCAAAATGCTGGCCTGAGAAACACGCCAGTAACAGATGATCAAACATCACAATCAGTGAAAAAACTATACTGAGTCACACAGAAAGTCCTGGAGGTTTTTGAATGCACTATAAAATTATCTGCACTCTTTGCAAGCATATGAAAAAAAGCGCAGGTCTAGAAAATGGTGAGCCAGGAAGTATCTGGTATTTATATTCATTTTCATGAATGTAGCAAATTCACCTTTGGTGTCTACCACGGCTGTACGAAATTCAGAAATCAAATGAAAATTACCATCCATCCTTCCATCCATCCATTTTCTGATCCGCTTTATCCTCACAAGGCTCGCGGGGGGTGCTGGAGCCTATCCCAGCTGTCTTCGGGCAGTAGGCGGGGGACATCCTGAACCGCTTGCCAGCCAATCGCAGGGCACACAGAGACAAACAAGCATCTGCGCTCACACTCACACCTAGGGACAATTTCGAGTGTTCAATCAACCTGCCATGCATGTTTTTGGAATGTGGGAGGAAACCGGAGTACCCGTAGAAAACCCACACAGGCACGGGGAGAACATGCAAACTCCACACAGGGAGGCCGGGGCTGCAATTGAACCCGGTACCTCCGCACTGTGAGATCGATGCGCTAACCACTGGATCACCGGGCCGCCCTGAAAATGACCGTTAAATTCCAATTCAAGAATTGAGTTGGAAAATTGGAACCAGGATTGCAAATGAAATTCAAATTGCAGGAAGTTGACTTGAAATCCCATGAAATTCATTGTGCAAAATAATGTGTATTTCACAATTAAGTGTTACAGCACAGTATATAAGCCTATTTAAAACATGAATTTCATACAAATATTAGTGTCAGGGCTTTATGTGCACAATTCTGAAGTTGAAAAAATGGTAAAGTGTAACAGTTGTTTTTTTATTAAAAGCCTACTCAGATTTTTACAAAAAAATCATTACAATTGTAAAAGTTTTATTTTGAAAGCTATATTGCTAAGCTTTCCAACATTAAGGAAATTTGACAGTCTCTGTACTTCCATTTGTATATATTTCATTCTTTCTCCCTGATATGTGGGCCACTCCCTGTAATTCACACTCAAGTCAACATCCTGTGAGGTGGAGCTAATTCAAATTCATCATTCAATCGAACCGAATTCTGAAATTCAGAATTTTGCACAGAACTCCTGTGATCAAACCTTCATGATAGTCACGTGAGGTGAAAGTTTGCTTCCAGGATGAGATTTGGTACAAGCAAGTCACTCACATTTGATCACTCAATATGAATTAGTCTGTACACTTCAGATCATGACAATAAAGATATTTCCACAGAAGAAGAACGTCCAATTTCTAAGCAAGCTCCATCTTGGTTGTTTTACCTCAGGGAGAAGATACTTGCGGAGAAGGTTGACCACCACTGCACCAGCGGGCAGCGACTCATTTGGGTCACTGCAAAGCTCTGTGGATCCAATCCTGAAGTCAAGTTTCATCTTTTCCATCCCATTGAATAAGAAGAGAACATCTTTGGCCTGGTTGCCTTCCCCACTCAATAGAGGGGTTTTTTTCAAGTGGAGGTACTTCCTACTGACAAGGTCTCTCAAGGATGCAACCCTGTTCAAAATAAATCACAAATACCAAAATCAAAATAAAATACATTAGGAAATAAGTTTTTCAAATGGGATGGGAGAATCCAAGCTGTGATGGAGTGACGAAAATACAGAGGAGGTGCGAAAGTGGAGATCTGCATGGACATACGTCCTCCCGAACGTCAACCAGGACAACAAATAGTCATCGGCCTAGTCCAGGGGTCGGCAACCCAAAATGTTGAAAGAGCCATATAGGACAAAAAAAAAAAAAAAATGTCTGGAGCCGCAAATAAATAAAAACCTTCTATAAAACTTACACTGAAAGAAACACATGCTGTATGTATGTAGGAGACTGGACTGTCTCAGAATTGTTTATGTTATTTATTCCTTTGTTGTGTGTTCACAAACGCACCAATAGATATTTTGTGATTTCCTCGCTTGATTTTTTTGTTTTGGTGCATTATTTTCGCTTTTCTTAGTGACAGTGAAGTCATCATGAATTTCTGTTTTTCGGAGGCTGTCTTTGAACGCCTCTCGAGTTGAACGAGAAGAGAGAAGGCACGGAGTCGGATGCAGACGTGTCTGTGTTTGTCGAGACTGTTAAAAGCATAAACAAAGTGTACATTTTAAAAAAAAACCAACACCACAGCTCTCCTTTTTCGGAGCTGCAACATGTATCTATATCTATTTGAGCTATATTAGTCTACTATCAAAATCTTTTTCCATTTTCAAACATTTTTTTATAAAACTCCAGGGAGCCACTAGATGTGGCTAAAGAGCCGCATGCGTCTCTGGAGCCGCGTGTTGCCAACCCCCGGCCTAGTCAAACTGGATGGGGAGTACAGTAAATATTCTCTAGTGCGGACTCGTGTTTGCGCTGTCCAATTTGTCCTGATAACAGAAATTCCTCATTTGGGAAATGAGCATGGTACATGTA